>NC_090265.1:1714606881-1714920006 GCF_040414725.1 Anabrus simplex
TGGTTAAGACGCAGCAGGTCGTTATGCTACTTAGGTTCCAGAATGGGTAAAGAAAAGAAAAAGTAAATAAATGCAATGTAAATTTTAATCTTATACCAGTTGTACAGTATCATTTGAAGTAATTCCACATACTGTATATCAGTTGACTATATTTGTAAGTAGTACAGGAAATATTATAAGTAGAATTTTGTAAACAATGTAAATTTATTAAGGATGAGCTGTGTGTTTAATAGAAAAAATTGTTAGCGTAAATTATATAACATTGTATTATAGGAAAATTTTATTCTCTTGTTAATTTAATATTTAGTGCTTGACAATAATGTATTTTAGTGTACCATTTGCCACCGAGGTAGACACCTCATTTGCAAATAAAGAGATTTTGATTTGATTTTGATATTTAGCATATTTCCTCCCCTCATCCTGCTCATTGCTTCAAAAGCAAACCACTTTGAAGTATCAACTTTGTCCGCTCCTGCCCCTGACTTCTGACTTTTCTGAACTTTTTACAATTCTTGACTGTACCAGGAGCAGAGGGATGCTAGGTGTTTTTTTTTTCAATGCACTAGCCGGAACAATTATAGGTAATTTAGAATTCCTGGAAACTGTCGGCTTTCTTCATTTTGTCTCTGTATTCCTTTGATGAGACATCCCACAAACAAGGCCTTACTATTATGTCATTAATTAAGTCCAGAGTAATCTCCCTGCTCCACTCCATTTTTTGACAATAAATTTTAGTACCGGTATAATGCAGAGAGAACGACATAAGTGAGCGTACTGTATTTGTAGCTTATAACAAAGAGATTGAGTATTGCGGAGTGTTGTAACTATAATTCTACTTCACGAGAAGTACACCATTTGCGTCGTTTAGGCTATCTGTTGGAATGGAAACAGTATGGAAGTTCCCGAAGCTCTGCCGACATCTCACAAACAACAAATTGACTTGGACGCCAATGTTAAAAGTGTTTTTCTCAACATTCTGAGTTAACATGCAAAGTCAATTGAAAGACACAATCACAATATACATGTTAATTGTAACATGTTAAATTTAACATGTTGGTGTTAAATGTTAATCAGTGGAGACCGGGCTTAAGTTCATATTATTTGAAGACATCCAAGTGGCCAGCAGTAGAAGTGCAGGAATACTAATATTCTGGAAATTTCATACTTGCCAGATACAAAATGTTCACATTTGGAATTTCCTTGAAAATTCTCTCTGGGTAGACAGGTTTGTTTATATAATTTACATAATTCACTAGTACATATGCATTACATGGTATATATGCAAGGAAAAAGAAAGTATTCCTCACTGGGGATAGCTTTACAACAGGGGAATTTCAGCATTACAAAAATAAAAGCTCATTTTATCATATATAGAGTGTGAAAATTTGAGAGGCGTTATGATACATTACTATCATACTGATGCTATTACTGTACAGCACGTCTCTCTCTCTATCTCTTTCTGGTATGAACAGCACCTACTTGCATAGCATGGCCAAAGTTATCTAGGAAATGGACATCTTTTTTTCTATTTACACTGATGATTGCCAGATGCTTACCTAAGATCTAAAACAGGATCACTTGAGTGACATCTCATGGCACTATTTGAGGTAATATTGATACTAATTTCTAGGTGGCAGTTAAGAATAAGTGACTATGATTCCCCCGGTGGACGAAGTTTGATGACATGTGGTGGGTGTTGTTTTCGGAGGAAGTAAAACTGGACAAACTTGCTCTTTACAGCTATCTTGAAAGAAAAAAGAAACAGAACTCCTACAATCTGGAGTAGGAAGAGAAAACAAGCTGACAGAGGGAGATCGGGCGGGCAACATAGCTGGCGACAACTTGGTCTCTCTCAACACGAATAGAAAAGGTCCAACAATTCGAAGAATTAAGGTATCGGCAAAAGAAGGGGAAGGGATATGAAGGGCATGAAAGTGAAAGTCTCTAGGCCTTGGAAACCTAACAGCGTCAGGGATGGAAAAGAACTGGAGGGACACAAGTAAGTGGAAGGAATGCAAAACTCAGCTAGGGGGACCGTTGTCACCAAGTTGAGAGTGCCTGATCCCCTCGAACGACAGGCAGGGGGTACCACCCACTCTCTCAGGAGGATGTCGTTTGTGTTTATATACTGAGACACACTGACATGTAATATCTGTTGCAGCCTTTTGAATATTAACTGAAGAATTATTGCAGGTATCAAAATATTTTTCTTTGATAAATATTCCTGAATTATTTGAGCATACAACCAAAAAAAAGGACTTAAATATATGTTATGTTTCAGCTCGTAAATACAACCTCAGGCCACGCCGCTCCCTTCGCTGAGCAGGGCCAGGTAAGCTTAGTCCATGGACACAGAACAAGTTTGTTTATAGAGAGTGTTATAGATTTAATCTTCTGGTGGTGAATATTGCTGTAAGAGGAAGTACAACTTTGCATTCATGAGCAAGGGCTCGGAGAAGTTGGTTAACCAAGACATTCTTTGCATTTCTTTGACTGAACATTGCAAAAGTGCCTACCGGTACGACCGTGCAGGAAGTACTGGACATCTGAAGCAGGTCAGCTAGGCTTACTTCTGAAACATCACCAGAAGATGAGGCACCTTGTGGTGGACACACAGTGGACCAGCTGTAGCCTCTGATGGGGAGAGGCTACCCTCAAAATGACAGACAACCAGGCTGCCTTCGATACATTGCCAGAAGATGAGGCACCTTGTGGTAGACACAGAGTGGTCCAGCTGTAGCCTCTGATGGGGAAAGGCTATGCTCAAAGCGAATGACTGCGAGGCTTGCCTTTGATACATTGCCAGAAGATGAGGCAGCTTGTGGTACACACACAGTGGAACAGCTGTAGTCTCTCATGGATAAAGGCTAACTTCATAACGACAGATAAACAGGCTTTTGATATCTCGCCAGAAGATGAGGCATCTTGTGGTAGACACACGGTGGACCAGAGAATTCTTTTTGTTGTTCTTCAAGAAATATCTACTTGCATTAAATCTATATGGCACTGAACCAAACTTCGTGAATGTGGTGTAATGACATAGCTGGAAAAGTTGTTCTCATAGGAACAGATGTGTCGTTACAGATGTTAAAATAAATGGTTTTCAAACCAAAACAGAACCTCAGGTGACAGGTTGTTAGACGTACAGATGACAAGGAACATCACCAGCAGATGAGGCACCTTGTGGTTGCCACACCTGTAGCCTCTGATGGGGAATGGCTGCCCACAAAGCTGCAGACCACCAGGCTTACCTTCGATATTGTACCCGTAAAAATTGTTCATATCTTTAAGGCGCTTGATATTAAAATAACGAGCATGGATCTTATCCTAGGGAGTGGCTTTATCATTGGAGTTGGTACAGATAGGGGTATAGTTATCAATTTTAGAGATTCTTTGGATAAATTGAGTTTATTGATCATCAAAAGCAAGTTCATATCACCTTCATACAGCAGCATGGAAGTGTCGTGGCTGGTCGGTACCTCCGAGTCCTGGGATGGCGCTGGACATCGCCTGGGCAGGGAATACACCTGCTCGGATGAGGAGTTCTGGAATGTCTCGACGTTCTGGAATGTCTCGAAGATTTGCACACGTTCCAGGGTTCGATTTGAGACGTAATTCTCACTTGAGTTTTCTGCACGGCACTCCACACGTTCATGGCTGTCTGATCAGATATAACCTTTTAATGATTTTTACTGCACTCTGGATATTAAATCAAAACGTTCTGGAATAATCACTCGAAGAACAAGATGATTTTGACTTTGTACAGGTAGAAATGCAAGTTCATAACACAAGCTTACTGTAAGTCAGAATGTTCTAGAGGATTACTGTCACTACAGTTCTAAATGCATAGTTCTGAAGATTGAAAACACATTGGCAATGAACTGAATAAATAGCACTCGGAAACTGTTTTGTTCTGTCGATAGGCAAAGTGAATAGCCATTAAAGAAAATAATATTTGAAAGAAAAAATCTGATTTCATAAATTATGGATTCACTCAAAATACTGGAAAGTTTTAGACTTTCTGAGAATGCGACATGCGTATTCTGAATTGTCACAGTCTTTAATGAGGATAAGAATCAAAACACAAGTCCCAGTGCAGCATTTGGAATGTATTGCATATTTCACAATTAAACATTATGTTGAACGCCCCCTAAGTTCCACAGTTTTTACAAGACGTAAGTTCAATGAGGCACTTTGGAAAACAAGTCATATTGTTCACACGAAAGATTATGTCGGTAGGGCATAAGTTCATCCTACACGCTTGGAAAATTTCAATGTTCCAGAAATTGATTCACAAAATACAAGTTTGAATAAGTTCAAAACGTAAGTCCAGTGTGGTACACAACACTCATGAAAATTCTAAGTCCTTTCAATCGTCGTCGGATAACTAAGTCCCTATGTGGCACTTCAAAAAACAAAGTTTCAATGTGTAGAAATAATAAAGTTCCGATATGTCAATATGACAAAGTTCCAACACGATGCTCGCAGAAAATAACAAAGTCCTGATCAGGCACTTCAAGAATATGACAAAGTCCCGACACAGCACTTAGAGAAAATACCGAAGTTCCAATACTTGGATTTCGAAGACTGTCAACTAGAAGTTCGACATGCGCAATACTCCTCCTGTCACCCGTGTCGCAGAGATGGCGGAGTGACAGATACTGAATTCGTAGGTCGAGTGATCCTCCTTTTATACACGTTCGTTTGGAAGTGTCTAGAACTCAGGTACTATCTACCCTTATAACTCCTATGATACTCGGTGGATTTTCTTGAAATCTTGACAGATGACGTCCATTGTAAAGGTTTTTAAGATGGCAGTGTCAAAATAGCGATAAAGTAGCGCAAAATGTACTTTTGAGGGTAAGCTGGAACATTACCTTATATGGCCGCAGATAGCTGGCTTACGGCGGCCACGTCACTCGCTGGGTGCGTTACTGCGTTCGGCGGGCTGCCTACATTCCACCTCGCGCGAAGTTCAACAAACATACTTCGGACTTCTGTCGTAGCGGCGTTCCCGGTACAATATATTGCCAGAAGATGAGGCATCATGTGGTAGACACACAGTGGAGTAACTGTAGCCTCTGATGGGGAGAGGCTACCTTCACAGCAACAGACCACCAGGCTTGCCTTCGATACATCACCAGAACATGAGGCACCTTGTGGTAGACACACAGTAGAGCAGCTGGAGTCTCTCATGGGAAGAGGCTACCTTTATAGTGACAGACCACCAGGCTTACCTTTGATACATCACCAGAAGATGAGACACCTTGTGGTAGACACACAGTGGACCAGCTGTAGCCTCTCATGGGGAAAGGCAGCAGACCTCTAATCATCTTCTTCCTCACCTCCTCTCCTTAATTTCTTGTTCTTGGCTCTTGCTGTGGAATTGGCCCAGTTTTGTGGCTGGACTCACTTTGAGGGATGTATTTGCGTTTGTGTGGAAGCTGGCAGTATGCAGCCTTCGAGATAGAGGAAAACCATGCACAGGTAAAATACCTGGCCAAGCCACAATTCGAACCCTGGGCCCTTTGAATTGATAATTCAAACAAGAAACATGCCTTGCCCTCTCAGAGGCAAAGGACTGAAGAGGAAGTCAGAGAAAAGAATGCATTGGCCAAAGAAAAGGAGGGGTCATGAAGGGAGTGGAAGTGAGATTTCCTAGGCTGTCAGGGTTGGAGGAGAACCAAGGAACGATATATTACAGGGGATGATCGCCTTGAGGCCGTACTTAACACCTCCCTGTGTGAAAAAATAGCAAATGGAAGACATTGAAAATAATCAATATAACAAATTGAAAACAGTAACCAATATGAAATTACTGGAGAAGAGCTTCACTTTCAAAACAAAGGGGAAAAAGTCCTGTAAACTTTGCTTAGAAAGAGAGAACTACGATATGTTTTGATTCTTCGTAATGATAAAAATGAACGTTTGGTTGAACTTCAGGACAAAAAGATGCACAGATGCAAACGCAATTCTTGATTACTGTGATACAGTTTATGACGACTGCACTGATGATTCACTAAACATGTTACAGCACTTGCAAAATGCATGTGTGAGGTTCATCTGCAACATTAAATATACAGACCATGCAACTTTGTCCTACACCAAACTCGGCTGGATACGTCTACAAGACTGACGTAATCTTCATTGCCTAATCTTACTCCAACATATTTTAAATCTCAATTCTCCTTCTTACCTTAAAGAAAATTTCTATAATCTCTCTTTACATCATGGAAAAAATATAAGAGCACAGGACATGCTCGTTCTTATCATATCCAATTATAAGCCAATATGGTAATTCCTTCACAATTACTGGAATTCGTGAATGGAACAATCTACTATAAGATGTCAGAGGAATACCAGTGCCCAAGAACGGTCATGCACAAAATATCTGATGGAAAGACACAAATAGCAAGGCTGCAAGACATAATCACTTTCCTACTTCCTAGTTCTCTTTTCTTTAAAATCCTCTTCTCCCACCTACTTTATACTTCCCCTGTATCTTCTCAATTTGGGTGGATAATCAACAGTACAACAGTAACTTTCATTTCACAGATAATTCTCTTTTGATTTTTACAACTTTAGTGTTTATGTATATCTTCAAAACTGTATTGATTTTCTGTACCGTAATATTGTGCTTTCTCTTACAAGTAGTTACTTTTAGCTATAGTTCAGTAGTTCTATATAGTTCTTAACCCATGGGAGGGAGCATAGAATGTTCGAATGACAGAGGTCACTCACAGAGTTTTCTTTCGTGATCATGATAAAGACAAACAGAGCTTCACTAATGATATAGTTGTGTCACCATTGATATTATTTATAGCTGGTATATTACAGTAACATAAATAAATAATCACAGGCACCATACATCTGCATTAAACCAATGTTTTCAAACAATTTTCAAAATTAAACCTGGAATTGTTAAAATTTATTCTAACGGCAACATGATTTTTATAAAGATATGCATATTTTAAGTAAGTAGTAAGACGTAATTAAAACACCATGAAAACATAATAATTGTCTACTGCAACGATGCTTGACATAGCTATAGGATAAGATACCTTCTCTGAAAGCAATAAATGTCATAAACAGATGTTTATGCACTCACTACCACATTTCTTAACTCTGAGTGGCTACCATAAAAATTATTTTACCACAATGAAAAGTATTCAGTCTGAGACCAGGCACATTCATCACACTCATTACAGGCCTATGTCTTCTACTCCCCGTCATCGAGTTTGGTCACCTGCTCACTTTCTGCACGGTCTTGAGACATAGGACAGTGTGCTTTTTGCCTATAAAATAACCATATGTAGCTCACCTGGTTTTTGCTTCTTCCAATTGCATTAGAAACATCTTCTTGTACCACTCTGAGCAACTGGATGAGGATGTATTTTCTCTCGTGTTACACCAATGATCTCCTGGATTCTTGCTCGCAGTGTTCTTGGCAGATTTCCGTGCATCAATTGTAGCTGCACGTACTCTTTACACAATTCCTGTGCCAGAGATTTAAAAAATTGCCTCCTGAGTATTCCTGTGTCATTCACATTATTCTTCAGAATGATGAAACTGTTTATTCCACCCAACTTCAGAAGGCCATAGCAAATGGTCAACGACCATCAGTTGCTTGTCCTTGCAATGGTGTTGGTAGCCTTAAATTCATTAACTGTATTTACACCACCTTTCGTTCCATTGTAAAATGTTAGAACATCGGGTTTTGCTGCATCTCCAGCACAACCACTTTGTTTTTTCTTGGAATGTAGGAGACAATTGTACATTCAGATGTAAATCCAAAGATGGAACTTGTTACAGGCCAATTTTTAAATTGAATGAACAAAGGTGGTACCATCTTTTGTTCATTCTTAGAGTGCCAAGTACTATTAAATTATGGTTTTGTAACATGTCCATTACCAAAAGATATGAACAGTACCATTTGTCTACAGTCACATCGCGACCACTGCCTGATAATGGTTGCATCAGCTCCTCTACCACATTTTTGAAGAATTGCAAACAGAGTAGGTTCCTGCTGGTTGCTTACTGGCATGGAAATCCATGTTTAGAGTGCAGTAAGTTCTTGCACAGGCCAATGCGAATATCTTTATCCCATATTTTGCTGGCTTACTCCTAATATATTGTCTGAAATCAAATTCTTCATGAAATGTTTCCAGCATTTCATCCATAGTGCAATACTCACTAATTACACAATTACATTGGCAGTTTTCCACAAATTTCCTGAATACTTCTCAGATTGGCACAAGTTTGTCAAGTGACTTTCGTTCCTCTCTGGTATTCATATCATCTTATCTAAGAGCTCGCAGTAAGAATTTGAAACGATTGACAAACATACAATTTTGAAAGAATTCTACACCATTGCCATCTGATGCCCAAGCAAATTCAGGTGGGAAGCTTTCAGAATTCCTGACATATACAAAAGACGAAAGGGCGGCTTTAATTTCTGCAGTCATTGTGTTCGCAGCATCTCTTTCCCATGAGTAATTACTTCGATTTTTCTCTATTCATATGTTTGTAAAGTTGGTTATATCACTCACCATATCGCCAATGAAAAATAGATTTCACACATCGAGTGGAGTGCACGTTTCAACGGCTTGTCTCCACACTTGAGGTAAAAGGGTTCCTATTACTTTGCGAGCAAAATTTCTAACATTTTTAGGCAGTGCGTGAACATTCCAGTGTGTTGTCCCATCTCTTCCAGTATACACAGGATGGGTTATCACATTTACTTCCTCATCTAGTTCACCTATTTCCTGTAATTCATCAACAGAATTTTCAAAATAGGATTCGTGATCACTGTCTTCCAACACATTGGCATCATCATCATCAACATAATTTACTCCATCAGTTGGCATCTCTTCTGTCTCTTCAATAAATAACTGTTTTCAAAATGAGCCCTTCCTATTTGCATTTAGCAGTTCTTGCTACTCCTCATGTTCTACACTGTCTGCGAATACTTTCATTTTCTTCTTCCATGTCAACACAAAATGTCAGAAAACACTACACTATTGAAATATTTACACACTTAGCATGAAATTTATGTAAATTACATGACATAAGAGGTCACACATGGATGAAAACTCCGGCTCGCTGAGAAACGCACAGGGTCGCACACGGACAAAAGCTCCAGACGCTTACAAAAAGCATGCTCACACTGACGACGTGATTGTTGCGAGGCTGAAACTTCCCCCACTACTAGCCGACAGTTTGAGGAAAAGCTATTGAGGGGGACAGCTGATAAGCAGAATCCTATAACATTACATATTCGTAATTATTTAGAACCCAGAAGAAAACTCCATGTGCGACCTCTCACGGGTTATTTACTTCTTTATGATTTGTAATTAGTCATTTATCAATATAATTCCATTACTGGTTAAGTGTAAGACAGGGACAGCTGTCACTAACTTCGCCAGGATATATAAATTATCTATATACCTAAGTAAACCAACTCTTGCATTTTCCCTTTTTGATTTTATGTTGATAATTCTGTTTTTGCCTGACCAAAAATCCTGCTATTCCTACCAATGTACTTCACATACCAACTACATCTACCTTTAGTTTATCCATTTTCCTCTTCAGATTCTCTAACCTACCACAAAAATTCAAACTTCTAACATTCCATGCTACGACTCACAGAACGTCAATATTCACCTTCCTCTCATGTAGTCTGTACCTGGAGAACCGAATTGATGGCTATTTTATCTCTGGAACATTTTACCTGGGAGGAAGCCATCATTCGTACATCATCCATACAGAGAGAGCTGCACGTTGTCGGGAATTATATGGCTGTAGTTTCGCGTTTTCAGCCTGTAGCAGTATCAACATAGCTAAGCCGTGTTAAATATTCTTATGAGGCCATATCAATCATCTTAACTGCCACCCTTGAAACTTTCAAAAGGCTGCTACCCCTCTTTCAACGAGTCATTCATTAGTCTGGTCTATTGACATATACTCATCCAATATGGTTGCACCTATGGCTCTGTTATCTGCTTCACTGGGATGTACAAGCTACCCCACCACAGCAAGGTCACATGGTTTGCAGGATAGGGGGCATTTGACAGTGTAGGAAAATGGAAGAGAGCAGGATTTGACCAATGAGATCAGCTATGGAAGGTAAAAATGAAGAGGCTAGCATGGAATTCTGTAACACCCCAATGGGTGATGGACATAGGCCTAAGCGACTCCAAGTACCCCAAAATTGGGTACCGCTATATGTGAGGGTGGTGAGTGCCTCACTCGATGTTACATAAAGAGGGATTCATAATCATGCCCAACCTATAAAATATACCCGGTACATATGGTGACAATCATCATTAACATGTGTTAAATCAGTACGTTACAATATTTTTATAACAGTTTTATACTGTATATGTGGGATATCTGATATCCACCTTAACATGGACAATGGATCCACTATTATGAGTATGTCCCTTTAATGTCACCTGAATACGATTCATATGTGGTTTAAGTGTATGATAAATTGCAATGCAGATATAGAGTATTCGCTCGGTGGCACCAGCTAGTCAGATGTCTCTTATCTCCAGATTGGTAGCTTCCACGACGATTTAAAATCAAACTAAAGCCTGAAACAGATGCCATAAGACTAAATAGAAAGGAAAGATCAGAAAGGATTATAACCATGATACTGTAAATCATTCAAGAAATAAATCTAGATGGCTGGTTTATTTACATTATTCAACACTATGGAGGAGATACAATCATCGTACATTTAATTATTATGATGCTATCCTGGCAATAATGACATTCTTCCTAATCTTTATCTCAAATAACAATAGACAGTTTGAATTACACAACAACTAACAGATATCAAATCTCACAGTATGAAATTTTATTGTTAATTAATTGGTAATTATTTAGTTCACCTGCTAGAACTTCAAATATTTCATTTAGACTGACAATAAGATCACTAATACAAGTTCATTTACAAAATGAAATCAGAATAGTTTTGTGGAAGTGATCTATTTACCTTCTCCCATAGAGTCCCATGATAAGTCTCAGAATGAAGTAGTCTAACTTTCCTTTCAGGAGTGAAAATTATGTTAAAATATCTACTTGTGGCAGTAACAAAGAAATTCATTGAACTGTGAAAAGGATTTTCCATTACCTAACTGCCTAATTGCAGAATGGATCCCGTAACTCCCAATAAATGTGTACAATCATGAAGATGCACAACATAAATAAGCAATCATATAACCATGAAACAATTTAAGCCACATATCAAAGGTATGCTTGCTGAATACAATCAACCAAATGGCTTGGATCAGTAACCTCCTAGCATGGATAAAATGACGTTCCCAAAATTAATCACTTTCAACTCCATAGCCACATATCAAATCACAGGTCAACTTTGGATCACTTCTTCATTGTCAGCTGTGATTGACTACACTACCATGCATTATTCTAGTCATATAATAATTGCAATGATCTCGTGATCTCTGGATCAGGCAGCAACATCATATAAGTACCTGTAATGCATGAAACAGACTAGGGCAGAACACCATACATAGCTTCCTATTTTACTTTATTCCATATGGTTTATATCGAAGATTCAGTATCTATTCTTACAGTTCCATCACCTTATTAATAAAACGGCTTCTAAAATACATTCCGTAATTCTAACTCATCAGAGAGTTATACTAAATACCCAGTTTCTTTTGTCAAAAGAACTGTAAAGGATGAAATGCTCTCTCGTTGGAATGAACTGTGGTTAGCAAGCCAAAATGGCTTAGTAACCAAAGACTTGTTTTTTACAAATGTATATAGTAGGAGAGGGATGTAAATATATAGTATGCAACTTTTACTTTACTCAAGTGCTTTCAGTCATGGTAAATTCAATGCTTACTTCAAGCGATTCGAAATTCCAACACAAAACGGCTCACAGTGCTTCTGTACTGAAGACATTCAAACTGTAGAACACATCTGTCCTGCATTTTAGAGAGCACATTTTGAACTTAGGATGCATTTGTTAACTTGCAGTTGCTATTTTGAAAAACCGCTACAATTCATATTTTACAAAAAATGCTGCTCTTTTCAATTTTCAGAATTTATTGATTATGTATTTAAACACATATAATTTGATATTGTCTGTTTATGAGCTGTATAACATAATATGATCTGGTATTTTAAACATTAGTACTCTAGCATTAAGGATTGTACATATCATACTTTTATCTTTCCATTTTTCTTCATGTCTGTTTTACTGTTTATATATTGAATTTTTTCAGAAAAATTGTATATTTTGTATAAACTACAACCCTAACATACCTTATGTTAAAATAGGGTTCACAGCCCTTTGGAGATTAAATAAATAAATAAGTATACAAAACTCTATTGTCAAAATAATCATTATTATCAGCATATCGTCCGTCCCATATAACACGAAGATTCACCACTATGAAACCACATTTGACACTCATGACCACGTAGATATAGACTTCAAGCTACCATACTATCATTCGATGAAACTATTCCTGCCCATCAAAGAAACAATGCAAATCACCACAAATATTCTATGCCTTTACTACTGTGAACACACTGCGCCTTAAGTTGCCATTAAAAGGTCTCTGAATTACTGTTATAACTTCGTATATAATTCCGCAAGCAAATTAATCTAAGTAATACAGCTATAGGCCTAAAATAGATCTTGTGAGCTCAATAACTTATCCTACAATGAAATTAATGAAGATGTAGCTCACAAGAACTGCATATGCTGTACATGCTACGCTTGGCTTAGCATTGCAGACTGTCATCCCCTAAGAATTGCATTCATTTTAGATGAACCTGTTATCTAATTCACATTCGTTGAAAAAATTCAACATGTTCTGCACTCAATTAAATAAAAGAAGAAAAGGCAAACACACACATACTACAACTTTACATCCTGAAAAAAAAAAGAACAATGAGTAATTAATAAATAAGATGAAATGAAGACGTATTGGGAAATTTGACCTCCTCCTGGATCAGGTGTCTCATCACATCTCTTCATGGTGACGTCCATCTATTTTTTTTTTTTTTTTTCACACCATGTTGACAGCTTGATGATATATCTTAATTGCCTTCGATCACTTTCACTGTTCTTCTGGCTTTCTGAAATGTAGGGTGTTAACTATGCACTGTTTCACAAGCAAATCTAAGCATAAGTAAGCCTATTGTTACTTTGTTTTGAATTAAATGTTATATTCACCTTGGAAAATAACACAATTTCAAACCAAATATTAAATCGTATTCCATCAAAATACCCCACTGTTCCAAATATGCATTCAGTTAAGCTCAAGGAGAGTCTTTCCTCCAGTTGAAAATAAGGTTAATAACCGAACAATGTAAAATAGTTCACGGCTCATTTGGTTAGATCCTCGCGGTAACACTTTATAAGATGAGATATGCTCACAACTCTAACTCGGCATTCTTCTTGGTACATAACAATATACATATATTTATAAGGAGCATTCAAATGAGTATTATGTTTGTAGTATTAATTTAAATTTTTCTATATTCTCTTAGAGGTTTTTATCTATTTTTGCAGTTTAGCAGATGGTAGTGGTCGCACTCTTCCGTACACAGTGTACAAACACAGTCATCTGTTAGACTGTGGAATTTTGTCTTTGCGCATATTTTATGGTGGGAGCCATGTATTGCATAACTTGTTATGACATGCCTTTGTTCTTGAAGTTATTTGGTCCAGTTACGATCGATCATGGCGTACAATTTGGGGTCTATTACTGCGTGTTTCTTAAGAAGTTTTTTATGAAGCTCTTGGAATGGACCGGTAGATGTCAATGGTAGATTGAGTCATAGATCTTCAGTGAAGTAGGTTTCCCATGCCAGTGCATAAACCAGTCTGGAGGGTGCCAGTTTACCCACTCATAGGGCCTCCTTGAGGAATCTTGCTTTGACTCTTTCTATCCTCTTCAAGTCACCGATTGTCAGGTTGTCCCATATTATTTCGATTCCGTATGTGACAATTGTGGTTACTGCGGTCTTGAATAAAGTCTTTGCTGTGTTAAAGGGATAGCATAGATAGATTCTTGATGTTGTGAATGACTGATTGCTGCTGTCATTCTGTCTATAGCATGGTTATTGAAGGATATCATGCTCGTTTGGAACGTGATGCCTACGTATTTGAATTTCTTGACTATTTCTAGTGTTTTATTTTTAATAATATAGCGCCATCCTAGGTCCCCTTGCCACCTTTTCTGAATACCATCTGTACTGTCTTTTCCTGGTTAATTTCAAATTTGTTATCTGAAGGTGGTGGTGGTGGTGGTGGTGGTGGTGGTGATTATTGTTTTAAGAGGAAGTACAACTAGGCAACCATCCTCTATATAACACTAATCAGAGGGAAAAATGGAAGGGATTCGACACTTCGAGAAATGAAGGTATCGGCCAAAGGAAGACAAGGGCCACGAAGGGCGTGAAAATGAAAGACTCCCTAGGCCTCCATACGTAATACCGTCGGGGTCTGAAAGGAACAAGAGTTGACCAAGGGAGGTCGGATAGGATAGATGAAAGTGAGGAGCCTGGCACAAGTAGGTGGAAGCAATGCCAGGACTCAGCTAAGGGCCCCGTGGTCGCCAACCCACGCTCCAAAGTTCAGAGCCCCTGGGGCTGTTATCTGAAGCCCAAACTTCTAACTTCATCATTGTCGTCTGTAGATCTGCCTTTGAGCTCGATCCCAGTGCCATATCTTCTGCCTACATTATTAGAGTGGTCTCAGTCATTGCTACGTTGAATAGTAGCGGACTTAGTGGGTCTCTTTGAGGTATCCCTTTTGTTTGAGTTACTTTCCCGGATGAGGATGCTCCATCTCCAGTTTTGATTAGGTTGTAGTCTAGTATGATCTCAACGATTCTCACGAGCATATTGTCACCAATCATTTGTTTCAATTTTCCTATCAGGATATCTCTATCGATAAGATCAAAAGCCTTCTTATAGTCAACAAAAACGACATAGTACTTCCCTTCTGGGTGCCTCAGTGCCTCTTCTACTTTTTTCTTTTAGGTATGATGCGGCTTGTATCATGCTTTTTCCTTTGCGTAAGCCCAGTTGGCATCTGGTATGAATGGGTCTATTTCATTATTCAAGTGACTTGCTACAATAGTTGCAAATGTTTTGTATAGATTGCTTTCTGGAGTTCTCTATATGAGTCGGGGTTGTCATTTTCTCCTTTCCCTTTGTAGAGTATCTTCAGCGTTGCCATTCTCCAAGCTTCCGGTATTTTGCCTAAATTTAGACATTGGTTGAATAGTTCTGTCCAAAGCTATAGTAAATAGTCTTGTATGCTTTTTAAGTGTTCTATATATATGTTGTCTGGTCCTTCTGTCTTCCCCTTTTTTCGTTTACTGATTGCAAAAAACAAAAAACGGTGATTGATTGATGAAGTGTTGCTCCACGATAAAGTCAGTTTAAGTGCACCTTTAAGAAAGAATATTATATATAAAATGATTTGTATAACTATTTTACTAACTGTGAACAAGTTTCTAGTGAATGAATATTGAACTGTTTGGTGCAATAGGTAATCTGTAGAAGATATAATCAGTAATCATTTGGTGAGTGAACTCAATGCCATTTTGTTTGGTGCTAGCAAAGAGTTTATTTACATAATACACAAAGAACAAAGAGAAGAAATCAAAGAATCAGTTTCCATGACTGGGAAAGGCAACAACAATGCCCCATGCAGCACATAGGTAATGATAGTGATGCCAGTGTTTGCTGTATCGATAGTTGTAATAAATGGTTTCACAAAGATTGTGTTAGTATCAGCGCTGGTAAATAATAATGGGCTTCAAAATCAATCATTGGCGGTTACCAGCATTGCTGGCTTCACACTACATAGGTTGTTCCAATCTCATAAGTACTTAACTAAGTAAATCACTTATGACTACAGCATGATATCTTTTTACTAATATCGATGTAAAATATCTAGGCAATACCATTATTCCATTTGTCTGTAATTTCATTCTGTCGTTAATGTCCCAATGAATATAGTTGTTGATTTGACTGTTACTGTCATCGTTGTGATAGTACATATATCACACCCCCGAATTTTATGTAGAAGTTTGAGATATTATTGTCAATATTCGATTTATTATTATTATTATTATTATTATTATTATTATTATTATTATTATTATTATTATTATTATTATTATTATTATTATTATTATCAGTATTCCATTTGTATATTTTGCTATTTATATTTATAAGCTGGAAGATATCCACATATGTAGGTATGAGTAATTTGTTTTGCATGAGTGGGAAAACATTGCTTTAATAACTCTGGTAATTTGAATGAGTCATATGGCTACCCCAGTGTCTGTTGTGATGTACTTGTGTCGGGAAATTCATGAGTCATGTATATATCCCAGCCTGATGAGATGAGCTTGTTGTTGTATTAGGAAAGTTTGGTGATTCATGTAAAACTCCCGAGTGTTTGTTTATCTCTTGGGAGAAAGGAGAAGTTCAGGGCATGTCTTGACAAGAGGTTCACTCATGATTGGCTGGCAAGCACCAATCCAGACGTATCATCTGAGAGGAGGGGGATGTTGATGTCTATAAAGGTTGATGATACGGCGGCAACCTGGGACATTATGAAAAACATTGTAAGGGTGATTGTAGAGGTGATTGTAAAGGAACGAGAAGGAAGATAACTACAACTACAACTGACGCACTGTACGGGAAGTGGTGCTGATACACGGTACTGGAGTGACACGGCTGCAATGGACTGGACTTCAAACGTTCGTGGAGCGTAGTCTTGTTATGTTTGTGGAAAGTGGCTGATTGTGGAGAGTGCTTGCGCATTAAGTATTGTAGCACTTGTGGCGGCCTAGCATTATATGTTGGTGAAAGCTATCTCAGACTTTCCATAAATTTATATGTTGAGGATCGACAGACGTGTGTATATATCTTTACAACAAGTGTTAAAATATGTGAACACAGTAGTACAAGGTACAGTATCTGTGTGATGTGATAACTGCCGATTATGAGAATCGGTAAATCAAATTGATATAGAGACAGTGAAGGGTATTTATCTTCATACATGTACATTGTTCATCGGACTATCTACAAATGGTAGCTTAGTTCTCGCTTTCGTTTTCCCACGATTTTCATTATTATTGTTGTTGTTTTTGTAAATATGGAGTCTTCCAGCTATATTTTATGTGTGTATTATATGTATAATGTTGTATGTTAATGAGGTGCTCATGCACGGAATTTGTTAAGAATATAGTTAGCCATTTTTGAATCAGTGTTATTGATGAACCTAGGTGCAGTTCCTACCTAATTAGTCGTTTTCAGGAGGTTAGGTAAGGCCTGCAGCAGATGTACCAGTACGCAGCATTATGTACACGCCCTGGGATATAAAGTTTATCATGCTCTTATCTAAATTCGAGGGATCCATTATGGTGAACTCTGGCGCCCATACTACGGACATTTCGGTTAATTATGCTTATTAATTTTATTAAGTTTTTGAGTAATTTTATTTATATATTATTATTCATGATTTTATTTATCAGTAGTCATCAACTTATTATATCATATTTGTAATACCATATATATTCCTTTTCCCAAATAAATTTCAATTCTCATAGAACCACGGAATGCTCCATCTTACACCTGAGTGAGAGAAACTGTCAAAATTCCATGGCAGGGATTTTTAACCTTCTTTGGGTGAGTTGTCTGGCTCATGTACAAGCTATTTGTACCATTAGATTTCATCCTCGTTACGGGTTCATACAGACGTGCAGGTTGCTTATGAGTATGAGCGCCAAATCGAACAACCTGCACCAGGTCTCTGCAAAGGCCATAAGGCAAATTAACAATCCATAATTGCATACTGAAAACACTAATGGGTCTTTCTTTCTTTCTTTATTTTCAGACTTGCAGCAACATTCGACACACTAAGCCAACTACTGCTTTAGGACTACTCCAAATTCAAAATTATAGTTCTTTCCAAATTCTCAGTGGTTTTCAAAATTCCAGTGATTTTTCCAAATTATCTGTATTTTTCTAAATTCCAGTGCTTTCCCAAATTCACAGTAATTTGCTAAATTCCAGTGCTTTCCAAATTCTCAGTTGTTTCCTAAATTTCAGTGCTTTTCCAAATTCTCAGTAATTTTCAAAATTCCTGTGCTTTCCAAATTCTCAGTGCTTGACTAAATTTCAGTGATTTTCCAAATTTGCTGTAAATTTCTAAATTCCAGTTTTTTCAAATTATCAGTGATTTTCAAAATTCTTTCCAAATTCTTTGTGGTCTCATGGCCGCCAAATTCATGGTTTGCACACATCAGTCTAACAATCCTGTGTGATGTACACGACCCGTTCACTTCCAGTAGTCTTCGCTCACCGTTTCTTCCAGTCCCACATCAAACTCTGCCACACTGCTTGAGAGGCAACGTTCACTTCACAGCAGCTGGAGCGAGAGAACCAACTCCTCGACGACAGATAGACGGAACGAACACTCAGTTCTACAGACAGAACACTCACAGAGATTGACACATAGACTGTCTCCTCAACTCAGAGCAACTTCAACTCGAACTGTCATTGTCCACAGCGGCATTCTCTAGCACTCACTCTCAGACTGAACTGACTGCACTACCCCAGTTCTCCACAGCGGCACTCCTATACTCTCAGACTGAACTGACTGCACTGTTCCCCATTCACTGTCCATTCACACACAGCACTATCAGCACTGAGTCTCCTGCTGCATGTGAATGGACAGTGAAGGCGGACCATTGCAATCAGTTTAGTCTGAGAGTAAGTGCAGTTGAGGAGTGCCACTGTGGAGCACTGAGTATGTGCAAACATTTTGGTCTGAGAGTGAGCTCTGTCGAAGAGTGCTGCTGCGGACAGTGACAGTTCGAGTTGAAGTTGTTCTGCGTTGAGGAGGCAGTCTGTGGGTCAGTCCCTGTAAGTGTTCTGTCTGTGGAACTGAGTGTTCATTCCGTCTGTCTGTCATCGAGAAGTTGGACCTCTCGGTCCAGCTGCTGTGAAGTGAACGTTGTTTCTCGTGCAGCGTGGGAGGGTTTGACGTGGGATCGGCAAGGAACAGTGAACGAAGGCTGGTGGAAGTGAGCGGACTGTTTGCATCACGCAGGAATGTGACGCTGCTGTGTGCAAACTGTAATTGGTAGACTCTCAGTGCCATGTGTCTTGGTAGGAGTGCTTGTTAGTAATGGTTGAGTCGAATTGGCACACTGGGGCGAAACACTGGCAACCAAGAGTGAGTTACCTCAAAGAATTTTTAATTTCAAATAAGAGACCAATTATATTGGAATTATGAATTTACTCATCCAAAACAAATACTTTGTTTCTTATGGAAATTGAAATCCATATCATATGATGTCCTATTAGGCATCAATTTCTGTAAAGGAGACCAAGTCTCACATAGTGCATTGGCACTGCCTGTAGTTGCAAGTAGCCTACACAATGGCCTCCAATATATGCATCATGTTAGGTGTGCTAGTTACCAACTGATGAGCCCAAACTGGCACACTGGGATAAAATGCCAACATTGCTGGAAAATTTATCATTTTCAATAATGGACAAATTATATTGGAATTATGAGTTTAATCATTCAGGACAAATATTTTAGGTTCCCAGCAGGAACTGTGAACTGTGCAGCCACAATAGTTATTTCAGCATGTTAGTATGACTGAACAGTGAGAACAGAAAGCTTGCAACCATTAGTTAATAAATCAACCAGTTGAGCGCTATCATGTTGCAACTTCATGTAACAACCACTTTTCAATTACTGACCTCCCTTCTATGCTTAGCTGGTGTTGCTTTCATTGTTTCAGTTTTAATAACTTCTATATGTCCCTTTGGTTCTGGAAAAGATTTTCCAGTACTTGTAACAGGTTTTCGCTTACTCAGTCGAGAAACCTTATTCTTGTCTTTATTTCAGTTTTAGCTTTGTGTTTTACTATGGTTTTGGTTAGCGCCACTCATGTTTGACATTAGTCTCTTTTCTCTACAACAAGTTAATAATTTAAATCCTTGGTTTTGTTAGTTCTTGTTTACATGTACATTTCCCAAGATTTGGCTCTACCTTGGGCTGTATGTTTGTTAGAGACACTGGAGTACTCATAAGAGCAGTAGCTGGCTTAGTTTGCCTAATCACAGAGGTGGTCACTTCTGGAATGGCGGCTGCTTTTGCGGTCGGTGGTTGTTTGTCTTAGAATCACCTGTCTTGAAAGAAACCTTAATTCCCTCATCTGGAAGACAGTAAAGCAGGTAGAGAAAGACAAAGATTTAAAAAAGAAGAAGTAGAGTATACTGCAAACAAACTGACAAGTCAC
Organism: Anabrus simplex; assembly: GCF_040414725.1. Classification (NCBI taxonomy): domain Eukaryota; kingdom Metazoa; phylum Arthropoda; class Insecta; order Orthoptera; family Tettigoniidae; genus Anabrus; species Anabrus simplex. The sequence goes on from NC_090265.1 coordinate 1,714,627,209, forward strand.
AAAAATGGAGGAGAAGGAGCTAATAGAAATGGAAATTACTGAAGTGAAAGCCATTCCAGAAGAAAAGGAAAGCAAAATTACAGACAAAATAGTAGGTGCAGAAGAAGAGGCTCCTCGTGTTGCAGAAAAAGTACCTGATGTTCAAGAACTATTAGTACCATAAAAGTCTGACAATAGGAGAAACAATTAGCTGAAGCAAAAGAAAAGGAAAAATAGGATGAATAAGACTAAGGGAAGAAGAATCAAAGGAGATGGTAATTCACAAATAAGAAGAAAATATTAACAAGTTGGACAGGGAAATATGAGATACTAAATTCAAGAAGTTTGATAACTTCCAAATGTATCCACAGAGGAGCCAGAAATACACAAAACTGCACTTATGTTGCTGAAGTGGTGATTATTGTTTTAAGAGGAAGTACAACTAGGCAACCATCCTCTATATAACATTAATCAGAGGGAAAAATGGAAGTGATCCAACACTTCGGAAAATGAAGACATCGGCCAAAGGAAGACAAGGGCTATGAAGGGCGTGAAAATGAGAGACTCCCTAGCCCTCGCAAACCTAATAGCGTCAGGGTTGGAAAAGAACAAGAGTTGACCAAGGGAGGTCATATAGGACAGATGAAAGTGAGGAGCCTGGCACCAGTAAGTGGAAGCAAAGCCAGGACTCGCCTGAGGGCCCCGTGGTCGCCAGCCAACGCTCCAAAATTCAGAGCCCCTGGGGCCCCTTTTAGTCGCCTTTTACGACAGGCAGGGGATACCGTGGATATTATTCTACCGACCCCACCCCCAAGGGTGATCCTTACCATTATAGATGATGTATCTCTTCGAAGGGAAGTGGATGAAACTGTACAAATAAAAGAGTATGTATACACTAAATCCAAACAAGAACAAATTAAAATGGGAAATCTTGTCAAACTGAAGGGAATGCAAAATCTTCCAGACCTAGACTCATTCAAAATTATAGAATCACAAAACAAAACGATGAGAAATCTTCGAAAACTGAAGAGTGGTGGTTGTAATACCACTTTTAAGAGGAAGTACAACTAGGCAACCATCCTCTATATAACACTAATCAGCGAAAAAATGGGAGGAATCCAACACTTTGAAAAATTAAGATATTGGCCAAAGAAAGACAAGGGCCAAGAAGGGCGTGAAAATGAAAGACTCCATAGGCTACGAGTGCTCTAATACCATCGGAGTTGGAAAGGAAAAAGAGTTGACAAGGGGAGGTCAGAGAGGATAGATGAAATTAGCAGCTTGGCACAATAAGTGGAAGAAATGCCAGGACTCAGCCAAGGGGCCCATGGTCGCCAATCCACGCACCAAAGTTCACAGCAGTTGGGGGCACTTTTAGTCACCTCTTACAAGAAGCAGGGGATACAGTGGGTGTTATTCTACTGCCTACACCTACAGGGGGAAGATGAAATATGATATCTTTTAAAACTGTAGAGAACGAAATATCATCAAGAAATAGACCCTTTCAAAATAATGGGATCACAAAACAAATTAAAGATGAGAAATCTCCTAAAATTGAGGACAATGAAAAGCCTCACAGAACTAGACTCTTTCAAAATCACAGAATCACAAACCAAACTAAAAGTGATAATTCTTCTAAAACTGACGAGAACAAAATATCTCATAGATCGAGACTCCTCCAAAATCACAGAAACACAAAACAAATTAAAGATCAGATATATTCTAAAAGTGAACAGAATGAAACATCTCTCAGATCCAGACTCTTTCAAAATCACAGAATTGCAAAACAAATTAAAGATGAGAAATCTTTTAAAACCGAAGGGAATGAAATACTTCCCAGATCCAAACTCATTCAAAATAACAGAATCATGAAACTAATTGAAGATGAGAAATCTTCTAAAACTGAAGAGAATGAAATATCTTCTACAGATCTAGACCCTTTCATATGGATGGAATCACAAAATAATTAAAGATGAGAAATCTTCAAATATCTGCAATATCTAGACCCATTCAAAATCACAGAATCACAAAACAAGTTAAAGGTGAGAAATATTCTTAAACTGAAGACAATGAAACATCTCCCAGATCTATACACTTTCAAAATCACAGAATCATGAAACAAAGACGAGAAATTTTCTAAAACTGAAGAGAATGAAATATCTTCCAGATCTACACTCTTTCATATGGATGAAATCACAAAAAAATTAAAGATAAGAAATCTTCTATAACTGAAGAGAAAGAAAAATTTACAGTTCTAGACTCTTTCAAAATCATAGAATCATAAAGCAAATTAAAGATGAGAAATCTTCTAAACCTTAAGAGAATGAAATACATTCCATATCTAGACACTTTCAAAATCATGGAATCACAAACCAAATTAAACGTGACAAATCTCCTAAAACTGAAGAGAAACAAAAACCTCCAGTTCTAGACTTTTTCATAATCACAGATAATGAAATATCTTCCAGATATAGACTCTTTCAAAATCAGAGAAACACAAAAGAAATTAAAGATGAGAAATCTTCTAAACCTGAAGAGAATGAAATATCTTCCAGATATAGACCCTTTCAAAATCACAGAATCGCAAAACAAATTAAAGATGAAAAAACTTCTAAAACTCAAGAGAATGAAATATTTTCCAGATCTAGACTCTTTCAAAATCACAGAAACACAAAACAAATTAAAAATGAGAAATCCTCTAGAACTGAAGAGAATGGAATATCTTCCAGATGTGGACCTTTCCAAAACAACAGATTCACAAAAAAAATTAAAAATGAGAAATCTTCTAAAACTGAGGAGAAAGAAAAATGTCCAGTTCTAGACTCGTTCAAAATCACAGAATCACAAAACAAACTAAAGGTGGGAAATCTCCTAAAACTGAAGTGAATGGATTATCTTCCAGATGTAGACTTTTCCAAAACCTGGAATCACAAAACAAATTAAAGATGAGAAATCTTCTAACACTGAAGAGAATGAGATGTGTTCCAGAACTAGACTCTTTCAAAAAACAATATTAAATAAAAATTGTGGTGAGAAATCTCCTAAACGTGAGGAGAAGAAAACATCATCCAGATCCAGCCTCTTTTAAAATCATGGAAACACAAAACAAATTAAAGATCAGAAATCTTCTAAAAATGAAGAGAATGTATATCTCCCATATCCAGACTCATTCAAAATCACAGAATACCAAAACAAATTAAAAAAGGGAAATCTTCTAAAACTGAAGAGGAAGAAAAAAGCTTCCAGATCTAGACTCTTTCAAAATCATGGAATCAAAAAAAAAATTTAAGGTGAGAAATCTTCTAAAACTGAAGAGAATTAAATACCTTCCAGATCACGACTCATTCAAAATCATGGAATCATAAAACAAATTAAAACTGAAGAATATTGTAAAACTGAAGAGAATGAAATATCCTTCAGAACTAGACTCTTTCAAAATCATAGAATCACAAAACAAATTAAAGATAAGAAAACCTCTAGAACTGAAGACAATGGAATATATTCCAGATGTAGACTCTTACAAAATCATGGAATCACATAACAAATTAAAGATGAGAAATCTTCTAACAGTGAAAAAAAAAACACTAAGAAACATGCAGATCTAGCCTTTTTTTCAAAATCACAAAACAAACTAAAAATAAGAAATCTTCTAAAAGTGAAGAGAATGATATATCTCCCAGATCCAGACTCATTCAGAATCTATAAATGAAGAGAACAAAACAGCACCCAGATCCAGACTCATTCAAATCACAGAATACCAAAACAAATCAAAGATGAGAAATCTTCTAAAACTGAAGAGAAAGAATCATTTTCCAGATCTAGCTGTTTTGAAAAAATGGAATGACAAAACAAATTTAAGATGAGAAATCTTCTAAAACTGAAGAGAATGGTATATCTTCCAGATTTAGACTCATTGAATATCATGGACTCATAAAACAAATTAAAGATGAGAAACCATCTAACACTGAAGAGAATGAAATATCTTCCAGATCAAGATCTTTCGAAAACAGAATCACAAAACAAATTAACGATGAGAAATCTTCTAAACTGAAGGAAATGAAATATCTCCATATCTAGGCTCTTTCAAAAACATGGAATCATAAAACAAATTAAAGATTAGAAAACTTCTAAAGCTGAAGAGAATTAAATATTTTCCATATCTAGACTGACACTTTCAATATCACAGATTCAGAAAACAAATTAAAGATGAGAAATTTTCTAACACTGAAAAGAATGAAACTTCTTCCAGATATAGACTCTTTCAATATCACAGATTCACAAAACAAATTAAACATGTGAAATCTTCTAAAACTGAAGAGAACTAAACTTCTCCCAGATGTATACACTTTCAAAATCACAGAACCACAGGACAAATTAAAGATGAGAAAACTTCCAAACCTGAAGAGAACAAAACATCTCCCAGATCCAGATTCATTCAAAACAATAGAATCCCAAGACAAATTAAAGGCGAGAAATCTTCTAACACTGAAAGGAATGAAATATGTTCCAGATCTAGACTCTCTCAAAATCATGGAAACATAAAGCAAATTAATAATGATAAATTTTCTAAAACTGAAGAGAATGAAATATCTGCCAGATCTAGAATCTTTCCACTCACAGAATTACAAAACAAATTAAAGATGAGAAATCTCATAAAACTGAAGAGAAAGAAAAATCTTTCTGATCTAGACTATTTCAGAGTCATGAAATCACAAAACAAATTAAATATGTGAAATCTTATAAAACTGAAGAGAATGAAATATCCTCCAGATGTAGACTCATTCAAAATCATGAAATAATAAAACAAATTAAAGATGAGAAATCTCCTAAAACTGAAGAGAATGAAATATCTTCTAGATCTAGACTCTTCCAAAATTACAGAATCAAAAAACAAATTAAAGATAAGAAATTTTCTAACACTGAAGAGAATGAAATATCTGCCAGATCTAGACCCTTTCAAAATTACAGAATCACAAAAAAGTTAAAAATAAGTAATCTTATAAAACTGAAGAGAAAGAAAAATCATCCTGATCTAGAATCTTTCAGTCATGAAATCACAAAACAAATCAAATTTGATAAATCTTCTAAAACTGAAGAGAATGAAATATCTTCCAGATCTAGACCCATTCTAAATCACAGATCACAAAACAAATTAAAGATGAGGAATCTTCTAAAAATGAAGAGAACAAAACATCCCCCAGATCTAGACTCTTTCAAAATCACAGAATCGAAAAACAAATTAAGGATAAGAAATCTTCTAAAACTGAAGAGAATGTAATATCTTACAGATCTGGACCCATTCTAAATCACAGATCACAAAACAAATTAAAGATGAGAAATCTCCTAGAACTTAAGAGAATGAAATATCTTCCAGATCTAGACTCTTCCAAAATTACAGAATCAAAAAACAAATTAAGGATAAGAAATCGTCTAAAACTGAAGAGAATGAAATATCTTCCAGATCTGGACCCAGTCTAAATCACAGATCACAAAACAAATTAAAGATGAGAAATCTTCTAACAATGAAAAAATGAAATATCTTCCTGTTCAAGAGTCTTTTGAAATGACAGTATCACAAAGCAAATTAAAGATGAGAATTCTTCTAAAACTGAAGAGAACAAAATATCCTGCAGATCTAGTCCCTATCAAAATCACAGAATCACAAAACAAATAAAAGATGAGAAATTGTCTAAAACTGAAGAGACTGAAATATCTTCGTGATCTAGACTCTTTCAAAATCACAGAATCACAGCACAAATTTAAGATGAGAAATACTCTAAAAATGAAGAGAATGGAATATCTTCCACAGTAGACTCTTTCATAATCACAGGTCGCAAAAAATTTAATGATGAGAAATCTTCTAAAACTGAAAAGAAAGAAAAAACTCCCAGTTCTAGACACTTTCAAAATCAGAGAATCACAAAACAAATTGAAGGTGAGAAATCTTCTAAAACTGAAGAGAATGAACTATCTTGCAGATCTAGACTCATTCCGAAAACAGAAATGAGAAACAAATTTAGATGATAAATCTTCTAAAAGTGAAGAGAGCTAAACATCGTCCAGTTCTAGCCCCTTCCAAAACCATGGAATCACAAAAGAAAGTAAAGATCTGCAATCTTCTAAAAGTGAAGAAGATGAAACATCTCCCACATCCAGACTTATTCAATATTACAGAATAACAAAATAATTTAAGATGAGAAATCTTCTAAAACTGAAGAGAATGAAACATCTTCCTGATCTAGACTGTTTTGAAATCGTGGAATCACAAAACAAATTAAAGATGAGAAATCTTCTAAACCTGAAGAGAATGTAATATATTCCAGATCTAGAAGCTTTCAAGATCGAGGAATCACAAATCAAATTAAAGATGAGAAATCTCCTAAAACTGAAGACAACAAAACGTCTCTCAGATCTAGACTCTTTCAAAATCATGGAATCATGAAACAAATTAATGATAAGAAATCTTCTAAAACTGAAGAGAATGAAGTATCTTCCAAATTTAGACTCCTTCAAAATCAGAGAATCACAAAACAAATTAAAGATGAGAAATCTTATAAAACTGAAGAGAATGAAATATCTTCCATATCAAGACTCTTCCAAAACCATGGCATCAAAAAACGAATTAAAGATGACACATCTTCTAAAACTGAAGAGAATGAAATATCTTGCAGATCTAAACTCTTTCAAAATTGCGGAATCATGAAGAAAAAGATGAGAAATCTTCTAAAACTTAAGAAAAAAAAAACTTCATGTTATACACTCTTCAAAATCACAGAATCACAAATCAAATTGAAGGTGGGAAATCTTCTAAAACTGAAGAAAATGAAATATCTTTCAGCTGTAGACTCTTTCAAAATCGTTGAATCACAAAACAAATTAAGGATGAGAAACCTTCTAAGACTGAAAAGAATGAAATATCTCCCAGATCCAGTCTCTTTCAAAAAACAGAATTTAAAAACAAATTTACACAAGATATCTTCCAAAAGTGAAGAGAATGAAACATCATCCAGATCTAGCCTCTTTCAAAACCATGGGATCACAAAACAAATTAAAGATCAGAATTCTTCTAAAAGTGAAGAGAATGAAACATCATCCAGATCTAGCCTCTTTCAAAACCATGGGATCACAAAACAAATTAAAGATCAGAAATCTTCTAAAAGTGAAGAGAATGAAACATCTCCCAGATCCAGACTCATTCAGATCAAGGAATCACAAAACAAATTAAATATGAGAAATCCTCTACAAGTGAAGAGAACGAGACAACTCCCAGATCCAGACTCATTCAAAATCACAGAATACGAAAACATATACATATCTAGATATTTTCAAAATCACAGAACATGCAACTATTAAAACTGAAGAGGAAGTACCTGTAACTTGCAGAAAGGGAAGATGAGGAACATGGTAATACTGGAGAGGAGGAATATCATCCCAGTAAGAGTGAATTACTGCTGTAAATCATGGAGGATTAATCTAAAGAGGAAGTGCCATTTAAACTCCCTGAAGATGAACTTCTAAAAATTAAGAATGACGAACCTGCTGAAGTCACAGTTAAGGAGCATGATTAAATTTAGACTGCTGTGGAACTTGAAAAGGAAGGTTGTATTTCAACCAAAGATCAGAATCCTACTGAAGCTCAAGCCATAATTTCAAAACAAGACTACGGTATGAACAATTTGAAAGATATAACCTGGTGTTATAGAGGAAGTTACAACTAAATGAATCTTGTACAAGTTGAAACAAAAGAGAATGAGGAGCATCTTATGGAAAAGCAACTTCATGATATTGAAAAGGATGAGGTGTAGGAAAGGGAAAGAAACAAGAAGTAAGTCAGATTGAGGTAGTTACAGAGAAAGAAGTTTGAAAGAAAGAGAAGAGAAAGAATGTCTTAAGGTGGAAGAGCTTCCTGAACCAGATAACAAAATCCCTACCTAATTATTTCCTGACTTTGAAGGGGAAGTTTCAACCAATACAAAACAAGTAGATGGGATTATAAATTTTTTTTTTTAAATCAACTACAGGGCCTGTGCATGGTCTGAATGTATTGGAAGAAATCAGGTAAATTTTCTGGAACTGAAAATGAGCCTACTACTGACACAAGACAACTTGAGGAAGATTTAGGGAAAGTGTATGAGTATGAACCAGTCAAGGCTGACCAGGCTCAAAGATCAAAATTCCCTGAAATTGGAGAGGAAGTTTCAACGAGAGCTGAAGTTGTGGTATCATCACACGGCTATCTCCAAGGAAGGAGGAACCAGAAAAAGATGAGTCTCCTGAGACTAAAAAACTGAAGGAACATTATGGAACAGGAAGAGAAGATCTTAAAGGCACTGGTAAAATGACACCTTCAATAAAATGTTTTGTATTCACCTCTAGTATTTCAACATCTCACCATCATTGTTTTCCATGAATGATATTCTAATCAAGGAAAGTGAGAAGGAGGAAACATCTTCAATAATTTCATCAAAAGCAACAACAGTGACTGAAGAAAGGCGACGTGCAGTTCTTAAGGTACTGGGGGCACTGTGAGAAATGGCAATCAGCAGCCAACATTAAGAAAGGAATAGTAAATCTTATGCCCCTGACAGGAAAGGCAGAGGAAGTAGAAGACTTCATGAAGAAGGAGAAGGTGGAAATGACAGGGCTGAATGAAGTGAAATGAAAAGATATTGAAAGGAAGAAATTGAGGAAAGGATACATATTATACTGAAGTGGTCACCAGGAGGCAATAAACTGAGTGGGACTAATAATTTCAAAGCAATTGGAGGAGTTTGTTGAAGTGGTAAAATGTGTGACAGAATAATGAAGATTAGGCTAAAGGTGAAGAATGAAGTGATGGATTTCATAAAAGTGTATCAATCACAGATCAGCAACAGAGAGGAAGTTATTGAAGAAATCTTAGAGAAAGTAGAAAGAGAAATTTCAGGTGTGGAAGTGGTTATTATGAGAGATCTGAATGCACAGGTCGGAAACAAGAGACAAGGAGAGGAAGAAGTCATTAGAGCACTCGTAAATGGGGAAACGAATCGTGAAGGAGCAGAACAGCTGGACTTCTGTGAAAGAAATAGACTGATAGTGGGGAATACATGGTTTCAAAAGAAACAGCAGGAAAATTACAAGAACAAAATCAGTAATTGACTACTTTTAGGTGGAAAGGACAAAAAATCGCAGGAAGTTGATGGATGTGACAGCTTTTCCAGGAGAAGCATTTGATGGGGACCATAGAGTTGTGGTGGCAAAATAACGATGAGAAAAATGGAAAACTATAATATATAAGAGAAAGTGCTTGTGGCAGGATATCTACAAGAGTGAAAGGAAAGGAGACACCATGTTGGATTGAGGAAATGAGGAAAGTGGTGAAAGAAGAAGACAGCCTGGTGACAATGGAACCGAGATCAAACAGAAGAAGGTGAAAGGAAGTATCTCAACAGTAAACTGAGACTTAAGAAGGTGGTAAGAGAAGAAAAGAAGAATTGGGAAGGATTTACACAAAAAATGGGATGTGGCACTAAAAGAATGCTGTACAGATTTATAAGAAGTAAGAGGACAGAAAGAGTTATCACAAAGTTAATGAAAAAGGAAGATGAGGTATTGTTAACACACCCAGAAGAGATAAAGAGAAGGTGGAAGGAGTATTCTGATAAGCTACTGACTGTGACCAACTGTACAGGGGAGAGAGAAGCAATACAGTGTGACGACTCAATAGCAGATGGTATAACAATGATGGAGGTGGAGTTAGCGGTACAAATGATGAAGATGGGAAAAGCAACAGGGATGGATGAAATCAGTGTGAAAATGATAAAGGCTGCTGGACCTGTTGGTATGCAATGGTTGTACCGACTACTAAAGTGTATGTGGAAACACAAATGTGTACTAGGAGACTGGAAGATAGGGATAATAATACCAGTGTTTAAAAAATGGGACAAGAAAGTTTGTGGTAACTATAGAGGAATCACACTTATATCACAGGTAGTCAAAATACTTGAAAGGATACTAGAAAGAAGAATGAGAAGTAAGATTGAAGGAGAGTTACAAGAGGAACAATAGGGCTTCAGGAAAGGAAGATCTACAGTGGACCCAATATTTAGCATGTGACAGCTGATGAAAAAGAACTAGGAATATGGAAAGTATCTGGTCATACTTTCACAGATATAGAAAAGGCATATGGTAGTGTCCCCAGAGAGAAGGTTTGGGAAACCATCGTTAAAAAGAGACTTGGAAGAGAAATGTTGGAAATGGTGCAAGCAATGTTCAACAACTATACTGACCCCAGTTGGAAAGACTGGTTTAGGAATAAGGCTGGACAAAGACAAGGGAGTATGCTGCCACCTCTCTTATTTATTATGGTCATGTACGAAATTGTAAAGGAAACAAAGGAAGCCTATGGAGATAAAGAGATGAAGATATTGCTATTTGCAGATGATGTCATGATCTAGGGAAAGAACAGCAAAGTAGTGCAACAACAACTAGATGTACTGAACAAAAAACTGAGAAATATGGCATGAAAATCAGTACAGATAAAAGCAAGACTGGTTATGTCGAGAGGGGGAAGGCAAGGAAAGGGCACTGTGAAAATTGGAAGTCAGAGTTTGGAAATTGTGGATAGGAAGTGAATAAATGCAAAATTCTAGGGTGGACATGGAGATTAGCAGGAGGGTACAGCAGGGCAATGCTTTCTACCAAAGTGTAAGAAAACTCATTTGGAGCAAAGAAGTATGAAGGGAAACAAAGAGATAATGTACAAATTGTACTATGTACCCACACTGACTTATGCAGCTGAGACTTGGACTTTTGACTAACAGGCAAGAGAGTATAATTCAAGCAAGTGAGATGAAATTCCTAAGAAGTATGATAGGAAAAACAAGGAAAGACCGAGTGAGAAATGAAGATGTTAGGAAGGAAGCTGAGATAAGAAAGCTGAATGAGATAATTAAAAAGAATAAACTAAAGTGGTTTGAAAATGTAAAGAAGTTGGAGGAGAATAGAATTCCAAGACAGATGCTGGAGGCAAAGTGTGAGGGCAAGAGAGCAAGAAGACGACCTAGAACGAGGTGGATTTAATCAGTGAAGAGCGACAGAACCTCTGCCCCACTATGGCACTACAGGCCTGAAGAGCCTTGGCCTACCAAGTGATCACTGCTCAGCCCAAAAGTCAGTAGATTACAAGGTGTCATGTGGTCAGCACGACAAATCTTCTCGGCTGTTATTCTTGGCTTTCTAGACTGGGACCACCATCTCACCATCAGATAGCTCTTCAATTCTAATCAAGTAGGCTGAGTGGACATTGGACCAGCCCTCAGATCCAGGTAAACATCCCTCACCTGGCTGGGAATCAAACCCGGGGCTTCCGGGTAAGAGGCAGTCATGCTACCCCTACACCACGGGGCCAGCAAAGAGCGGCACAAGAAGACGAAATTTAGACTGGGAAAAGATCGTGGAAGAGGAATGGTGGCTGGAAAGACGAAGATGGAGAAGTGCCATAAATACCCAACTCGGCAGGAGCTGGATAAGGGAAAATGATGATGATGATGATTCATTACTAACATTGCGCTATGATAGGAGGAGCAGTCACAGCACAACTCCTGGCTCAGATGTTTTAAGTGATAGCGATTTTGTCCTTTGACTCAACACAGCGTCATTAGCAAGCTGCAATCAAAATTTGGGGTGGAAGGGGGAGGCACACCCATTCATATCACTGTAGTAGTCACACAGAAGATGGAACAGTTTCATGGACTTCCAAAGGACCTCACAAAACATTCATCAGCCAATCATGAGACATCATATATTCACAAAAAAATGCAATATATTATGTCAACCTCCACGAACAGTTCCCTGTATGGAAGTCTCCATACAGAACAAGAACAAGAATTACTAGAAAAACACAGAAATGGGAAATCGTATAAATCTATAATGTCTACTTCTTTCACATCAAATTTAGGATCATTCTCTGAGAAATCCTTTAGCTCACTAGTTCACAGTTAAGCCCAGAAGGACATACGATGGATGGCACTAAAAGACAAACACAGAGCTACCAGAGGAGAATTTCTTGTTGTATCTGCAAATCCACTGACTCCTCGCCATCAAACCAGACATTAAAATATGAACATCACTATTCATCATCAGGAAAAATGGACAGAGATTAGCTGGTGAGCAGAGTCTCCGTCAGTTTACTGAAGATTTTTTAATGGCAGAAATGATGGTTCAAGCAAGTTTTTTAAGATTTGATGTAATGAAATTGTGATATGAGGCATGTATTAGAAGAAAAATAAGATAGAAAATCTGATGAGGTATGCGCTAAAAATGACAAGCCCTTGCCGTGAAACTGCAAACAAGAAACATTCACTACAAGTACTACAATTCCTGGTACAAAACCTCCAAGTGGTAGAGAAGAAAGTAAAACCAGTCACTAAAACTACGGTCATACCTTCATCCAGTGGTATGCAACTTGATCCAATGTTCCATCATCAACTTCCAATGTCTTCCATTATTGGACAAGCTTATCCTGAGCCATGACAAGAATATGGACAGCTATCAACTTCAAAACCTGAAGTTAAGAGAGATCCTATTGAAGGATAGGGAAAGCCCTTGACACTTACTTCACCTGCACCACCGCCCATTACAGATACTCGGAGCAATGTTAACATAGTTAAGAATAAAAGAACTACGTCCTAAAAGGAGAAAAAGGCAATGCAGAATAAGAAGCGTATGATTGGGGTAAGATTTTAAGATGAAAGTTCAAAACCTCCAAATAAACAGAAAGGAAGCACTAACAGAGAAATAGGTAGAAAGACAAAGAGTTTAGTACATCTTGTATACGTAGATCTAACATACATTCTATATCATGGAAATTTATATTACAACACAGTGGAATTATTCAGGAAGTATGAGTACGATACAATGTCTTCAAAGGAACAGAACACAGACGAGAAATCTACTATACTCTACCTAAAATGAAGAAAATCTGGGAGAATTAAGAATTTGGTAAGTACAGAAATGAAATATATTTTTTAAATATTTTGAGAGAAGGTGTGTTTCTTAGCAGTATGAGCATGTTTTCTATGGAATGGACTTGTTTCTTTTTAAATTTTCAAACAATCACCATTCATCTGTATTTAGGTCACGTTTCTGAGGTAATTAGTTTTTACCTAGTCTATTCATAAATGATATCAAAGAAGTTGGAAATTTCAAAATCAAAATCAAAATCTCTTTATTTGCAAATGACGTGTCTAGCTCGGTGGCAAATGGTACACTAAAATACATTATTGTCAAGCACTTAATATTAAATTAACAAGAGAAAAAAATTTTCCTATAATACAATATTACAATTTACGCTAACAATGTTTTCTATTAAACACACAGTTCATCTTTAATAAATTTATATTGTTTACAAAATTCTACTTATAATAACTCCTGTACTACTTACAAATATAGTCAACTGATATACTGTAACAGTAAATTTTGTACTTCGGTAGAGATGAGACGCAGGGCGTGTACCAGTCGCTGAAGTGCACACAGAGGGAGAGGGTTTGTTAACAGAAATCTTAAAAACTTGTGTTTCAGAGTTTATTAAAAAATTTAAATTAATATCACCTCTGTACAGCATATACAGTCGAAAACGTTCCTTGACCTATGGCTGGCGATGTCCTTGGATTCCGGCAGCTCCACATTCCATAGCAACGAACCACCATTCGTCCCCCGATGGAAGTTCTAGAAGATCTATGCGGTGCTTTGAAGATCCATGGCGTCGAGGTAGTCCTTGTAAATGGTGAACATAAATGAACATCGTTCAGCTCTGGGGCGAGTTAGTGCAACGGCTGCTTCTGCACAGATGATAGAGTGTTTATAAATGCTTTTGACAAAGTCCAAACACAAAATGTCTCGGTGAAATGTCACTTAACTTTATCACATGTCAAGTGAAAGAAACATTCACAAAGTAAAGTCCACTCGGAACTGATTGTCCAGTTTAAAGTTATTTAAAGTTCGTTGCACCTATTACAACGTGAAGTAATGTCACATTACTTAGTTCATTGAAGCACTGTTCAATTTAAATGAAATAAAGACGTTCCGCTCGTGAATCAAACTCGTTCACGTGTTGAAACCAAAAGACGAAATTAACTGTGTACTGACAGTCCTTGGTTTGACTGTTCATAAACTAAATGTGCCCAGAATTGAAATACACTGTTCATTAGAGTAGAAATGCACTGTTCATTAAAATGGAGATGCGCTGTTCACACCTGCACAGTTCAAAAATGTCGACACAATTTACGGATTGGTAATTTAAATTTGGATTAAATACAGTTTATAACTTAAAGTATCGAGTCCTCGGCAAGGAGCAATCAGTTTTAAGTCCATCAAATTTCAATTTCGAACACTCGAAGATGTTTGCGGGTCTTGGACACTCGTATAGAGTAACAGTCAATAAATAATGTCCAGACGATACACAATTCACCTCACGTCCTATCGGAGTAAAAGGTTGTCACAATATAAGGAAATCTGAATAAGTCCACATTCAGCATGACTATATTAAAGTCCACGAACTTGAAACTTAGCAGCGGCTTCACGTTCGGTTACCGCACCCGCGAACTGACTGCGCGAATACGACAGTCTAGTGTGCTTATAGAAATCCCGGCCGCAAACTGGTATCACATTCTGCAGCGCACTGCTGCTCACTATTACAAGCTGTAACACACACTGACACACTGATCTGCTGAGCGAAGCAGCACGTATTTATATTTGATCCGAAACTTGTAGAACATTCTGCATCAATCCAGGCTGTGTAGTGCAACGAGGCAGGCTGTGACGTCACCCGCTCACTACGTCACACGCGCGCAGCTGTTGCTCGCTGCCTGGTCAGTTCTTCGTAAGCGGACCGGAGCATAACACGTAAGTTTAAGATTTTCATAACGGGGACTTAGTCTGTACCGCCGTTACCGGTACATCTCCCCCTCCTCCTGGGGAAAAGAAAATTCAATAGGATTTTCTTTTAATGATATTCTCTCCTGAAATATTTCTTTAGGTTGGCTGCATTGTAAATACCCTCGATGCTTCCATCCAGTTTATTAATTTTGTATGCCCCGTTCTCAAGAACCTCTGCAATCCTATATGGTCCTACATAAAGTGGGCAAAACTTTGCATAAATGCGAAGTTCGGGATGTGAAACAGCTGGTTTTCTTATCAATAGCCAAGGGATTTAGATATGGAGTGACACATTTAGAAATGATACCATTATTTTCCATTTCCTTTATCACAGTCCTGGCTTCTTCTCGGTACTTTTCAGGAACTGGATAGGGCCGTTTTTTATAAGGAGAGGTGTCCTTGACGTTCAATTGGTATTCAAAATCTCTAATAACGCCTGGTTTGTCATCAAAAACTTCAGGGAATTTTTCAAATATTTGTCGAGTTGCTTCTGCCACGCGGGAATCGAACTCTGGGCTTTCAGCCGCACTGGTGAGAAATATGAAGTGATCACGACCTTCGTCGAACACATCCTCAACAATGGGCACTTCCTGGCCCTCGACGGGTCCCTCTTGACCGGGTCTACCCTCTTCGCAATCTATTTCATCGGCAGGCAAAGCATCGCTCATCTTGCCTCCGGTTTCTATGAATGGGTTACCCAGACCTTGGCACTTCAAATTATTACAGTCTACCAGCTGCAACTCTACAGAGTCGATATTAAAAAATCGTATGACGTTGGCAGGATAATCAATGATTCCCCCATACTTGGCTAGGAAATCTGACCCTAGGATGACGTTGAATTTCATCGGCGAAATGACTAGGAATATATGCTCGAACTGGACACCTTCAATGCCAAATGTAACAAAAGCTTGAAATTTACATTTGATATGCCTGTCCGGTACTATCCCTTTAATTTTAATCTGCGCGACTGGTATCAATAACATGTCTTCTCCTCCCTTCAACATTTCAATTAACCTCTCAGACATTAATGAAGCTTGAGCTCCAGAATCGATTAAGGCAGTTACATAAAGGGTATCCAAAGTAATATTAATAACTGGAAGGCTTCGTTGGACCTTCGGTGTTGTAGGAGTGGGATCTTCATACAAGAGATCTGAGTCATCCAAGTACCAGTAATTAATATTAGTGACACAAATTATTTCCCCTCTACTACAGTTTTCAGGCAATCTTATTGTTGTGTTGTCGAAGTTTTTTTTTTAATTGCGCCTGTCGATTCAAGGTTGGTCGCAGGCGTCGTGTTCTGTCTTCTGGCATGCTCTTGATATTCTAAAGAGGTAGCGCCAGGTAATCCTTCATCCCGGTTTCGATTCTGGATATATTCGCGAGTTTCTCTCCATCTTCTTTCGATCTCGGCTCTCGGCGAATCTCCATCTCGAGTAAGTGATTCGGTAGGTTTCTTCCACGTTTGATTACGTCTATAAGGCGTACTTTGCCCGTATGGACGTCTCCTAAATCGTCGGAAATGAGATAACGGATCTCTCTGTGGTTCTACTTCCTCACGGGGTTCGGGATTCGATCTTGGCGGGTTATTAACTTCGACATGGTTAGTTGCAACCTCTTTCGTCTTAGTAACCCTAGGTAGATTTTGTGTATGTGCAGTGTCAAGTTTCCTTAATAAATCATCAAGTTGTTCTAGGTCTTGAACATTGGCTGCCACAAGAATTTCTTGTACATGCGCCGGAAATTGTAAAGTTATTACCTGTATTAACTCCTGTTCTGGCAAAGGAGGATCAAAGAACTGCATCTTCTTTAATTGGGAAATGAGAAAATCAGAATATCGTGAAGAATTAATAGCTGTGTTGTATCTCCTAGAGTATAATTGTAACTTAATCAAATGCTGAATTTCCGAATTCCAAAACCTCTTCAACAAGGCTTCCTTGAACTCATCATAGGTTTTAATGTTAAATTTAAATGCTGTGTTCCAATTTAGTGCTTTCCCTTCCAATAATCTAGAAGCTATCCTCAATTGATGATCGGATCGTACTTTATTCTCTTGAAAATACTCTTCGATATTGAGAAGGAATTCTTTCGCTGTGTATTCTTCCTTTCCGGAAAATTTTGCAGGTTTATCGTCTGAAAATTTTAAGACAGTGGACATGCTAGAAGTATCTCCGCTAGACCCTTGACACTGGTGTGTAGACACCTCCTTCTCCACCTGAGAGATTCTATTATCAATTGTCTCTATTTTTCCTTGCAATTCGACCTTGATAGTCTTAACTTGCCCACGGATGGAGTTTTCCACACTCTGGACTTCCTTTTCGAGTTCCTGCTTCACTTCATTTACGTCGCGGCCTATGCGAATGATTTGAGTATGTGCGCTATCTAATTGGTTTTTTACATGCTTATCTGTTTCCTCTTGCTTTGTCTTAAGTAAATTGACTTCATTACTTATTTTCTGAAAGTTAGTCTTAAAAGATTCATGGATGTTATCCTGAATAGAGGCTATTTTTGCTTGTGCCTGTGATAACTGACCATGAGATTCTTTAAATTCTGCCTTTAAGCTTTCAACTTCCTTAATCAATTGATGTGACGTGGGAAAAGAAGCTTTTAAGTCTTCAACTATTTGTAGTTTAAGGTCCTGTTTTACTGTTTCTAAGTCACGGGTGAGGCGTTCGTTTATTTCCGTAAACTTAGAATTAATCTTCGCATTAGTTTCTGAGAATCTTTTTTCAATCTCAGAACCAGCTTTAGTAAGCCTATTTTCCAAATTAGCATTAACTTCGGTAAACTTGGTATTAATTATTTTAGTTACTTGTGTGATACGACTTTCTAAGTTGGCTGCAGTTGCGGTACTGGTTTCATTAATACGAGTGTTAATCTCATTAATACGAGTGTTAATCTCAGTAATACGAGATTCTAAAGTAGTACCTAGTTGAGCAGTTACGGCATTAGCCTCGTTAATACGAGCTTGTAAATCAGCACCTACTTGAGCAGTTGCGGCATTAGCCTCGGTAATACGAGCTTGTAAATCAGCACCTACTTGAGCAGTTGCGGCATTAGCCTCGGTAATACGAGCTTGTAAATCAGCACCTACTTGAGCATGTGATTTGGCGATACGTTCATTTAAGCTAATCTTAGGAGTTTCAATAGCCGCTAAAATATTTTCCATTTTGATGGTAATGTATTTAAACCAAGCAACAAGAAAATCATAAATCACTTGAAAATAATTCAGATATCACCATTATTGTCCAATGGTTAAAAGTTCATGTTCAAAGTCATTCAAACATTCCCAAAAAGAAAAATCTCTAAGACATTTAACACACAAAAGTTATCCCATATCATTGATAACACTTCTTATTATAGAGAAGTTAAATCTTGTTAGAAAGTTCACTGTAATATTAATAGTTATTCCACATAAAGCACTGGAAATGTATCTGAATTAAATTACTAAGTCACACGATTTAGTGCGATTTTGTCTATCACTGCACTTCTTAATTATTACTAGTACTTCAACATTGAGTCTAGAATGGTTAAGTGTCAATTTAATGTCTACTGCACTCATAATTAAGTTCTGATATTGCTGAAGCGCTAATTTCTAATTTTACTGCACTCCAAATCGGCCCCGATACGACTGGGGCGCCAATTTCTACCCCTCTCCTCTGTAACAGTAAATTTGGTACTTCGGTAGAGATGAGACGCAGGGCGTGTACCAGTCGCTGAAGTGCACACAGAGGGAGAGGGTTTGTTAACAGAAATCTTAAAAACTTGTGTTTCAGAGTTTATTAAAAAATTTAAATTAATATCACCTCTGTACAGCATATACAGTCGAAAACGTTCCTTGACCTATGGCTGGCGATGTCCTTGGATTCCGGCAGCTCCACATTCCATAGCAACGAACCACCATTCGTCCCCCGATGGAAGTTCTAGAAGATCTATGCGGTGCTTTGAAGATCCATGGCGTCGAGGTAGTCCTTGTAAATGGTGAACATAAATGAACATCGTTCAGCTCTGGGGCGAGTTAGTGCAACGGCTGCTTCTGCACAGATGATAGAGTGTTTATAAATGCTTTTGACAAAGTCCAAACACAAAATGTCTCGGTGAAATGTCACTTAACTTTATCACATGTCAAGTGAAAGAAACATTCACAAAGTAAAGTCCACTCGGAACTGATTGTCCAGTTTAAAGTTATTTAAAGTTCGTTGCACCTATTACAACGTGAAGTAATGTCACATTACTTAGTTCATTGAAGCACTGTTCAATTTAAATGAAATAAAGACGTTCCGCTCGTGAATCAAACTCGTTCACGTGTTGAAACCAAAAGACGAAATTAACTGTGTACTGACAGTCCTTGGTTTGACTGTTCATAAACTAAATGTGCCCAGAATTGAAATACACTGTTCATTAGAGTAGAAATGCACTGTTCATTAAAATGGAGATGCGCTGTTCACACCTGCACAGTTCAAAAATGTCGACACAATTTACGGATTGGTAATTTAAATTTGGATTAAATACAGTTTATAACTTAAAGTATCGAGTCCTCGGCAAGGAGCAATCAGTTTTAAGTCCATCAAATTTCAATTTCGAACACTCGAAGATGTTTGCGGGTCTTGGACACTCGTATAGAGTAACAGTCAATAAATAATGTCCAGACGATACACAATTCACCTCACGTCCTATCGGAGTAAAAGGTTGTCACAATATAAGGAAATCTGAATAAGTCCACATTCAGCATGACTATATTAAAGTCCACGAACTTGAAACTTAGCAGCGGCTTCACGTTCGGTTACCGCACCCGCGAACTGACTGCGCGAATACGACAGTCTAGTGTGCTTATAGAAATCCCGGCCGCAAACTGGTATCACATTCTGCAGCGCACTGCTGCTCACTATAACAAGCTGTAACACACACTGACACACTGATCTGCTGAGCGAAGCAGCACGTATTTATATTTGATCCGAAACTTGTAGAACATTCTGCATCAATCCAGGCTGTGTAGTGCAACGAGGCAGGCTGTGACGTCACCCGCTCACTACGTCACACGCGCGCAGCTGTTGCTCGCTGCCTGGTCAGTTCTTCGTAAGCGGACCGGAGCATAACACGTAAGTTTAAGATTTTCATAATGGGGACTTAGTCTGTACCGCCGTTACCGGTACAATACAGTATGGGGAATTACTTCAAATGATACTACACAACTGGTATAAGATTAATATTTACATTGCATTTATTTATTTACTTTTTTTTTTTTTTTACCCGTTCTGGATCCTAAGTAGCATAACGACCTGCTGCGTCTTAACCAGAGCCCCTTTTGCCACCGCTTTACAGAGTTCCTGAAGGGCCTTCATAGCTACCGTAGCGGTCCCAGGGCCCTCGAAGTCCCCACTGTACTTCACCCCTACAGGCAGTCCCCTATTTTGACTGTCCAAACTCATTAGACCAGGGGATGGAATTAATTTATTCACACACATTTTTTTAATTTACAATAACCTGCACTGGTCGAATGCCCTCTAACACTTCATTTATTTTCTCTGTTGCTGTTTATTCTCTTCTTGAATATCTGTACAGATTTTGGAAAAGGATCAAACACTACCCCTGGTAAACTGTTCCACTCCTTTACACCCTTCCCAATGAATTAAAATTTACCCCAATCGCTTCTGCTAAAATTCCTTCTAATTTTATATTTGTGGTCAGTCCTGACGATATAATTATTTTCCAACTGAAGCCTCTCACGGATATCTCCCCATGCTTCTTCTCTTGTATAGGCTCTATATAATCCTGTAAGTCTAGTTTTCTCCCTTCTCTTACTTAAAGTTTCCCACCCAAGTTCCTTTAACATTTCTGATACACTACTCTTTCTCCTGAAATCCCCTGTTACAAATCTTGCTGCTTTCCTCTGCACACTATCTATTTCTTTTATTAGGTATTCTTGGTGAGGATCCCAAACACTGTTTGCATATTCCAATAATGGACGAACCATACTCAAGTAACTTTTTTTCTTTTAATTCTTTGTTGCATCCTTTAAGTAGCCTCATTATGACATGTAACGATCTGTATGCTTTCCCAACAATGTCATCAATATGACCCTTCCAGTGCAAATTACTTTCAAATCTCACACCTAAGTATTTGCACTTGCCATCTTTTGGGATAACTACCTCATCCAAAGTATATTCAAATTCAGTTTTAAAGCTCCTGTTTGTAAAAGTTGTAACAGCTGATTTGCCTCCATTAACCTTCATATTATTTTCTTCAACCCATTGTTGGATACTTTCAAGGTCCCTTTGTAATTCTGAACAATCCTCAATGTTGTTTATTTCCCTATAAACAATTATGTCATCTGCATACAATCTTATTTTTGATGTTATATTGTTCCCTAAATCATTTGCGTATATTAAGAAAAGTAACGGACCGATTATACTACCCTGTGCAATTCCCTTCCAAACTTTCTCTTCCTGAGATACATTATTTCCTACTTTGACTTTCTGAACCCTTGAATTTAGAAATGTTTTTATCCAACGTGTAACCCTTACGTCCAATCCTATTCCCTCCAATCTCTTTAATAATATTCCATGTTCCACTCTATCAAAGGCTTTGGAAAGATCTATGGCTATGCAATCTAACTGACCTCCTGAATCCAACTGATCTGATATGTCCTGCTGAAATCCCACCAGTTGTGCCTCACAAGAAAATTTCTTTCTAAATCCATACTGGCTCCTCATGAACCAATTTTTATCATCACATAACCTCTGATGTACTTCGATATTAAACTCTCCAGTATTTTACAAACTATACTGGTCAGTCTGATTGGTCTGTAATTCTTTGGTTTCCTTTTATCACCCTTTCCTTTATAAATTGGTATTATTATAGATTCCTTCCATTCCTTTGGTATTACACTATTATTTATGACATAGTCAAAGAGAAATTTTAAATAAGGCACTATGTACCACCCCATTGTCTTTAATACCTTTAATTTATTGAACATCTTCCTGTTATGAGTGAAAATGAGGTTTAATTAAACAAATCTCAATGGTATGTGACTCAGTTATATAACAGATGAGTTAGATTAACAATAAGTCAGTGAACATCACAGACATTTCCAAACAGTACCATTGTGAGGGGCCGCTGACTTGGGTTTTGGACCCCTTTTGACTACAAGTATCATCGATTCAGCATTGTGCTATAATAGCAGTCCCTTGGTCAGTAATACTATTGTTCTATGTCAGCTTCTGTGCATGTGAGGCACTGTGGGTCGGTTCCACTGATCGTTTTAAATTCATATCTATCCATCCATTCACTCTTCATTCTCACATTTTGAATTGTGATCAGTGGATGTTTTTGGGCTTTTAATTTGTCACTTATTTTGTCTCATTTCATACCATTAGAGGCCGATGACCTAGATGTTAGGCCCCTTTAAACAACAAGTATCATCATAATCAGCTTTTTTGTAACACTACTCTTTTGTTGGAAACCACCCAGAACAAATCGAGCTACTTTTCTTTAGATTTTTTCCAGTTCTTGAATCAAGTAATCCTGGTGAGGGTCCCATATACTGGAACCATACTCTAGTTGAGGTCTTACTAGAGACTAATATGCCCTTTCCTTTACATCTTTACTACAACCCTTAAACACCTTCTTAACCAGGTGCAGAAATCTGTACCCATTACTTACAATCCCATTTATGTTATTACCCCAATGAAGATCTTTCCTTACATTAACACATAGGTACTTAATGTTATTTTGGTAATATGCATACCACAAAATTTGCATCTAGAAAAGGCAACAATCATGGATTGCTTAGGCAAAGCTCTGATAGAGTGTTGTGATTTCTGCAAAAAAATAACTGACTAGTGAAGGTGAGGCTATTGATGTAAGAGCTGCAACAGATGGCAGCATTTCATTTTTCTTTAATTTGCTTTACATTGCACTGACACAGATAATTCTTACGGCAGCGATGGGATAGGAGTGGGTAGGAGTTGAAAGGAAGCCGCCATGGCCTTAATTAAGTTCCAACCCCAGCATTTGTTTGGTGTGAAAGTGGGAAACCATGGAAAACCATTTTCAGGGCTGCAGACAGTGGCGTTCGAACCCACTATCTTCCGGCAGCATTTAAGGTATGACCAAAGGAGATTCATCATCATCATCATCATCATCATCATAATCATAATCATCATCATCATCATCTTAACATTTGTCTTGCAGTGGAGCAAGGTCTGCTGTTTTGCAAGCCAATCTCCACTTGGTTCTATTAAGAGCATTATTTGAAACACAAAACAAAATGAACATAGTACATGTCTTTTAGAAGGCGACAAAGCCATTGTTTCTTGGGTTGACCACGTGGCCTATTTCTAGATGGTACGATGCGAAGTGTGACCAAAGGAGAATATGACATGGTAAAAAGAAAGAGCTGCAAGGTAAATTGGCTTTGCGTAAACTGCAAACCGAAATTAAAGATGACTGATATAGCAGAAATAATTCTTGAAATTTATCGATACAGTTTTCAACTGCAATAGAGTCCATGGAAAAAGCCTGAAACAACAAATAAGAGAAGAATTACACAATGCAGTGAGTAAAGAATTTGAACTCAGCAGTTTGAGATTCATTCCATCTTTATTATGGAACATCCCAGAGATTAGTGGCCTGGATCCAGTTATGAAATGACACCATCTGTTTCCCAACCAGCACTATAAGCTGATATTGTAATACCACCTTATCAGAAACAAGAGAAAGGCAGGACAGTTTCTCAAGCAAAAAGATCTATGGAATACTCACACCGCATTATTGATGTATTGAACAGTTTATCAGCAGGTAATACCGACCCAGGAATTTAGATAACAGACAGGCATGGGAAAAGGGAGCGATGAAGTGAACTCAGAAAACATAGAAATGACGTGATGGAGATAACAGAATGGGATACATGGAACAAAACCAAAAGAAGCTTGCTCACTAAGAGCAGGTCGCACCCAACTACTGAGGGCAGTTTAACAATATACTTAAATGAGAATGGAATTAGTAAAATAAGGTCTGGCAGGTGGTGGTGGTGATTATTGTTTTAAGAGGAAGTACAACTAGGCAACCATCCTCTATATAACACTAATCATAGAGAAAAAATGGAAGGGGTCCGACACTTCGAAGAATGAAGATATCGGCCAAAGGAAGACAAGGGCCACGAAGGGCGTGAAAATGAAAGACTCCCTAGCCCTCGCAAACCTAATAGCGTCGGGGTCTGAAAAGAACAAGAGTTGACCAAGGGAGGTCGGATAGGATAGATGAAAGTGAGGAGCCTGGCACAAGTAAGTGGAAGCAATGCCAGGACTCAGCTAAGGGCCCCGTGGACGCCAACCCACGCTCCAAAGTTTAGAGCCCCTGGGGCCTCTTTTAGTCGCCTCTTACGACAGGCAGAGGATACCGTGGGTGTTATTCTACCGCCCCCACCCACAGGGGGATAAGGTCTGGCACCATGGCTAAATGGTTAGCATGCTGGCCTTTGGTCACAGGGTTCCCAAGTTTGATTCCCAGCTGAGTAGGGAATTTAACCATTGTTGGTTAATTTTGCTGGCACGGGGGCTCGGTGTATGTGCCGTCTTCATCATAATTTCATCCTCATATGACTCGCAGACGCCTACTGGTGTCAAATCAAAAGACCTGCACCTGGCGAACCAAACATGCTCTTGGACACTCCCTACTCCAAAAATTCATACCACAGTTGTTTTCAGTAAAATAAGTTCTGAAAAGCTAGATAGTATAGGAACAAATGCAGCTTTCAAGAATGGTATGCCATTTGACAAACACAAAGAAATTAACACACCCGAGTTTTGGCCAGGAGTCACTATTCGTCATTATAATTTTCATCGCTCATGGGTTAGTGGAGTCCAACTTCGTTCCAGAGCTGGTACATACTAAAAGACAGGGACCCAAACCACAAATTAGATGTTTGACTTGGGATACTGAAGGATTAAAGAATGTGGTAAAGTATTTTCTCAAAGACTTATTTGGCGAATATGATATTGTTCTTCTAACTGAAATGTGGTGTGGCTCCATGGCTAAATGGTTAGCGTGCTGGCTTTTGCTCACAGGAGTCCCAGGTTTGATTCCCGACAGGGTCGGGAATTTTAACCATCATTGGTTTAATTCCGCTGTCACGGGTGCTGGGTATATGTGTCATCTTCATCATCATTTCATCCTCATCATGACGTGCAGGTCGCCTACGGTCGTCAAATCAAAAGACCTGCATCTAGTGAGCCGAACCTGTCCTCGGACACTCCCGGCACTAAAAGCCATACGCCATTTCATTTTTACTGAAATGTTTCTAACAACTGATTGGTCAGCCCAAAACAGGGAACAATGAGTTGCTCCCCAGCACGGTGTATCATGTAGATTAAGTTAAAAAATGGCACCACTTACGTTGGTTTATAAGACAAGCAATGTTCTGAGACCGAGAAATTTATACAGCATAATCATGGGAGTATATTTCCAACCTGAATTACAAGATGTTTAGTAGAGCAAACTCAGTAGCTCCTAAATCAGAACAGTGAATTTGAATTTGTATATGATGATGCTGGATTTAGAATGTTGAACTAGTAGTATTTATTGTAATATTTTCTTTCCATTGAATTGCCTGTTGTACTCTTGTTTGTAATCGTACAAAATTCCAATCCCACATCAAGTCAATTTTTGTATTTCCGGCAATATTTATGCCATGGTATAGGTTATGTATTTATTTTGTGTTGTCAGTATCATTTATTGCATTGCAGGAATATTGTATGTATATATTAATGTATCATAAATATTATTTAGGCATTGTAACAGCTCTTCATTAAATTAATGGCATTCTGTAGCCAGAAGTGGGATATCTTGGTTAAGCAAGAGGACTGAATATAGAGTAAGTTGGGTAAGATATTGGTTTGCCCAACATGACGTGTGTCTCCCAACGGTTTTCAAGGCGTCAGTATGCCAATGTTGAGCGTAATAATTTCGAAAACGGCATGCCACATGTGGCAGATATGGAAGATTGTGATTAGCTAGGGCAGAAAATATCATGTGACTTGAAGAAGTTATTTTGTGGCTGCTTTGCCAGAAGGTTGGTCTTCGCTCAGCCCACTGACTCGTCACTTCACCCAGCCAGGCAAGAGCCCACTAGACTCCAGATCGACTGCACCCAACTAACCTGCCCACTCATCTCCACCACGACCAGCATCATCAGTCAGCCCAGATCAAGCGTGCACCCAGCCAACATAGCAGCTCACCTCCACCATGATCAGCCACCAGC
Organism: Anabrus simplex; assembly: GCF_040414725.1. NCBI lineage: Eukaryota > Metazoa > Arthropoda > Insecta > Orthoptera > Tettigoniidae > Anabrus > Anabrus simplex. Next base: position 1,714,653,361 of record NC_090265.1, read on the forward strand.
GCACCAGCAGCGAGCCCCTGAGCCTGCAGTCGTAGGCCACCCACCAACTGTTCCCTGCGCCTTCCGTCCTTCCCGATATACACAGAATGGAATGTCCGTGGTCTTCACTACTCTCATCAGTGAAGCTGACCAGAGCAGCCACAACAGCCAGCCTGCCATTGTGCAGATACAAAAAAGCAGCAAGCATATTGTCAGTAGTCCTTAGTATGGTCACTGGTTCGGAACTTATCTCATTGCAACACGATAAAACTACATCTGTTCCGACCATGCCCACTGAGTGAGTGCCACAATTATCATCCAGTCCTCATCTGAGTTTGACTGTTTCAGTGCTTTCTTCCTATCCCGATCACCCGCACCATGACAGACCTCCCACCCAGGAATATGGATAACCCCGGTGGACCGAGAAGCTAAGGCCCATATTCCAACAACACCTTCAATTCCCCCTACCGTTATCTTCAACCGGACTGATCCTTACAATGAATCCAACTACATTCACATTCCTGCACCGTACAAAGTATTTCCAGCTCTACTACAGCCCCACAGACATCGAATAGCCTCAGCCCTGTACCCGATTTCCCACCTAATCCACAGTGTAGTAGAAAACCCCAACCACTGCATTCATGTCACCTAACGGCCCTACCGACAACCAGACATTTCTTAAAACCCTTCAGAGCCACAAGACATCTCACCTACTCGTGCAAACCTCAACAAGCTACCCTAACACCCCACCGTTTGGCACGCAAAAGACTACAGCTCCAATTGAAGTGGCAGAAGAAGATGAAGAAGCCCACCCAAAGCAGAACCAAAGGAAGTGGAAGAAAAACACCATGAGGAAGACTTTGAACATCCATTCCACTACACCAGAAAGAACTGAAAACTTCCCTTATCCCAAACATGCAACTTCCTCATCATCCCGCTCAGGAACCTTGGACCTGTACCTCATACACGAAAAACCATCAAAGAAGCAATCCAGCCAATAATTAGCCACCATATAGCCATCATAGAAGCACCTGATTATAACCCCCAATGGTCTATACCTACCATCCTCAATGCACTCCTGCACACTGGTATCCCCATCCCAATCAAAATCAACCCTGTTGCTAACTCATCCAACCAACGTGACATTTCACCCTCAACCACCCCCGCACACTCAACCACAGTTACCGGCTCCTAAACAACCCCTCAAACCATCGACCCTAACACAACCAAATATACCCAAACTAAACATAATACCCACCATAAAACATCCCAAACCAATCCAGGCACCTCAGCCGCAGCAGCACAAACCAATCCACTTCCACCCTCACCTGCCACCATACCATCGCCATCACCCCCACCAGGACATGATCCCCTCGCCCACACCCTGCCTCCTCCAACCAGCAGCCCAACACAAACAGAAATCTGGACTGAAGCTGAACAAAATCCGAAAACAGCCCAAGCTCTGACACCACACAACACATACACACATACCAGGAGGAAGCGTACAAACCCTCCCCCTATATCACGGACAACACCAACCCAGACACCTAACACAGAACATGGATCCCACTCAACCTCCCGTCCCACCCTGGTAACACAATGCTACAAATGCCTTAAAATCTATCACTCTTCAGCAAATTACTCAGAATCCACCTACTGCAACAGATATGGTGGCCCTCACCATCACTCTGTTTGTAAGGTGCCAAGGGACCAGCCAAAGTGCGCAAACTGCCAAGGCAAAAAATTGCGGCTTCGTTTCCTGGCTGCCCTTACCTGAAAAAGGCTATCAGGAGGCATTACTGTCAGCAGCGCCAGGTCACCCACACAAACACCCATCCCCCGTCCCTCCTGCACCTGTGAACCCAGCACCCTCTATACCACCTTATTCAAAATCCCAACAACTTACTCCTCATACTATTAAGCCTCCTCACTACCCAGTACAGGCCAGCCACAGTACCACCCATGCTATACTAGGACAAGTTTTAACCTCTTCCCCCTCCCGCCAAGATGCCTTGCAAGCTTTCTCCTCACTATTAACATCTAAGCCTTCTTCTTTACTAAAGCACTAGAACAAAAACTGCTACTGACATTTAAGCAACATCAGGTGTGGTCACTCACCTGATGGGTGACCTCCGTGCACACATCTGTTTCGCCTTCTCTGCACTGCTATCAAATACTAAACAAGCACCCACAGTGCACATGACAGCACGTGCACCCGGTCACACTCTGACCAGCTGAGGATTGTTAAATTCCACATATCCCAATTTGCCAGTATATTAATGGAATGGGATCAAATTTTAATGACATGGCACTCAAACCAAATAGGTTGATGGGCCAGAAGTTCATGCAGTGACCTCTACGGTCATTGCATCAAACATGGGGTGGTGGTGGTGGTGATTATTGTTTTAAGAGGAAGTACAACTAGGCAACCATCCTCTATATAACACTAATCAGAAAGAAAAATGGAAGGGAACCGACACTTCGAAAAATGAAGATATCGGACAAAGAAAGGCAAGGGCCACGAAGGGCATGAAAATGAAAGACTCCCTAGCCCTCGCAAACCTAATAGCGTCGGGGTCGGAAAAGAACAAGAGTTGACCAAGAGAGGTCGGATAGGACAGATGAAAGTGAGGAGCCCGGCACAAGTAAGTGGAAGCAATGCGAGGACTCAGCTGAGGGCCCCGTGGTCGCCATCCCACGCTCCAAAGTTCAGAGCCCCTGGGGCCCCTTTTAGTCGCCTCTTACGACAGGCAGGGGATACCGTGGGTGTTATTCTACCGCCCCCACCCACAGGGGGATCAAACATGGGGATGGCCCAGGTTGGTCTTATTGGTCTTGAGGAGTGGAAATGTTGTGATCGGCCGATTGTCTTATTTGAAGTGTGCGACGTTTAGTTAGTCCTATTGTATGCTGCTAGTATCTGTCTCTTGGAGATTTGTCTCATTGATGGATGTCCAGTTGGAACCACACTACAGGCTTAGATATCATCAGATGTTATATAGAAGTCTGCTATGAAGTGCTAAACCAATTATACTTAGCTGACTAAAATGTGAGTATGGTTTCAATATAAAATAACAAACAATGAACTTGTCACCAAACTTATCGGCGAGGTAGGGTGGCATTTAACCTCAACTTCAATCAATCACTACAGATCACTTCGAGATGGTGGGGCAGGTTATACGGCTGAGGCTCATGATCCAGTTATTGAGACTAGCCAGATTCAACCTAATAAGATTTTGTGTATATATGTACAGTTGAGTTTAGTGTGTGTCAAGAGATGGAGAGAGTCATAGCAAGGTCGTCATACCAGCTAATTTAAGTCAGGTATTTGTGACACCTAAATTCAGTGTGGATTGTGAATAAGAAGATAAAACAGTGTATTTCTGATATTGTAATTTATGTTATGTGTTATGTAGGTAATATGCTATACATGAATTGATGTGGTCAAATTTTAGTTCTATTTCTTGCATTGTCATTTTGTTATGTGTTGTGAAGAATATTGAAGTGGTTAGGCCTAAGGTTTAAAGTATATTTATATATTTTACTGGACTGTATGTCATTTCACAAAAGAGTATAACCTAACCAGGGTATCCTCATGCCTTTTTCAGTTCAATAATTCATCAGCTTAGATAAGCAAGTCAAGATATCGTCAGCCTATGACTCCACCCTGGAATATAACTTACACCCATGCTAATTTCATTTTGTGTATCTAGTACACTGGTGCCCAATCAGTTTTCCTTTTTTTGACAGTTGTATTCCATAACATAGAATTAATTAAGTGTATGTGTATTGGGGATGGTGGTGGTGATTATTGTTTTAAGAGGAAGTACAACTAGGCAACCATCCTCTATATAACACTAATCAGAGGGAAAATATGGAAGGGGTCCGACACTTCGAAAAATGAAGATATCGGCCAAAGGAAGACAAGGGCCACGAAGGGCGTGAAAATGAAAGACTCCCTAGCCCTCGCAAACCTAATAGCGTCAGGGTCGGAAAAGAACAAGAGTTGACCAAGGGAGGTCGGATAGTATAGATGAAAGTGAGGAGCCTGGCACAAGTAAGTGGAAGCAATGCCAGGACTCAGCTAAGGGACCCGTGGTCGCCAAACCACGCTCCAAAGTTCAGAGCCCCTGGGGCCCCTTTTAGTCGCCTCTTACGACAGGCAGGGAATACCGTGGGTGTTATTCTACCGCCCCCACCCACAGGGGGATGTGTATTGGGGAGTCCAGAAAGGTGTAGATGCCACTTGGATGCTACAGCAGTTTAGTTTTAATAATAATAATAATAATAATAATAATAATAATAATAATAATAATAATAATAATAATAATAATAATGGATTTATGAGAATGACCCTGTGTAGTGTAGGTTTAAAAGTGAACGTTATCACTTTGAATCGTAGTAAGCTTATGATCACATTGTGGAGCTGGTGTTTGGTTGGTACTAGTGCATATTGTTGTTGTTGTTGTTGTTGTTGTTGGGTAATTATTTTTTTAATTTACTTTATTGTCACACTAATGTAAATGATCTTTACCACCAGGATATTTCCCAATTGCAATGTATTTGTTAATAATAATAATAATAATAATAATAATAATAATAATAATAATAATAATAATAATAATAATAATAATAATAATAATAATAATAATTTAACTATTGGAGGAGATACATACTGCAGAATTGGTCAGCCAACAAAGGTGGTGGTGGTGATTATTGTTTTAAGAGGAAGTACAACTAGGCAACCATCCTCTATATAACACTAATCAGAGGGAAAAATTGAAGGGGTCCGATACTTCGAAAAATGAAGATATCGACCAAAATAAGAGAAGGGCCACGAAGGGCGTGAAAATGAAAGACTCCCTAGCCCTCGCAAACCTAATAGCGTCGGTGGTGGTGGTGGTGGTGATTATTGTTTTATGAGGAAGTACAACTAGGCAACCATCCTCTATATAACACTAATCAGAGTGAAAATATGGAAGGGATCCGACACTTCGAAAAATGAAGATATCGGCCAAAGGAAGACAAGGGCCACAAAGGGCGTGAAAATGAAAGACTCCCAAGCCCTCGCAAACCTAATAGGGTCGGGGTCGGAAAAGAACAAGAGTTGACCAAGAGAGGTCGGATAGGACAGGTGAAAGTGAGGAGCCTGGCACAAGTAAGTGGAAGCAATGCCAGGACTCAGCTGAGGTGGTGGTGGTGATTATTGTTTTAAGAGGAAGTACAACTGGGCAACCATCCTCTATATAACACTAATCAGAGGGAAAATATGGAAGGGGTCCGACACTTCGAAAAATGAAGATATCGGCCACAGTAAGACAAGGGCCACGAAAGGCGTGAAAATGAAAGACTCCCTAGCCCTCGCAAACCTAATAGCGTCGGGGTCGGAAAAGAACAAGAGTTGACCAAGGGAGGTCGGATAGGATAGGTGAAAGTGAGGAGCCTGATACAAGTAAGTGGAAGCAATGCCAGGACTCAGCTGAGGGCCCCGTGGTCGCCAACCCACGCTCCAAAGTTCAGAGCCCGTGAGGTCCCTTTTAGTCGCCTCTTACGACAGGCAGGGAATACCGTGGGTGTTATTCTACCGCCCCCACCCACAGGGGGAAGCCAACAAAGAAAACTATTGTGGTACTAGATTACCTTGAAAGTGAACGAATATCATTACTCAGTTCCGGAGACGATACAACATATTTCTGTCATAATGGTAGTAGCACTATCGACATCTTCAGCAACCTGAAATGAGTAGAATCGGTAACAGTTGGGATCCTACGGAACGTCACCATCAGGAAACACCTTCCAACAGAGTTGAATTGCATCATGAATCTGGAAATCCCCCAACACAAAGCTCATAAAGCAAACTTATCCAGGAGATTACACACAGATAAGTTACAGAGTGTCATACACAAACTACCAGAGCTTATGACAGAAACTGATAAGGGTAATTCACCTCAGCTTTTGTAGGTGGGGTTAACTTCCAACAAATCTGAACCCTACAGAGCACATCCCCAGCTAGTGGAAATGGGGTCCCTACAGTACGTAGGGCTGGTTGAAATACCTGATACAACCCGCGGACCAACAGGGAGCCCAATTCCTGGAGGCTTTAAAATACTGGGACACCCTCTCCAGGGGTCATAAATATGGAAGGCATTGCCCTGGGTTGTGGTGGTGGTGGTGATTATTGTTTTAAGAGGAAGTACAACTAGGCAACCATCCTCTATATAACACGAATCAGAGAGAAAAAATGGAAGGGGTCCGACACTTCGAAAAATGAAGATATCGGCCGAAGGCAGAAAAGGGCCATGAAGGGCATGAAAATGAAAGACTCCCTAGCCCTCGCAAACCTAATAGCGTCGGGGTCGGAAAAGAACAAGAGTTGACCAAGAGAGGTCGGATAGGATAGATGAAAGTGAGGAGCCTGGCACAAGTAAGTGGAAGCAATGCCAGGACTCAGCTGAGGGCCCCGTGGTCGCCAATCCACGCTCCAAAGTTCAGAGCCCCTGAGGCCCCTATTAGTCGCCTCTTACGACAGGCAGGGGATACCGTGGGTGTTATTCTACTGCCCCCACCCACAGGGGGAGAAGGCATTGCCCTGGGTTGTGGGTGAAGACCTCAATGTCATCTACAGCAGATAAGATGGACTTTGGTATGGTGGAGATGGGGAAAGGGGCAAATCCGCAGGGCCTGTACTCCAGAGGTGAAGCTACAAAAGGTGTCTGACTTCATGTTGGGGCAGCCTAATTTGAACCTGACAGAAGGTAATAAAATTCCTTTGGGAGCGACGAACCCATTGTACAAACAGCCTATAAAATGAGTGCGAGTGAATTGAGGACTCGAATAATGCTAGGGCATTGCCTTGAAACGATACGCAGTTCAAGGTGCTCTGGGCGAACTGTGAGATCTTGGCTACCAGACATCATACCAGAATTGGTATCATCACTGTCATGACTTTGAATGGCAAGGTAGAAGAACTGATGTAGGATATGGAGAAGAAAGACGTAGTGATGATGGGAATGAGTGAGACAAAATGGAAGGGGAGAGAGGTGGTGGTGGTGATTATTGTTTTAAGAGGAAGTACAACTAGGCAACCATCCTCTATATAACACTAATCAGAGGGAAAAATGGAAGGGATCCGACACTTCGAAGAATGAAGATATCGGCCAAAGGAAGACAAGGGCCACGAAGGGCGTGAAAATGAAATACTCCTTAGCCCTCGCAAGCCTAATAGCGTCGGGGTCAGAAAAGAACAAGAGTTGACCAAGAGAGGTCGGATAGGATAGATGAAAGTGAGGAGCCTGGCACAAGTAAGTGGAAGCAATGCCAGGACTCAGCTGAGGGCCCCGTGGTCGCCAACCCACGCTCCAAAGTTCAGAGCCCCTGGGGCCCCTTTTAGTCGCCTCTTACGACAGGCAGGGGATACCGTGGGTGTTATTCTACAGCCCCCACCCACAGGGGGAGATCAGTGACAGGGTAATTAAAGTTAGACTTGGACTTGAGAGTAGATTTAAGCGTCTTATACAGGTTTATGCACTCCAATCGAGGAATGCAGAGAATATTTAGAAGAGTTTCTAGAAGAAGTGGAAAGTTGTATTGAAGACATGAATGGGAGACATGAATGCACATGTTGGAATAGACAGACAGGGAAAGAAGAGATAATTGGCCCCTATAGTTATGGAATCTGAAAAGGTTTGAGCTGCTTCAACTTACCCTGCAAGGATAAATAGAAGGAAAAAATTCTGCTGGGCGAAGAAGAATTTCCTGTCTCGACAACCTTAAAATCTGGTTCAGCAAAACATCTGCAGAACTGTTCTGAATTGCAATAGATAAAGCCAGAATAGCCATGTTGATCACCAACGTCTGAGGCAGACAGGCACACTAAGAAGAAGAATAGTTAGAAACCAAGATGATGAAGGAGATTTGCTAATAGATTTTTGTAGAAGAAATGGATTAATTGTTGGTAATACGTTGTTCAAAAAAACCAGGTTTGGTGCATGGTATTGTTTCAGTGTTGCACAACTCCCTATAATTTTGCACTTCATTCGTCGACTTTTCTTCTAATGTTTTAGTTTAACAAACCAAACATATATTCTAAAACATACTAAAATTAACCGTCTTTGGACGTTCGCTGTACTAATGCTTCATAACAGACCAATAAATGCTGCCAGCTTCGAATCAAACTCAGAGGGTTTGCTTCCCTACGGCAACTCCCTAGCGGACAGCGTGGCACAATGTACCTCGGCAGGGACGAGCCTAACCCTGTATAGCATCAGGTAGCATGCTCGCCAGTATTGGTCTCAGGGAGTTGCATGAGACCAGCAAGTCTCCTACTGAGAAACAGTTCCAACTATCCCCGTTCGCTTGCACCTCTCTGCGGAGATTACTTAATTCCTACTCTCTCTCTCCTCTCACAAAGGTAATTTCATTTCCATTTTTGTTTAAAATGTACAATTTTTGCTTTATGTTGCACCAATGCAGATAGGTCTTATGGTGATGATGGGATAGGAAAGGGCTAGGAGTAGGAAGGAAGCGACCATGCCTTTAATTAAGATGCAGCCACAGCATTTGCTTGTGTGAAAATGGGAAAACGTGGAAAACTATTTTCAGGGCTTCTGACAGTGGTGTTCGAACCCACTATCTCCCAAATGCAAGCTCACAGCTACGCGACCCTAACCGAATGGATAACTCACTCAGTCATTTCTTATCCACGCCATACCAGACCACCCACAATATTATCAACATCTTACTTCAATGAAAAGCAGGAGGGTGAATTTTCAATTCAAGTAGGCAAGAGTAACTGTGCTAAGGTGGTGATTATTGTTTTAAGAGGAAGTACAACTAGGCAACCATCCTCTATATAACACTAATCAGAAGGAAAAATGCAAGGGATCCGACACTTCGAAAAATGAAGATATCGGTCAAAGAAAGATAAGGGCCACGAAGGGCGTGAAAATGAAAGACTCCCTAGCCCTCGCAAACCTAATAGCGTCGGGGTCGGAAAAGAACAAGTGTTGACCAAGGTAGGTCAGATAGGATAGATGAAAGTGAGGAGCCTGGCACAAGTAAGTGGAAGCAATGCCAGGACTCAGCTAGGGCCCCGTGGTCGCCAACCCACGCTCTAAAGTTCAGAGCCCCTGGGGCTAACTGTGCTAAGCTGAGTGGCTCAGATGGTTGAGGCACTGGTCTTAAGGTGGTATTTGAAGGTGCTCAAATACATCAGCCTCATGTCAGTAGGTTTACTGGCATGTAAAAGGACTCCTGCGGGACTAAATTTCTGCACCTCAGTGTCTCCGAAAACCGTAAAAACGCAGTTAGTGGTACATAATGCCAGTAACATTATTATTAAGAGTAATTGAAGTTACAGTGTATAATTTGCCTCTTATTTTCTGTTTTGTGATTGCCAGATTTATTTCACTTTTAGTAGGAAAGTAGTTGATTACTTAATGATAGAGTTTCTTGTTATTTCTGTAAGCTTCTTACATAAAAATGTGACACTGAAAATGTTGGTGTGACACCCAGCTTCAGAAACCACCAGCCACCCCTGAAAAAACTCATAAAAAATAACTAGATACGGTTGGGGAGATAGAAAGATAAAGACAATGAATTATCTTATTCTGGTGGAGGAGAAACATAGACAACTGGAAGACATTATAACAATGCAAAGAGTAGATTTTGAAGGAGACCATAAAGTGGTGGTAGCCAAATAAAGACTTGGTAAAATAAGGAAGTTAATAGCAAAAAGGGGAAAGAAAAAAAAGGGATGGAAGTTAAAAGAGAAAGAAATTAGGGAAAAGTTTCAAGAGAATCTGAAGAGAGAAATTCCCAAAGATGACATGAACAGTGTGGAAGAGGAATGTTTCAGAAATGGATTTGTAAAGTGTAAAGTAATTGTTTAGTTGTAAAGTTTCCTAAATTGAGTGAATTTCTCCTTGTTTTGTTTGCCATTCATCAAGAAGTTTGGACATCCTTCCACAGATGACACTACCAAAAAAAAGAAAATACTATGATCATGCACCCTGGTGTGAGGTGTAAGAAGTTATAATTTAAAGAAGTATTTTATCTCTAGGTTTTTGTAACTGATTGATATTCATTTATTTTTGGGTTGGCAGTATTTCCTTTTTCTTTCCGCCAGTTTTGAATCTGGCCAATGAAAAATTTCTGTAATTAATTTTCAACCTATCATAGGCTTCTTGTTCGATTCTGAGTGTAACTTTGAGAGTAACCAATTAAATTGAGAGGGCGTGGCTGGTTTAGTCTTGAATGATCTCGAAACTTCCCTGAGGGTTTATAAACTGCGGCTTTTCATGTTTCTTGGCAAATTGATCGTCGTCTATCTGAGTGTGTGTATCAAACAGGAGGCAGGCGGCCTCAGGTGGTGATTGGTGGTGGTGATTATTGTTTTAAGAGGAAGTACAACTGGGCAACCATCCTCTATATAAAACTAATCAGAGGGAAAATATGGAAGGGGTCCGACACTTCGAAAAATGAAGATATCAGCCAAAGGAAGACAAGGGCCACGAAGGGCATGAAAATGAAAGACTCCCTAGCCCTCGCAAACCTAATAGTGTCGGGGTCGGAAAAGAACAAGAGTTGACCAAGGAAGGTCGGATAGGATAGATGAAAGTGAGGAGTCTGGCACAAGTAAGTGGAAGCAATGCCAGGACTCAGCTGAGGGCCCCGTGGTTGCTAACCCACGCTCCAATGTTCAGAGCCCCTGGGGCCCCTTTTAGTCGCCTCTTACGACAGGCAGGAGATACCGTGGGTGTTATTCTACCGCCCCCACCCACAGGGGGAGCAGGCGGCCTCATTCGTTGGCAACCAGAACATCTATAAGGTAATGGCCACATAACATTATTCTTATATATTGTTTATATTTGTTTATAGGAAGGGAAGTTAGGGATTGGAATAACTTACTAAGAGAGATGTTCAATAGTTTTCCAATTTCTCTGTAGTCAATTAAGAAGAGGCTCAGAAAACATCAGATAGGGAATCTGCCACCTGGCAGACTGCCCTAAATATAGATCAGTAGTGATTGATTAAATTGCTTGATTACATTCTGAAAGATGTGATAACAGTCTACTGAATCAATGTCTTATTCTAGGCACCACACCAGGAAGATGGAAAAAAGTATCACTCAAGTGTTATATAAGGGAAAGGTGTCTCCAGCGACCGCAATTCATAGCAATGCATAGTTTTGAAATTAGTACTCTTCAGAATACTGATGAAACTCCTTGTGAAAAGAATAGGTTCGACTGCAGATTCAAAAAGTCCCGAGGAAAAATTTGGGTTTTGCACATGCAGATCTACCATTCATGCAGCAAGATCTCTACAGGGACATATAAGAGAATCACTTAGAATTCCCCAAGGTAAGTTGTTCTCTTTATTTATAGATCTAAATCTTTTGACTTCATGCACACTACTATCCGAACGACAGGACATACGGATACAATCGTACATTATTCAGTTACCATTTTCATAGCAGTTATGCCTAATGCTTCTAATATCTTCTTTAATCTCGAAGGATGCATGTTTAGGGCTTACAAGGACATTTGTAAATACAGCAGTAGTTGCTAAACAATACAGAAGTGGGATTATAAAGAAGGAAATATGCATTCTTAGACACAAAGAAACGCCAGAATATACTGCAATTGGTAAGCAATGCAGATGCCAAATGCGGTATTAAGTAGAAGTACCTTCATTCTTAAACAAAAAGCCTACCAGAACTAGGAATCAACATTAAGAACGACAGCATTTATAGACCAAGTGACAGCCTTGGTCTACAATTGCAAAATGTTTATTCGGTTGGTCTACTATTGCCTTTTAATATGATACTTGGTCTTCAAATGCAAGCACAGTAATGGAATTAGGTTTTTTTATTTTACTGGAAAGTTTACTGAAGATAGTTGGCATTTCTTATTTTAATATTGAAGTTTGAAGTCTTGGCACCAGAATACAGGAAAACCCTGAATTGAGCCAATTGTTGCTTAGTCTACAAATGCATAACTATTTCCAATTAGACTAGGCGAAGCTTTATCTGACCCTGAAATGATTAAAAGGGGAATTCCTCAAGGGAGTATTATAGGATATTTATGTTTCCTTTACATATAAATGATGTGAGTTACGAAGTGGAATCAGAGAGAAGGCTTTTTGCAAATGATGTTATATTGTATAGAGTAAGAAATTAGTTACAAGATTGTGAGCAACTGCAAAATGACATTGATAATGTTGTGAGATTGACAGAGGGAAATGGTGTAATGATAAACAGGGTTAAAATCAGGTTGTGTGTTTCAAAAATAGGAAAAGCAGTCTCAGTTTTAATTACTGCATTGATGGGGTGAAAGTACCTTATGGGAATCAATTTAATTACCTAGGTGTTAATGTAAGAAAAGATCTTCATTGGGGTAATCACATAAATGGGAATGTAAATAAAGGGTACAGATATCTGCACCTGGTTATGAAGGTGTTCAATGGTGGTAGTAATGATGTAAAGGAATGGGCATATAAGTCTCTAGGAAGAACCAAACTAAAATGTGGTCCCAGTGTATGGGACCCTCACCAGGATTACTTGATTCAAAAATAAAAATCTATAAAGCAGCTCAATTTGTTCTGGGTGATTTCCAACAAAAGTGTAGTGTTACAAAATATTTTAGGCTGGGAAGACTTGGGAGAAAGGAGACAAGCTGCATGACTAAACAGTATGCTCCAAGCTGTCAGTGGAGAGATGGCATGGAATGACAATAGTAGATGAATAATTCTGAGTGGTGTCTTTAAAAGTAGGAAATATCACAATGTAAAATAAAGTTGTAATTCAAGAGGACAAATTGTGGCAAAATTTGTTTATAGATAGGGGAGTTAGGGAGTGGAATAACTTACTAAGAGAGATGTTCAATAAATTCCCAATTTTTTTGAAGTCATTTAAGTAAAGGCTCAGAAAACATCAGATAGGGAATATGCCACCTGGGTGACTAATAATAATAATAATAATGCTATTTGCTTTACGTCCCACTAACTACTTTTACGGTCTTCGGAGACGCCGAGGTGCCGGAATTTAGTCCTGCAGGAGTTCTTTTACGTGCCAGTAAATCTACCGACACGAGGCTGTCGTATTTGAGCACCTTCAAATACCACCTGGGTGACTGACCTAAATATAGATCAGTAGTAAGTGAACACACTGCTTGATTACATTCTGAAAGATGTGATAACAGTCTGCTGAATCAATGTCTTATTCTAGGCACCATACCAGGAAGATGGAAAAAAGTATCACTCAAGTGTTATATAAAGGGAAAGGTGGTGGTGATTATTGTTTTAAGAGGAAGCACAACTAGGCAACCATCCTCTATATAACACTAATCAGAGGGAAAATATGGAAGGGATCCGACACTTCGAAGAATGAAGGTATCGGCCAAAGGAAGACAAGGGCCACGAAGGGCGTGAAAATGAAAGACTCCCTAGGCCTCCATATGTAATACCGTCAGGGTCGGAAAAGAACAAGAGTTGACCAAGAGAGGTCGGATAGGATAGATGAAAGTGAGGAACCTGGCACAAGTAAGTGGAAGCAATGCCAGGACTCAGCTAAGGGCCCCGTGGCTGCCAACCCACGCTCCTAAGTTCAGAGCCCATGGGGCCCTTTTAGTCGCCTCTTACGACAGGCAGGGGATACTGTGGGTGTTATTCTACCGCCCCCACCCACAGGGGAGATATAAAGGGAAAGGTGACTCCAGCGACCCCAATTCATATTGTGCCCGTTCGCATCTCGTTGACCAGTTTCAAAATGGCGGCATAGGAAGGTATGGCCCATGCGATCTACTAAGGCAATGAACTTCATATTAATACAGCGTATAGAAGGCTACGTACGTCACGGAACAGATTAATTTGGAAGACACACCAGAACAGTAGAGGCTCATTTTGAATTGTTTTAAAATAAATATAGCAGCGGAAGGATTGTTTAAGAATATACTCAAAAAATTACATTCGGAGAAGCAAGACGCAGTTACGAGCGAAGCTACATATTTGAAGAATATTCTTAACTACTGAGGAGAATATTAACTATTTACAATCGGCGATAGCATACGATTAAATTATTCACCGGTGTATGCTAAGTAAAGAGGCGAAAAATTATATAAATAAATAATTTGTGATGAGATACGTCGGACTTGGATTCGTGAGCAGCCACTCTACAATTGAAGGAAAAGGAACTCACCATTTTACAATATTGATTATTTCATACGAGAAGATAGTTACTACTGTGGCAGTAAAGTTAATAACTATTTACGGAGAAATTTTTCCAATCAAAGAAAACTTCGACGATTACTATAAATAATAGAAATATGGAATATATCATGACTGATTGCTCCGCAAAAGGAATTTTCTTCGTTGTCTACAGATTCGAAATGATGACTATCTGCTAAATTAACATGATGGACTGAACTGGGGATATGCGCCGTCGAGCCAGATGACCAGCTGAGGATGATTGGACCGGCCAACCAGTGGACGTGATGACGTGGATGAGCACCGGCCAGCCAAAATACCGGACGATAAGGAGTGGACCGGCGAGCCATGTGACCAGCTGATGACCATGAACATGCAATCCAACCAGAGATCCAGATCCGATCGGAGGGTCTAACTACAACCGAGGGATGGAGCAACGACCAGACCAAATGTAGCAACTGACGAGCTAAGTCCATACATTTTTTTAGTAGAGTAGTTTCTTGTAATCTGCACCCTCAATCTAACTCGGCATGTGCTGAATATTTGGTGATATTTATGAATTATTTAAGAACGCGTGTGAAATATGAAGTGATGTGTGAGATATTTAAGGCTATAAGATAAGATGGAAGTGTAGAATTAGAATGCTATTATGACATATACAGGCTACCGCACTTGCATACATACAGTGGAAACTAGTTTGGATAAAAGAAAAATGTGTTACTTGTGAAGACCTAGTAGCTATGAGTCTAATTTACTAGTGAAGTTTCGATTAATCTCGCTTACCTGTACATAGATTACGTCATGAATTACCTGCGCGATACTATGAATATTGTCAAATTAAGTATTCCTTTCTTCATAGAAAGAGGGCATTGAACTCGTACTACTGTTTTTTAAATGTGATTAGTTATTGGAGTATATTGATGAATAGTTAAAGTATAGAGGTTTGTTTATGTTATACGGAAAGAGTAAGAGTTGCCATTCGATGAGGAAATGTGTATTAGAATTACAAAGTGAGTTTCTGTGCCATATTGGAAAGAATATGCTAATGTGTGAACATCGCGCAGATGACCATTTTAAGGTAAGATTGACATGTATTATGGTAGAATTGTGTATCGTGACAGTTATATTTATGTCTGATTTTGGTGAATAACGGGTACTGAGTATATGAGAGTATTTTAATATACAGTTCACTAGACTCATGACTGAGTATACATCGAATATTCTTTAGTGCGGTGACGTTACAATATAATACGTAATAATTTCATTCTATACTATCCATACGATGGTGGTGAGGTGGTGGTGATTATTGTTTTAAGAGGAAGTACAACTAGGCAACCATCCTCTGTATAACACTAATCAGAGGGAAAAATGGAAGGGGTCCGACGCTTCGAAAAATGAAGGTATCGGCCAAAGGAAGACAAGGGCCACGAAGGGCATGAAAATGAAAGACTCCCTAGCCCTCGCAAACCTAATAGCGTCGGGGTCGGAAAAGAATAAGAGTTGACCAAGGGAGGTCGGATAGGATAGATGAAAGTGAGGAACCTGACACAAGTAAGTGGAAGCAATGCCAGGACTCAGCTGAAGGCCCCGTGGTTGCCAACCCACGCTCCACAGTTCAGAGCCCCTGGGGCCCCTTTTAGTCGCCTCTTACGACAGGCAGGGGATACCGTGGGTGTTATTCTACCACCCCCACCCACAGGGGGATATCCATACGAGTTGAGTAGCTCGTATACATATGAGATATTGAGAAAGAGCACATTGCTAGAGCACATCGAGCCGTTAATAGAGGAGTGTGTGGATTGGAAACTACTTGAATAGTTAGTTAGATGTTTATTTCTTTTCATGCAATAATGATTTCAATTGAAGTATTTTAAATATGAAGAATATGATAATGGTTAGTAAGGAGCCATATGTAGTAGGCTTTAGGGAAGTATTGTCTTAGCCCGTAAGTTGTTACTTGTGCGTACTCGAAATATGTGACCAAATAATCAGAGTTCAGATCTATGAATGATTATAATTTATGAATGGAAAGTTGGAGAACACTTTTACAATTTAATACTCACGCAAGAGTTTGTTTGGGAAATACTTACGTGAAAAAAATGAGCAGATTCACATTTATAATCTAACTTTTTCTCATTTAATTTTACTACGTTTCAAGTTAGCAAACCATTGATTTTATCTCAGCGAGATGACTTAAATGTTGTGAGAATAATTTAAATAATTAATGTGACAATATTCACAACGTTTATTTTTATTGATTCCGTGATTGCTCAGTGATCTTTTGAATATAATTTGAGAAAATGAAATACTTTTCGGAACATGGCTACGAATATTGAGATATATATTAATATGAATTTGAACATTAATTAAGAAAGAATGTAAAAGCCTTAATTATTTTATTTTATTTGAGCCAGCGCTGACTCTAATCCTTCATGTTTAAATATTACTCGAATAATACTACCCAGATTTCACTTATTTTACATCGAACATCATTTATTCAATAAATAATCTTATATTTTTCTTTTAGTAAGTGACTGTGTCTTAATTTCTGTTTGGGTAACGGCTAGTTTGTAAGTTAGTTAATAAGTTTTGTAGAAATAAGCAATTGATTAGTTCTACAAGCGGTAAGAGATTCCTTTGAACTTATCGGCCAGAGGTTCGTACTTGTGCGTGTAGGTACTCCCGTGACGCATATTCCAGCGGACTGATTCTCATCCGAAACCACGTAAAATAACTATATATAAAATCACAGATTTTATGAGCAGAATATGGATACCCTGAGAAGAAATCAAGAGCTACCGGGATAACTTGGCACTGACCGCTGCATGGGCGGGTGCAATATCAAGGCATAGTTTTGAAATTTGTGCTCTTCAAGAACCTGTTGAAACACCTTGTGAAACAAATACAATCAGTTGCAGATTAAAAAATTCCTGAAGAGAAATTTGTGTTTTGCACAGGCAGATCTACCATTCATGCAGCAAAATCTCTGCAGGGATAAACAAGAGAATCAATTAGACGTCAACGAGGTAAGTTGTTCTCTTCAATTATAGATCTAAACTTTTGACTTAATGCACACTACTATCTAAGCTACAGGACATAGGGATACAATCGTACATTATTCAGTTACCATTTTCATAGCACTTATTCCTAATGCTTCTAACATCTTGTTTCCTCTTGAAAGATGCATGTTTAGAGCTTACTAGGAAATCTGTAAATACTGCAGTAGTTGCTATACAATACCGAAGTGGGATTATAAACAAGGAAATACGCATCCTTAGATGCACAAACACGCCAGAATATACTGCACGTGCTAAACAGTGCAGATGCCAAATAAATTATTAAGTAAAACACCTTCATTCTTAAAGCAAACCCCGTCAGAACTAAGAAACAACATTAAGAACCAAAGCATTTATAGATCAAGTGACAGCCTTGGTCTACAATTCCAAAATGTATAGTCGGTTGATCCACTATTGCCTTTTAATATGATACCTGGTCTTCAAATGCAAAACACAGTAATGGGCTTAAATTGTGTGACGCATAGTGTCTTTAATTTTACTGGAAATTTTACTGAAGAAGGTTGGCACTTCATATTTTTATATTAAAGTTTGAATTTTTAGCCAGGAAAAGCTTGAAATGGGCAAAATGTTGAATGCACAACTATGTCCAATTAGACTAGGCAAAGCCTTATCTGACCCTGTAATAATTAAGAAGGAATTCCTCAAGGCAGTATTATTGGACATTTATGTTTCCTTATACATATAAATGATGTAAGTAAAGGAGTGTAATCAGAGAGAAGAATTTTTGCAAATGATGTTATATTGTACAGAGTAAGAAATAAGTTACAAGATTGGTAGCAACCGCAAAATGACCTTGATAATGTTGTTAGCTGGACAGAAGGCAATGGTATGATGATAAACGGGGTTAAAAGTCAGGTTGTGGGCTTCACAAATAGGAACAGCCCTCTCAGGTGGTGGTGGTGGTGATTATTGTTTTAAGAGGAAGTACAACTAGGCAACCATCCTCTATATAACACTAATCAGACGGAAAAATGGAAGGGATCCGACACTTCGAAAAATGAAGATATCGGCCAAAGGAAGACAAGGGCCACGAAGGGCGTGAAAATGAAAGACTCCCTAGCTCTCGCAAAACTAATAGCGTCGGGGTCGGAAAAGAACAAGAGTTGACCAAGGGAGGTCGGATAGGATAGAAGAAAGTGAGGAGCCTGGCACAGGTAAGTGGAAGCAATGCTAGGACTCAGCTGAGGGCCCCGTGGTCGCCAACCCACGCTCCAAAGTTCAGAGCCCCTGAGGCCCCTTTCAGTCGCCTCTTACGACAGGCAGGGGATACCGTGGGTGTTATTCTACCGCCCCCACCCACAGGGGGAACAGCCCTCTCAGTTTAAATTGCTGCAATAATGGGGTGAAAGCTCTTATGAGGTGGTGGTGGTGGTGGTGGTGGTGATTATTGTTTTAAGAGGAAGTACAACTAGGCAACCATCCTCTATATAACACTAATCAGAGAGAAAAAATAGAAGGGGTCCGACACTTCAGAAAAGGAAGGTATCGGACAAAGGAAGACAAGGGCCACGAAGGGAATGAAAATGAAACACTTCCTAGGTCTCCATACGTAATACCGTCGGGATCGGAAAAGAAGAAGAGTTGACAAAGGGAGGTCGGATAGGATAGATGAAAGTGAGAAGCCTGGGAAAAGTAAATTGAAACAAAGCCAGGACTCAGCTGAGGGCCCCATGTTCGCCAACCCATGCTCCAAATTCAGAGCCCTTGAGGCACCTTTTAGTTGCCTCTTTGAACAGGCAGGAAACATCGTGAGTGTTATTCTACCGCCTGCATCCACAGGGGTTTCCTTATGAGAATCATTGTAAGTACCAAGGTGTTAATGTAAGGACTCCAACTAGAGTACGGTGCCAGTGTATGGGACCCTCACCAGGGATAACCTTCAAGAGAAAGAAATGCAGCTCGATCTGTTCTGGTATTTTTTCCAACAAAAGAGTAGTGTTACAAAAACTGATGATGATGATGCTTGTTGTTTAAATGGGCCTAACATTTAGGTCATCGGCCCTAAAATGTACAAAAGGAAATGACAAATTAAAAGCCCAAAAACATCCACTGACCACTATTCAAAACATGAGGACGAAGGATGAATGGATGGATGGATATGAATTTGAAACTATCAGTGGAACCGACCCACAGTGCCTCATGTGCACAGTAGCTGGTGTAGAACAATAGTATTAGTGACCCAGCGACTGCTTTATAGCACAATACTGAATCTGATATTTGTAGTCGAAAGGGGTCCAAAATCCTAGTCAGCAGCCCCTCACAATGGGACTTATCGCTAGGAAAGTGGAACCATAATATTTGTCATGTTGCGGTACTAATCAAGAATAGCATAGATTCACGGTATTCCACACATTATGGTACTACACACAGGTAATAAAATCCACACGTTTATTACACACCTATCTGTTTAGGACATTGCGGTGCCATCTACAGGCAACGCAAGCCTATGGCATTCATCACATAAGGGTACTAACCACAGGGACTCGTACAATCCCGTGGTGTTCCTCATGTAGCTGGTACTAATCATAGGCAAGCCAGAACCATGGGTTCTCTTATCCCATGGTGTTGCTCATATAGTGCTACTAATCACAGGTACTGTAAACGCCGTCATGCTCTCATTTGCTACTAATCACAAACTTATTTGTTACCCAACGTAGTGGTACTTCATGTAAGTAAATGCGACCCATAGTGTTCCCCGCATGATGGTACTAACCACAAGTAGTTTCATGTTTCTAATTTGATCATACCTGACGACAGGCAGGGGTTACCATGGGTGTATTCTTCGTTTGCGTCCCCCACCCACAGGAGGTTGTGTGTTTGGTCCGTGAGAGATATTTTTTTCTCCTCAAGTCCACCGGCAAGCCGGTTAGGACCTCCCTTCCGCCACTTCGGATGCCCCACGTGGAAGTATCACTTCTTCCCCTGCTACACCAGCACAGTCGGTTTGTGATTACAAAAAAGTTTGGGCTGGGAAGTCTTAGGAGGAAAGATACGAGCTACATGACTAAGCAGTACGCTCTGAGCTGTCAGTGGAAAGATGCCATGGAATGACATTAGTAGATGAGTAATATTGCGTGGTGTCCTTAAAAGTAGGAAAGATCACGATATGAAAATAGAGTTGGAATTCAAGAGAACAAATTGGGGCAAAATTGGTTTATAGGAAGGGGAGTTAGGAATTGGAGTAACTTACTAAGGGAGATGTTCAATAAATTTCCAATTTCTTTGAAGTCATTTAAGAAAAGGCTCAGAAAACATCAGATAGGTAATCTGCCACCTGGGCGACTGCTCTAAATGTAGATCAGTAGTGATTGTGTACATTGCTTGATTACATTTTTAAAGATTTGATAACAGTCTGCTGAATCATGTCTTATTCCAGGCATCATACCAGAAAGAGTTAAGAATGCATCACTCAAAGTGTTATATAAAGAGAAAGGTGCCTCCAGCGACCCCATTTCATATCAATGCATAGCTTTGAAATTTGCACTCTTCAAGATCCTGATGAAATTCCTTGTGAAATTAATAGATTCAACTCCAGATTCAAAAATTCCTGAAGAGCAATTTTGGTATTGCACAGGCAGGTCTCTACAGGACCAATTAACAGAATAACTTTGCCAGTGGTGATGGTGGTGGTGGTGGTGGTGGTGGTGGTGGTGGTGGTGGTGGTGGTGGTGGTGGTGAAGTACAACTAAGCAACCATCCTCTATATAACACTAATCAGAGAAAAAATGGAAAGGATCAGCCACTTCAAAAAATGAAGATTCAGCCAAGGAAAGAACAGGGCCAGAAGGAGCGTAAAAATAAAAGTCTCCCTAGGCCTCGGGAAACTAATACCTTCATGGTCAGAAAGAACAAGTGTTGACCAAGAGAGGTTCTAAAGGATAGATGAAAATAAGGAGCCAGGCACAAGAAAGTGTAAGCAATGCCAAGACTCAGCTAAGGGCCCCATGGTCGCCAAGCCACGCTCCCGAGTTTAGAGCCCCTAGGGCAAAATCAATCACTTAGACATCGCGGAGGTAAGTTGCGCGTAAGAGATTGAAAGACGAGAGGGTGGTGGTGGTGGTGATTATTGTTTTAAGAGGAAGTACAACTAGGCAACCATCCTCTTTATAACACTAATCAGAGGGAAAAGTGGAAGGGATCCGACACTTCGAAAAATGAAGATATCGGCCAAAGGAAGACAAGGGCCACGAAGGGCGTGAAAATGAAAGACTCCGGTGGTGGTGGTGGTGGTGATTTTTGTTTTAAGAGGAAGTACAACGAGGTAATCATCCTCTCTGAACAAATAAGTGGAAAAGAAATTTAAAATATAAAACAAAATTATTTATTCAACAAAGGAATTTGGAAACGCAGTACAAAATAAAACAAAAAACAATTATAGAATTAGGCCGAAAGGATTACTAACGTATCAAAAGGGAACGTACGTTCCCTGAGTAACAGTACAATTGTAATTTACACACCCTTGATAAGTCCACTGTCGCACATAAAGCGGATGACGAGATCAGCAGTAGTCGCGTCATCGGCTAGTATGCGTTCGAGTGTTTCCTGCAGGCCGAGGCTCCGTCTTAGGCCAGAGAGATCGGCGCACTCTGTGAGGATGTGGGCCACGGTGAATTTGGCACCACAAGAACACACTGGGGGGTCTTCCGTCTTTAGGAGATATGAGTGCGTGGAACGTAAATGACCTATCCTCAGCCTGCACAGTACTATGGCCTCTCTCCGTGAAGGTCGGAAAGAGGACCGCCACACGGTAGTTGTCTTCTTAATTGCTCTCAGCTTGTTGGGAGTTCGGTTATCTAGCCACTCCGATTCCCAGAACGCCAAGATGGTTCGACGTAGCTGAGAACAAATATCCTTAGCAGGTACATTGACGGGTCTTGGAGGTAAAAGTGCAGCTTCCTTTGCTGCTTCATCCGCAAGTTCGTTTCCCGCAATCCCAACGTGGCTTGGAAGCCACACGAAAGTAATTCTGGTGCTAGCATCGCTTAACCTGGCTAGAAGGTCATGTATCCGCTGCACCAGTGGGTGTTGCGAGAAACAGGTTTCAATAGACTGCAGAGAGCTTAACGAATCGGTACACAACAGAAAGTGGCTTCTTTCGTCACGCAGTGCAAACTGCAGAGCCTCTAAGATGGCGTAAAGCTCTGCAGTATACAAGCTACATACTTTAGGGAGCGAGATCTTCGTACTCATATCATCAATGACAAAAGAGCAACCAACATTATCTCCGATTTTAGAACCATAGGTGAAGATAAGTCTCGCGGCCGGATAATGGTGAACAAAGTCCTGGAAATACCTCCGATGAACGGAGGAATCCGTGTTCACCTTGGGTCCACGGAGTAGATCTAGACGCATATCCGGTCGCGGAACCAACCACGGAGGTACCTCACTAAGAGTTCGTTCAAGACAACCACCGATATCAATATTCAAATCATGACACAAGCTATCAATCCGAAGCCCAACCGGCCGTGTGGCATTCGGCCGGTCTTGGCACCGCTGGTGGTATTGGGTGCGATAGATGCATTGATAGCTTGGATGTAGCGGCATTTCACGAATTTTGGCAGCGTACGTTAGGAGTAACTGCTGCCTCCTTATCCGTAAAGGTGGAACTCCCGCTTCAGCGAGCAGGCTGGGAATGGGGCTAGTACGGAAAGCACCCGTTGCCAGCCTTACTCCACTATGGTGAATAATGTCTAAAAGGCTCAGCGTAGATTTTGATGCTGAGCCATAAGCCGCACTTCCATTGTCAATTCGGGAGAGGACTGTCGCCGTGTAAAATCGTAGCAGTACCGCACGGTCAGCCCCCCACGAAGTGCCGCTGAGAAACTTAAGCATGTTAAGTCTCTTCATGCAGGCAACCTTAACTGACGGATGTGGGGCTGCCACGTAAGTCTCTTATCAAAAAGGAGACCCAGGAATTTGCAGGTGTCAACCACTGGTAAGACACTGTTTCGCAAGCGGAGCTCTGGTTCGGGATGCACAGGTCGACGTCGACAGAAGTGTACAACTGAGGTTTTCGCTGCTGAAAATCGAAAACCATGTTGCAGGGCCCATGTATCGACTCGGTTAATAGCTTGCTGTAGCTGTCTCTCAGCAAACGCCACCCTTCCGGAGCTGTAATGTAGAGATAAGTCGTCTGCATACAGCGATGGAACGACTGCGGGCCCAGCAGCGGCAACTATGCCGTTGATGGCGATTGCGAACAGCATGACACTCAGTACCGATCCATGAGGTACTCCATTTTCCTGAACGTAATATTGAGAAAATGTATTCCCTACTCGGACTCGAAAGAGACGGAGGGACATGAAGTTCTCAATAAACGTTGGCAAATTTCCCCGAAATCCCCACTGGTGTAGAGTGGAGAGAATCCCATATCGCCAGGTAGTATCGTAAGCTTTTTCCAGGTCAAAAAACACGGCGACTAGGTGTTCCTTCTGGAGAAAGGCCTCCTGAATGGCGCTCTCCAGTCTGACCAGATGATCAGTGGCAGACCGATGAGAGCGAAAACCACACTGGTAGTTAGACAATAGGCCCTCCCTTTCCATGGCCCACACAAGACGCCGGTTAACCATCCTTTCAAATAGCTTACAGAGGCCATTTGTAAGGCATATTGGCCTATAACTATCCAGAAGTTTTGGATCTTTACCTGGCTTGGGAATTGGTATTACAATTCCCTCACGCCATTGAGATGGAAACACTCCCTCACTCCATATTCTGTTGAATAGGGTGAGGATATCCTTGAGACATCTGTCACTCAAATGCTTAAGCATTTAATTATGGATTTTGTCCGGTCCAGGAGCCGTATCTCTGCATAGCGCAAGTGCACTTCGCAACTCCCACTCCGTGAAGGCCACGTTGTAGGGATGCGAAGCACTAGAGGCAAAAGAGAGACGGTGGGCCTCTCCTTCGCGCTTAATTGGAAGAAATGCAGGGTCGTCTCTCCTAGAGCTGGACGTATCTGCGAAATGTGACGCGATGTGGTCTGCAGTGACTGAACGAATCGTAACTATATCTCCATTAATGGAGATTCCGGGTACTGAGGGCACATTCTGTACTCCGACAATTCGGCGGAGTTTTGTCCACACTTGTGATGACGGAGTATGTGCTGTGATGGATGACACATACTTTTCCCACGTAGCTTTCTTACTTTCTCGAATCAAAAAACGGGCCTTCACGCGCAGACGCTTAAATGCGATATGATTGGCCATCGTGGGATTCCGACGATAATGTTTAAAAGCCCGTCGGCGATCACGTATGGCTGCTGCAATTTCGTCCGTCCACCATGGGACCTGCTTCCGGCGACGAATACCGGACGAGGAAGGAATTGTTTCCTCTGCAGCAGCCAAAATTCCAGTAGTAATGGAAGAGACGTGGTCGTCAACAGACTCCAGCATATCATCAGCCATCACTGCGCGTTTTGTAAATTCTGGCCAATTTGCCCGCCGAAGTAACCAGCGCTTGGGTACTTCAGACTGTCTTTGATTCAAGAGAGACAGAATTATCGGGAAGTGGTCACTATCACAGAGGTCGTCGTGAACTTGCCACCATAGCAGGGGAACTAGCGCACGGCTACACAAAGTGACATCCGGGTGTGAGAATGTGCCATGCATGCTACTGAAATGTGTCGGTTCTCCTGTATTGAGCACACAAAGATCAAATAGGTTGATCATTCGCTCAAGCTTCCTCCCCCTAGAACAGGAAGACGGAAAACCCCATAGTGTGTTACGGGCGTTCACATCCCCCAGCTTGAGGAAAGGAGGAGGCAACTGAGCGATCAAATCTTGTAGTGCATGCATATCAAGGTTATAATCCGGTGGAAAGTACACGTTGCAAACCGTTGTCATTACTGGCAACGGAGTGCGAACTGCAACTGCATCTAGCTGAGTACGGAGCGGTACTTCTTCGCTGAAGATGTCGGAGCGAACTAGGGTACAAACGCCCCCAGTTGCCGCGCCATCCACTGCTACTCTGTCTTTGGAATAAAGACGATATCCTCTCATAGTCGTGTCGTGTCCAGGTCTCAAACGAGATTCCTGTAGACAGACTATGGAGGCCGCATAGACGGATATCAGTTGACGTAACTCAGCTAGGCGACAGTGGTAACTACTGCAGTTCCACTGCAATAGTGCCATTGTGTGGATTGGTAGTGTTGCGAAATTAGGACAATTGCTTGCCCTTCTTTTTGTCAACTACCTGCCATTTTCCGCCGCTGTTGTCGGTATTGTCGTCACCATCCACGACAATGAGTGGTTCAGTCTCCATTGTCTCCTCAGAAGAAGGAGGCGCAGTGACTGGACCCTCCGCGGACGGTGATCTCATTGGTCTGGAACAGTGGGCCTTCTTTCTGGGAGAACTAGGTTCTCCAGAAAGTGATCGAACAAGAGGGCGTCGGGGCCTCTCGCTCTTGCCCACCGTTTCTCTCTTTTTGGGAGGAGAGCCGGCAGATGGCTCGCCGGATTTCTTCGGTGATCCTGTGGACCCCGACTGAGTTGGAGAAGGCTTCTTCTCCAATTTTTTAAGGGAGCTCTGTGGCTTCATCTTCTCCTCCTTTATGATCTGGGCATTGGAAGGAGGGCTGGACTTTCCAGCCCTATTTGGGGAAGTCTTTCCCCCCGCCCTGTTGGGGGAGGACTTCCCAGCCGAACGTTCCTGGGAAGGGCCCTTTCCAGGCAACGTCGACAGTAACACTCTTTTCAGTGCTTCACATGGTGAAACTCCAGTTTCTTTACTTACTGAATTTTGTTGCTGGCTTTGACTTTTCAATGCATTTTCAGTACCGGTGTTCTGTACAAAACTGTGTGAAGTGATCCGTACGTTTGTGACCTTTTCCGCGAATGAGATGGAGAATTCCGGAGCAGCCATGGATTTGAACTTCGTCCGGGCGTCTGGATAAGATAGCTTATCCAGCGTTTTAATCTCCTGGATCTTCTTCTCCCGCTTGAATGTGGGGCACTCCTTGGAGATTGGAACATGCGTACCCGGGCAGTTGACGCACACAGGTGGTGGTGTGCATTCAACCCCAGCATGCTCGCACTTCCCGCACATTTTGCAGGTCGTCGAACCTGTACATCGCAATGAGGTGTGGCCAAACTTTTGACAGTTATAACACCTCATTGGTGCCGGAATGTACGGACGAACAGTCAGGCGATACATTGCTACCTTTATTCGTTCAGGTATGGTCTCAGCGTCGAAGGTAAGGATGAAAGCACCCGTATCGAGTAGCTTATCACCCACACGCCTCTTCAACCTCTTCATGTCGGTTACACCCCGACGTGCTAGGTACCGGATCATCGTATCATCGGAAGACTTAACCAAATCCCTGTGGAATATAACTCCCTTGCAAGAGTTAAGGGTTTGGTGCTTCTCGATTTACACCTCTACCTTACCGAATAACTTGGCTTTAAGTAGCCGTCTGGACTGTTCAGCCGTAGATGTCTTGATAAGTACGGACCCATCTCGGAGCTTGCGCATCTCGTCGACTTCACCAGCAACAATTTCTTCGATGGAATTGCTTATCATAAAAGGACATTCGTCAAGGAAACTTTTACCATCGACCCTGGAAGCAACCAGGAATCGAGGAAGACGTTCGTCACTCATGTAGTCTACAGGAACTGGAGTATACCGCTTACGTTTCTTAGCAATATTTGACGCTGTTTTTTGAAGGGTGCCACCCTTTGTAAAAGAAGGAAGAGAAAGAGGTTCCGTCTTTTGTCCCACGAGTACTCACGGAAATATGACGTCGACCTCCGGCAGAGCCAAGGAGATTTACCGGAGGCAAGGCTATATACTCCAGAGGGCGCCCGGTATCTGGAGGGGGTCGCTTGGAACTACTCTCCCAGTAGCCATGCATCACCTCGCCACGACCCGAAACTTGTGATTGGGGGAGGATAAAAACTCCATACTAACCTAATTATTTTTTTTCATTTAATTTTTTATTATTTTTTTATTTTTATTTTTCATTTTTTTTTCTGTAATGTCTAACCTAATCTACCCGAGGTGGTGGTGGTGGTGATTATTGTTTTAAGAGGAAGTACAACTAGGCAACCATCCTCTATATAACACTAATCAGAGGGAAAAATAGAAGGGATCCGACACTTCGGAAAATGAAGATATCGGTCAAAGAAAGACAAGGGCCACGAAGGGCGTGAAAATGAAAGACTCCCTAGCCCTCGCTATCCTAATAGCGTCGGGGTCGGAAAAGAACAAGGGTTGACCAAGAGAGGTCGGATAGGATAGATGAAAGTGAGGAGCCTGGCACAAGTAAGTGGAAACAATGCCCGGACTCAGCTAAGTGCCCCGTGGTCGCCAACCCACACTCCAAAGTTCAGAGCCCCTGGGGCCCCTTTCAGTCGCCTCTTACGACAGGCAGGGGATACCATGGGTGTTATTCTTCCACCCCCACCCACAGGGGGAGAAAGACGAGAGAATTTGAAAGAATTAACATAATAAAGTGTACTAGATTGGAAGAAGAGAGATTCTTCAAGTAAAGCACAAAGTGTACTAGATTGGAAGAGAGAGATTCTTCAAGTAAAGCACAAAGTGTACTAGATTGGAAGAAGAGAGATTCTTCAAGTAAAGCACAAATAAAGTGTACTAGATTGGAAGGAGAGAGATTCTTCAAGTAAAGCACAAATAAAGTGTACTAGATTGGAAGAAGAGAGATTCTTCAAGTAAAGCACAAATAAAGTGTACTAGATTGGAAGAAGAGAGATTCTTCAAGTAAAGCACAAATAAAGTGTACTAGATTGGAAGAAGGGAGATTCTTCAAGTAAAGCACAAATAAAGTGTACTAGATTGGAAGAAGAGAGATTCTTCAAGTAAAGCACAAATAAAGTGTACTAGATTGAAAGAAGAGAGATTCTTCAAGTAAAGCACAAATAAAGTGTACTAGATTGGAAGAAGAGAGATTCTTCAAGTAAAGCACAAATAAAATGTACTAGATTGGAAGAAGAGAGATTCTTCAAGTAAAGCACAAATAAAGTGTACTAGATTGGAAGAAGAGAGATTCTTCAAGTAAAGCACAAATAAAGTGTACTAGATTCGAAGAAGAGATATTCTTCAAGTAAAGCACAAATAAAGTGTACTAGATTGGAAGAAGAGAGATTCTTCAAGTAAAGCACAAATAAAGTGTACTAGATTCGAAGAAGAGATATTCTTCAAGTAAAGCACAAATAAAGTGTACTAGATTGGAAGAAGGGAGATTCTTCAAGTAAAGCACAAATAAAGTGTACTAGATTGGAAGAAGAGAGATTCTTCAAGTAAAGCACAAATAAAGTGTACTAGATTCGAAGAAGAGAGATTCTTCAAGTAAAGCACAAATAAAGTGTACTAGATTGGAAGAAGGGAGATTCTTCAAGTAAAGCACAAATAAAGTGTACTAGATTGGAAGAAGAGAGATTCTTCAAGTAAAGCACAAATAAAGTGTACTAGATTGGAACAAGAGAGATTCTTCAAGTAAAGCACAAATAAAGTGTACTAGATTCGAAGAAGGGAGATTCTTCAAGTAAAGCACAAATAAAGTGTACTGTAAGTGCCACATGTTTATTATATCTTAGATAAATAGTGATCAAGAAGTTATACAAATTCCTCAAAACAATGTCTTAATCAACTATGCCATTGCCTGCTAGAATCGTATTTTAGGTCCTGTCATTTAAGAATGGTGGATGGTGACAAATTTTACACAATGCTGAACAATGACCATTGTTGTTAGCGACGTCAGCTCTGACTGAGTAAAGAGTCAAGATCTGAGTCCTGACATTGCTTCCACTTACTTGTGCCAGGCTCCTCACTTTAATCTATCCTATGAGACCTCCCTTGGTCAAATCTTGTTCTTGCCGATCCCGACACTTTTAGGTTTGCGGGGCTAGGTTGTCTTTCATTTCACGCCCTTCGTGGCCCTTGTCCTCCATTGTCCGATACCTTTATTTTTCGAAGTGTCGGACCCCTTTCATTTTTCTGTCTGATTAGTGTTATATAGAGGATGGTTGCCTAGTTGTACTTCCTCTCAAAACAATAATCACCACCACCACCTTGGGCATAGTATGCCTTTCCAGGTTTAGGTATGAATACTGCTCTAGCTTCAGACCATGATTTTGGGCCGTACCCTAAAGCTAGACTAGCTCTGAAGAGGTCCGTCAGGGAATTGACGAGTATCTCCCGTCCTTCCTGTAGGAGTATCGGAAGAATCTCCTCTGGCCCCAGAGCGTGGATTCATCATTACAGTACTGTGACATAACATATGATAAAAGCTTTGACATAGCGTAATATACTCAAGAAGTCCTTAATGAGCAAATTTCATCACATTCATGTGATCTAAGATTTTATAATATTCTGTGACACAGAAATGTGATAAGTGTAATATAGGCCTTAGAAACACAAACCCACCAGAATATACTGCAGCTGGCAAACAAGGCAGATGCCGAATGCGGTAATAAGTAAAAGAACCTTCATTCTTAAACCAAAAGCCCACCAGAACTAAGCATCAACATTAAGATGGTGATGGTGGTGGTGGTGATTATTGTTTTAAGAGGAAGTACAACTGGGTAACCATCCTCTATATAACACTAATCAGAGAAAAAATGGAAGGAGTCTTACACTTCAAAAAATGAAGGTATCGGCCAAAGGAAGGCAAGGTGGTGGTGGTGGTGGTGATTATTGTTTTAAGAGGAAGTACAACTAGGCAACCATCCTCTATATAACACTAATCAGAGTGAAAATATGGAAGGGGTCCGACACTTCAAAAAATGAAGATATCGGCCAAAGGAAGACAAGGGCCACGAAGGGCATGAAAATGAAAGACTCCCTAGCCCTCGCAAACCTAATAGCGTCGGGGTCTGAAAAGAACAAGAGTTGACCAAGGGAGGTCGGATAGGATAGATGAAAGTGAGGAGCCTGGCACAAGTAAGTGGAAGCAATGCCAGGACTCAGCTAAGGGCCCCGTGGTCGCCAACCCACGCTCCAAAGTTCAGAGCCCCTGGGGCCAAGGAAGGCAAGGGCCACGAAGGGTGTGAAAATGAAAAACTCCCTAGCCCTCGCAAACCTAATAGCATCGGGGTCGGAAAAGAACAAGAGTTGACCAAGGGAGGTTGGATAGGATAGAGGAAGGTGAGGAGCCTGGCACAAGTAAGTGGAAGCAATGCCAGGATTCAGCTAAGGGCCCCATAGTCGCCAACCCACGCTCCAAAGTTCAGAGCCCCTGGGGCCCCTTTTATTCGCCTCTTACGACTGGCAGGAGATACCATGGGTGATATTCTACTGCTCCCACTCACAGGGGGAATCAACATTAAGAACCAAAGCATTTATAGACCATATGACAGCCTAGGTCTACAATTGCAAAATGTTAATCGGTTGGTCTACTATTGCCTTTTAAGATGATACTTGGTCTTCAAATGCGAAACACAGTAATGGACTTAAATCGTGTGGCGCTTAAGGTTTTTTATTTTACTGAAGAAAGTTGGCATTTCTTATTTTGATATTGATGTTTGAAGTCTTGGGGCCACCAGATTAGAGGAAATATCTGAAATGATCAAATTGTAGCTTAGTCTACAAGAGTAGCATAGACTCGTGGTATTCCACACATTATGGTACTATTCACAGGTATTGAAATTCGCACATGTATTACAGACCTACGTTGTTTCGCACATTGCAGTGCCAAATACAGGCAACTCAAACCTATGGTGTCCATCACACAAAGGTACTAAACTCAGGGACTTGTACTATCCCGTGGTCTTCGTCATATAGTGGGTACCAATCATAGGCAAGCCAGAACCATGGGTTCTTTCATCCCATGCTCATATAGTTCTACTAACCATAGGTACTGTAAAAGTTGTCACACTGTCATTTGCTACTAATCACAAACCTATTTGGTACCCAACATAGTGTACTATGTGCACGTAAATGCGACCCATGGTGTTCCTTTTTTTTTTTTTTTTTTTTTTTTTGCTAGGGGCTTTACGTCGCACCGACACAGATAGGTCTTATGGCGACGATCATGGTGTTCCTCACGTGGTGGTACTAATCACAAGTAGTTTAATGGTTCTAATTTGTTAATCCCTTGGTTGCCCCTTTTAGTCGTCCCTTATGACAGGCAGGGGATATATAGGGTGTAATCTTTGTCTGCGTCCACCACCCACAGGGAGTTGTGTGTTTGGTCCACGAGATGTACTTTTTCCCCTCAAGTCTGCCTGCAAGCCGGTTAGGACTCCCTTGTCCACCAGTGGAATATCACCTCTCCCCCTGCTACGCCACTGTAATACGTTCATGGTTACAAAAAACGTTTGGGCCGGAAAGATTTGGGAAAAAGGATATGAGAGCAGTATGCTCTGAGGTATCAATGGAGAGTGGCAAGGAATGACATTAGTAGATAAATAATTCTGAGTGGTGTCTTTAAAAGTAGGAAAACAGGGTGAGTTGGCCATGCGGTGAGGCCGCGCGGCTGTGAGCTCGCATCCGGGAGATAGTGGGTTCGATCCGCACTGCCAGCAGCCCTGAAGATGGTTTTCCACGGTTTTCCAATTTCATACCAGGTAAATGCTGGAGCTGTACCTTAATTAAGGCATCGGCCGCTTCCGTCCCATTCCTAGGCCTCTCTTTTTGCATCGTTGCCATAAGACCTATCTGCATCGGTGCGACGTAAAACAACTAGAAAACAAAAGGTAGGAAAGATCACAATGTGAAAATAAATTTGAAATTCAAGAGAACTAATTGGGGCAACATTTGTTTATAGGAAGGGGACTTAGGGTTTGGAATAACTTACTAATGGAGATGTTCAATACATATCCAATTTCTTTGAAGTTATTTAAGAAAAGGCACAGAAAACATCAGACAGGGAATCTGCCAGCCGAGTGACTGCCTTAAATTTAGATCAGTAGTGAGTGATTACATTGCTTGATTACATTCTGAAAGATGTGATAACAGTCAGCTGAATCAATGTCTTATTCCAGGCACCACACCAGAAAGATGGAAGAATGCATCACTCAGAGTGTTATATAAAGGGAAAAGTGACTCCAGTGACCCCAATTCACATTAAGGCATTGCTTTGAAATTTGTGCTCTTCAAGATCATGATGAAACTCCTTGTGAAATGAATAGAATCAACTGCAGATTCAAAAATTCCTGAAGACCAATTTGTGTTTCAACAGGTAGATCTACCATTCAAGCAGCAAGATCTCTACAGGGCCAAATAAGAGAATCACCGACGTAAGTTGTTTGCTTTATTTATGGATCAAAATTTTTTTACTTCCTGCACAGTACTATCTAAACGACAGGACATAGGGAGGTGGTGGTGATTATTGTTTTAAGAGGAAGTACAACTAGGCAACCATCCTCTATATAACACTAATCAGAGGGAAAAAATGGAAGGGATCCGACTCTTCGAAAAATGAAGATGTCGGCCAAAGGAAGAGAAGGGCCACGAAGGGCGTGAAAATGAAAGACTCCCTAGCCCTCGCAAACCTAATAGCGTCGGGGTCGGAAAAGAACAAGAGTTGACCAAGGGAGGTCGGATAGGATAGATGAAAGTGAGGAGCCTGGCACAAGTAAGTGGAAGCAATGCCAGGACTCAGCTGAGGTGGTGGTGGTGGTGGTGATTATTGTTTTAAGAGGAAGTACAACTAGGCAACCATCCTCTATATAACACTAATCAGAAGGAAAAAAGGAAGGGGTCCGACACTTCGAAAAATGAAGATATCGGCCAAAGGAAGACAAGGGCCACGAAGGGCGTGAAAATGAAAGACTCCCTAGCCCTCGCAAACCTAATAGCGTCGGGGTCGGAAAAGAACAAGTGTTGACCAAGAGAGGTCGGATAGGATAGATGAAAGTGAGGAGCCTGGCACAAGTAAGTGGAAGAAATGCCAGGACTCAGCTGAGGGCCCCGTGGTCGCCAACCCACACTCCAAAGTTCAGAGCCCCTGGAGCCCCTTTTAGTCGCCTCTTACGACAGGCAGGGGATACCGTGGGTGTTATTCTACAGCCCCCACCCACTGGGGGAAGGACATAGGGATACAATCATACATTATTCAGCTACCGTTTTCATAACAGTTATTAATAATGCTTCTAACATCTTCTTTGTGGCGGTGGTGATTACTGTTTTAAGAGAAAGTACAGCTGGGCAACCATCCTCTCTATAACACTAATCAGAGAGAAAAAATAGAAAGGGTCCGACACTTCGAAAATTGAAGGTATCGGCTAAAGGAAGACAAGGACCACGAAGGGCGTGAAAATGAAAGACACCCTAGCCCTCGCAAACTGAATAGCGTCGGGGTCGGAAAAGTACAAGACCTGACCAAGGGAGGTTGGGTAGGATAGATGAAAGTGAGGAGCCTGGCACAAGTAAGTGGCAGCAATGCCAGGACTCAGCTGAGGGCCCTCTGGTCTCCAACCCACGCTCAAAAGTACAGAGCCCCTGGGGTGATGGTGATTATTGTTTTAAGAGGAAGTACAAGTAGGCAACCATCCTCTATATTACACTAATCAGGGGGAAAATTGGAAGGGATCCGACACTTCAAAAAATGATGGTATCAGCCAAAGGAAGGCAAGGCCCACGAAGGGCTTGAAAATGAAAGACTCCCCTGGCCCCCATATGTAATACCATTGGTGGTGGTGGTGGTGATTATTGTTTTAAGAGGAAGTACAACTAGGCAACCATCCTCTATATAACACTAATCAGAAGGAAAAATAGAAGGGATCCGACACTTCAAAAAATGAAGATATCGGTCAAAGAACGAAAAGGGCCACGAAGGGCGTGAAAATGAAAGACTCCCTAGCCCTCGCAAACCTAATAGCGTCGGGGTCTGAAAAGAACAAGAGTTGACCAAGGGAGGTCGGATAGGATAGATGAAAGTGAGGAGCCTGGCACAAGTAAGTGGAAGCAATGCCAAGACCCAGCTGAGGACCCCGTGGTCGCCAACCCACGCTCCAAAGTTCAGAGCCCCTGGGGCCCCTTTTAGTTGCCTCTTACGACAGGCAGGGAATACCGTGGGTGTTATTCTACCGCCCCCACCCACAGGGGGAGTAATACCATTGGGGCTGGAAAAGAACAAGTATTGACCAAGGGAGTTCAGATAAGATAGATTGAAAGTTAGGAGCCTGGCACAAGAAGTGGAAGCAATGTCAGGCCTCAGCTAAGGGCTCCGTGGTCACCAACCAATGCTCAAAACTACAGAGCCCCTGGGGCTAACATCTTCTTTCCCCTTGAAGGATGCATGTTTAGAGCTTAGGTGTACTAGGATATTTTTAAATACTGCAGTAGTTTCTAAACATTACAGAATTTGGATTATAAAGAAGGAAATACGCATTCCTAGACACACAAACCTGCCAGAATATACTGCAGCTGCTAAGCAATGCAGATGCCGAATGCAGGATTAAGTAAAAGTACTTTCATTCTTAAACCAAAAGCACACCAGAACTAAGCACCAACATTAAGAACAAAGCATTTATAGACCAAGCGACAGCCTTGGTCTAAAATTGCAAAATGTATAGTCGGTTGGTCTACTAATGCCTTTTCAGATGATACTTGGACTTCAAACTTGAAACACAATAATGGAGTTAAATCGTGTGGCACTTAGGTTTTTAAATTTTACTGTATATTTTACTGAAGAAAGTTGGCATTTCTTCTTTTTATATTGAAATTTGAAGTCTAGGCCACCATATTGCTGGAAAAGCCTGAAATGTGCAAATTATCGCTTAGTCTACGAATGCTTAACTCCATCCAATTAGACTAAGCGAAGCTTAATCTGACCCTATAATAATTAACAGGGAAATTCCTCAAGGCATTATTATTGGACATTTATGTTCTCTTATACATATAAATAATGTGAGTAAATAAGTGGAATTAGATAGAAGGCCTTTGCGAATGATGTTATTGTGTACAGAGTAAGAAATAAGTTACAAGATTGTGAGCAACTGCAAAATGACCTTGATAATGTTGTGAGATGGACAGAAGGCAATGGTATGATGATAAATGGGGTTAAGGTGGTGGTGGTGGTGGTGATTATTGTTTTAAGAGGAAGTACAACTGGGCAACCATCCTCTATATAACACTAATCAGAAAGAAAAATGGAAGGGGTCAGACACTTCGAAAAATGAAGGTATCGGCCAAAGGAAGACAAGGGCCACGAAGGGCGTGAAAATGAAAGACTCCCTAGCCCTCGCAAACCTAATAGCGTCGGGTCAGAAAACAACAAGAGTTGACCAAGAGAGGTCGGATAGGATAGGCAAAAGTGCGGAGTCTGGCACAAGTAATTGGAAGCAATGCCAGGACTCAGCTTAGGGCCTCGTGGTCGCCAACCCATGCTCCAAAATTCAGAGCCCCTGGGGCCCCTTTTAGTCGCCTCTTACGACAGGCAGGGGATACCGTGGGTGTTATTCTACGGCCCCCACCCACAGGGGGAGGACAAATTAGGACAAAATTTGTTAATAGGAAGGGATTGGAATAACTTACTCAGGCAGATGTTCAATAAATTTTCAATTTCTTTGAAGTCATTTAAGAAAAGGCTCAGGAAACATCAGATAGGGAATCTGCCACCTGGGTGACTGGCCTAAGTATAGATCAGTAATGATTGATTACATTGCTTGATATCATTCTGAAATATGTGATAACAGTCTATTGAATGAATGTCGTATTCTAGGCACCACACCAGGAAGATGGAAGAATGCATCACTCATAGTGTTATGTAAAGCGAAAGGTGACTCCAGTGATGCCAATTCATATCAAGGCATAGCTTTGAAATTTGTGCTCTTCAAGATCCTGATGAAACTCCATGTGAAATGAATAGATTCAGCTGCAGATTGAAAAATTCCTGAAGAGAAATTTTGGTTTCGCACAGGCAGATCTACCATACATGCAGCAAGATCTCTACAGGGCCAAATAAGAGAATCACTTAGACATCCCTGAGGTAAGTTGTTCATGTTTACTTGTAGATCTAAAGCTTTTGACTTAATGCACACTACTATCTAAATGACAAGGTATAGGGATACAATCACACATTATTCAGTTACCGTTTTAATAACAGTTATTGCGAATGCTAACATCTTCTTTCCTCTTGACGGATGCATCGTTTAGAGCTTACTAGGAGATTTTTAAATACTGCAGTAGTTGCTAAACAATACAGAAGTGGGATTATAAAGATGGAAATACGCATTCATAGACACACAAACCCGTCAGAATACTATGCAGCTGCTAAACAATGCAGATGCCAGATGCAGTATTATTGGTGGTGGTGATTATTGTTTTAAGAGGAAGCACAACTAGGCAACCATCCTCTATATAACACTAATCAGACGGAAAAATGGATGGGATCCGACACTTCGAAAAATGAAGATATCGGTCAAAGAAAGACAAGGGCCGCGAAGGGCGTGAAAATGAAAGACTCCCTAGCCCTCGCAAACCTAATAGCGTCGGGGTTGGAAAAGAACAAGAGTTGACCAATCGAGGTCGGACAGGATAGATGAAAGTGAGGAGCCTGGCACAAGTAAGTGGAAGCAATGCCAGGACTCAGCTAAGGGCCCCGTGGTCGCCAACCCACGCTCCAAATTTCAGAGCCCCTTGGGCCTCTTTTAGTCGCCTCTTACGACAGGCAGGGGATACCGTGGGTGTTATTCTACCGCCCCCACCCACAGGGGGAGATGCAGTATTAAGTAAAAGAACCTTCATTCTTAAACCAAAAACCTGCCAGAGCTATGCATCAACATTAAGAACCAAAGCATTTATAGACCATAGGACAGCCTCGGTCTACGATTGCAAAATGTTTAGTCGGTTGGTGTTTATTGCCTTTTAAGATGATACTTGGTCTTCAAATGTGAAACAGAGTAATGGACTTAAATCGTGTGGCGCTTAGGGTTTTTAATTTTACTGGAAATTTTACTGATGAAATTCGGCATTTCTTATTTTTATATTGAAATTTGGATACTTGGCCACCAGAATACAGGAAATTTCTGAAAGGAAAATATTGTCCCTTAGTCTACGAATGCATAACTATGTCCAATTAGACTAGGCAAAGCTTTAAGTGATCCTGTAATAATCAAGAAGGGAATTCCTCAAGGTATTATTATTGGATATTTATGTTTCCTCATACATACTGTATAAATGATGTGAGTAAAGAAGTGGAATCAGAGATAATGCTTTTAGTGAATGCTGATATTTTGTATAGAGTAAGAAATATGTTACAAGCTTGTGAGCAACTCCAAAATGACCTTGAAAATGTTGTGAGGTGGTGGTGGTGGTGATTATTGTTTTAAGAGGAAGTACAACTGGGCAACCATACTCTATATAACACTAATCAGAGGGAAAAATGGAAGGGATCTGACACTTCGAAAAATGAAGATATCGGTCAAAGAAAGACAGGGGCCATGAAGGGCGTGAATATGAAAGACTCCCTAGCCCTCGCAACCCTAATAGCGTTGGGGTCGGAAAAGAACAAGAGTTGACCAAGAGAGGTCGGATAGGATAGACGAAAGAGAGGAGCCTGGGACAAGTAAGTGGAAGCAATGCCAGGACTCAGCTAAGGGCCCCGTGGTCGCCAACCCACGCTCCAAACTTCAGAGCCCCTGGGGCCCCTTTTAGTCGCCTCTTACGACAGGCAGGGGATACCGTGGGTGTTATTCTACCACCCCCACCCACAGGGGGGTGAAAATGTTGTGAGATGGACAAAAGGCAATGGTATGATCACAAACGGGATTAAAAGTCAGGTTGTGATTTTCACAAATAGGAAGAGCCCTCTCAGTTTTATTTTCTGCATTGATGGGTTGAACGTTCCTTAACGGAATCATTGTAAGTTCTTAGATGATAATGTAAGGAGGTGGTGGTGGTGGTGATTATTGTTTTAAGAGGAAGTACAACTAGGCAACCATCCTGTATTTAACACTAATCAGAGGGAATAAATAGAAGGGATCCGACACTTCGAAAAATGAAGCTATCGGCCAAAGGAAGACAAGGGCCACGAAGGGCGTGAAAATGAAAGTCTCCCTAGCCCTCGCAAACCTAATAGCGTCGGGGTCAGAAAAGAACAAGAGTTGACCAAGGGAGGTCGGATAGGATAGATGAAAGTGAGGAACCTGGCACAAGTAAGTGGAAGCAATGCCAGGACTCAGCTGAGGGCCCCATGGTCGCCAACCCACTCTCCAAAGTTCAGAGCCCCTGAGGCCGATAATGTAAGGAAAGATCTTCATAAGAGGAATCACATAAATGGGATTGTAAATAAAGGGTACAGGTTTTTGCACCTGGTTATTAATGCGTTTAAGGATTGTAGTAAAAATTTAAAGGAAATGGCATTTAAGTCTCTAGAAGGACCCCAAGCAGAGTATGGATCTAATATATGGGACCCTCACCAGGATTACTTGATTCAAGTACTGGAGAAAGTCTAAAGAAAAACAGCTCGCTTTGTTCTGGGTGATTTCCAACAAAAGAGTAGTGTTACAAAAGAGTTTCGGCTGGGAAGACTTGGAAGAAAGGAGACGAGCTGCGTGACGTAGCAGTATGCTCTGAGCTGTCAGTGGAGAGATGGGCTGGAATTATATTAGTAGATGAATAATTCTGAGTGGTGTCATTAAAAGTAATAAAGATCACATTGTGAAAATAAAGTTGGAATTCAAGAGAACAAATTGGGGCAAAATTTGTTTATAGGAAGGGGTCTTAGAAATTGGAATAACTTACTAAGGGAGATGTTCAATAAATTTCCAATTTCTTTGAAGTTATTTAAGAAAAGGCTCAGAAAACATCAGATAGGGAATCTGCCACCTGGGCAACTGCCCTAAATGTAGATCAGTAATGATGGATTACATTGCTTGATTACATTCTGAAGGATATGATAACAGTCTGCTGAATCAATGTCTTATTCTAGGCATCATACCAGAAAGATGGAAGGATGCATCACTCAATGTGTTATATAAAGGGAAAGGTGACTCCAGCGACCCCAATTCATATCAAGGCATAGCTTTGAATTTTGTGCTGTTCAAGATCTTGATGAAACTCTTTGTGAATTGAATAGATTCACCTGCAGATTCAAAAATTCCTGAAGAGCAATTTGGGTTTTGCACAGGCAGATCTGCCATTCAAGCAGCAAGATAACTACATGGCCAAATAAGAGAATCATTTAGACATCCCAAGGTAAGGTGTTTGCTTTATTTATAGATCTAAAGCTTTTGACTTCATGCACACGACTATCTAAATGACGAAGGGATACAATCATACGTCATTCAGTTACCATTTTCATAACATGCTTCTAACATCTTCTTTCCTCTTTAAGGATGCAAGTCTAGAGCTTACTAGGAGGTTCGTAAATAATGCAGTTGTTGCTAAGCAATACAGAAGTGGGATTATAAAGAAGGAAATACGCATTCTTAGACACACAAACCCACCAGAATATATTGCAGCTGCTAAAGAATACAAATGCCGAAAGCAGTAATAAGTAAAAGCACCTTCATTCTTAAAACAAAAGCATGCCATAACTAAGCATCAACATTAAGAACTAAAGCATTTATAGACCAATATGACAGCCTTGGTCTACAATTGCAAAATGTTTAGTCGGTTGGTCTACTATTGCCTTTTAAGATGATACTTGTTCTTCAAATGTGAAACACAGTAATGGACTTAAA
The DNA here is from genome assembly GCF_040414725.1 of Anabrus simplex. Classification (NCBI taxonomy): domain Eukaryota; kingdom Metazoa; phylum Arthropoda; class Insecta; order Orthoptera; family Tettigoniidae; genus Anabrus; species Anabrus simplex. The sequence continues at coordinate 1,714,693,205 of NC_090265.1, forward strand.
TCGTGTGGCGCTTAGTTTTCTTTATTTTACTGGAAATTTTACAAAAGATTTCTTATTTTTATATTGAAGTTTGAAGTCTTGGCAACCAGAACGCAGGAAAAGCCTGAAATGAGGATATTGTCACTTAGTCTACGAATGCATTACTATGTCGAATTAGGCCAGGCAAATTTACCCTGACCCTCTTTTTGCGGATGATGTTATTTTGTATAGATTAAGAAATAAGTTACAAGATTGTGAGCAAATGCAAAATGGCCTCGATAATGTTGTGAAGTGGACGGAAGGCAATAGCATGATGATAAACGGGGTTAAGAGTCAGGTTGTGAGATTCACAAATAGGGAAAATCCTCTCAGTTTTAAATAATACCATGGGTTGAAAGTTCCTTATGGGAATTGGTGGTGGTGGTGATTATTGTTTTAAGAAGAAGTACAACTAGGCCACCGTCCTCTATATTACAGCAATCAGAAAGGAATGATGGAAGGGATCCGACATTTAAAAAATGAATGTGGCCTCGGGAACCTAATACCACGGGGTCGGAAAAGAACAAGAGTTGCCTAAGGGAGGTTGGATAGGATAGATGAAAGTGAGGAGCCTGGCACAAGTAAGTATAAGCAGTGCCAGGACTCAGCTAAGGGCCCCGTGGTTGCCAACCCACAATCCTAATTTCAGAGCCCCTGCGGCCCCCTTTAGTCATCTTTTACGACAGGCGGGGGATACCGAGGGGTGTTATTCTACCACCCCCACTCACAGAGAAGAGAATGTATAGAGGTTCCAGCTTTTCAATACACTGTTATTAAGTTGTACCAACATTAAGTTAGAACATGTTGACTTTGGTACTGGTTCTGACACATTTAAACTTTCATCATCAGCTGATTAAGAGAACAGGGCAAAAGGACTAAATCATAAACAATTTTAAATACACATAACAAATATAAGACGTTATTCACAGTCAAGAGGGTATACGTAGAAATATCAGCACCCTTTATGAAGAAATAAATTCAGTTGAAGTTCATTGTAATGTGACAGTCTTGTATATTCCTGCTGTGCTGTATTCATGTAAAAACACGTTGAGTTAATGGTAAATAATGAGTTAAAAATTTTGATCCAACATAAGATCTTGAGGGATGATTCGTTAAAAGATAGATCTTGAGAGATGCAGCTTCTGTACAGTGGTGGTGGTGGTGAATTTTTTTGTTTCAAGATGGTGGTGGTGGTGATTATTGTTTTAAGAGGAAGTACAACTAGGCAACCATCCTCTCCGTAACTCTAATCAGAGAGAAAAAATGGAAGGGTTCCGACACTTTGAAAAATGAAGATATCGGCCAAAGGAAGACGAGGGCCACGAAGGGCGTGAAAACGAAAGACTCCCTACCTCTCGCAAATCTAATAGCGTCAGGGTTGGAAAAGAACAAGTATTGACCAAGAGAGGTCGGATAGGATAGATGAAAGTGAGGAGCCTGGCACAAGTAAGTGGAAGCAATGCCAGGACTCAGCTAAGGTGGTGGTGATTATTGTTTTAAGAGGAAGTACAACTTGGCAACCATCCTCTATATAACACTAATCAGAAAGGAAAAATGGAAGGGGTCAGACACTTCGAAAAATGAAGGTATCGGCCAAAGGAAGACAAGGGCCACGAAGGGCGTGAAAATGAAAGACTCCCTAGCCCTCGCAAACCTAATAGCGTCGGGGTCGGAAAACAACAAGAGTTGACCAAGAGAGGTCGGATAGGGTAGACGAAAGTGCGGAGTCTGGCACAAGTAATTGGAAGCAATGCCAGGACTCAGCTTAGGGCCTCGTGGTTGCCAACCCATGCTCCAAAATTCAGAGCCCCTGAGGCCTTTGTTTTAAGAGGAAGTACAACAAGGTAATCATCCTCTCTAAACATATTAGTGGAAAATAAATTGAAAATAAACGCAAAATTATCTATCTGACAAAGGAATTTGTAAACACAGTACAAAATAAAACAAAAATTAACTTATTTATCCTGAAATATTACTAACAAATCAAAAGGGAACAGCATTCCCTGAGTAACAGTACACTTCCAATTTATATACCCTTGATTAGTCCAGTGTCAAACATTAAGTGGATGACGAGATCAGCAGTAGTTGCGTCATCGGCTAGTATGCGTTCAAGTGTTTCCTGCAAGCCGAGGATCCGTTTTAGACCTGAGAGATCAGTCCACTCTGAAAGGATGTGGCCCACAGTGAAGTCAGCATCACAAGAACATACTGGGGGGGTCTTCCCTCTTTAGGAGATAAGAGTGCGTGGATCGTAAATTACCTATCCTTAGCCTACAAAATACCATGGCCTCTCTCCGTGAAGGTCGGAAAGAGCACTGCCATACGGTAGTTGTCTTCTTAATAACTCTAAGCTTGCTGGGAGTTCGCATAGCTAGCCACTCCAATTCCCAGGACGCCATTATGGTTCAACATAGCTGAGAACAAATATCTTTAACAGGCACCTTGACAGGTTGTGGAGTTAAAAGTACCGCTTCCTTTGCAGCTTCATCTGCAAGTTCATTTCCCGCAATCCCAACGTGGCTTGGAACCATGTGAAAGTGATTCTGGTGCCAGCATCACTTAACCTGGCTAGAAGGTCATGAATCTGCTGCACCAGTGGGTGTTGCCAGAAACAGGCTTCAGTAGACTGCAGAGAGCTTAATGTGTCGGTACACATAAGAAAGTGGCTTCCCTCATCACACGGAGCAAACTGCAGTGCATCTAAGGTGGCGTAAAGCTCTGCAGTATACAAGCTACATATACAATGAAGCAAGATCTTCGTGCTCATAACATCGGTAATGAAAGAGCAGCCAACATTATCTCTGATTTTAGATCCATCTGTGAAGATATGCTTCGCAACCAGATATTGGTGTACGAAGTCTTGGAAATACCTCTGAAATACGGATGATTCCGTGTTCACCTTGGGTCCACGGAGTAGATCTACACGTATATCCGGTCTCAGAACTAATCACCGAGGTACCTTGCTGAAAGTTTGTTCAAGACAACCACCGATATCGATATTCATATCACGACACAAGATATCGGCCAAAGAAAGACAAGGGCCACGAAGGGTGTGAAGAAGAAAGACTCCCTAGCCCTCGCAAACCTAATAGCATCAGGGTCTGGTGGTATTGGGTACTTAAGATGCATTGATAAACAGGATGTAGCAGCATTTCATGAATTTTGGCAGCGTACGTTAGCAGTAAATTCTGCCTCCTTATCCGTAAAGGTGCAACTCCCAGTTCAGCGAGTAGGCTGGGAATGGGGCTAGTACGGAAAGCTCCCGTTTTCAGCCTAACTCCGCTATGGTGAATACTGTCTAAATGGCTCAGGTGGTGGTGGTGAATATTGTTTTAAGAGGAAGTACAACTAGGCAACCATCCTCTATATAACACTAATCAGAGGGAAAAATGGAAGGTGGTGGTGGTGGTGATTATTGTTTTAAGAGGAAGTACAACTAGGCAACCATCCTTTATTTAACACTAATCAGAGGGAAAATATGGAAGGGGTCCAACACTTCGAAAAATGAAGATATCGGCCAAAGGAAGACAAGGGCCACGAAGGGCATTAAAATGAAAGACTCCCTAGCCCTCGCAAACCTAATAGCGTCGGGGTCGGAAAAGAACAAGAGTTGACCAAGAGAGGTCCGATAGGAGAGATGAAAGTGAGGAGCCTGGCACAAGTAAGTGGAAGCAATGCCAGGACTTAGCTGAGGGCCCCGTGGTCGCCAACCCACGCTCCAAAGTTCAGAGCCCCTGGGGCCCCTTTTAGTCGCCTCATACGACAGGCAGGGGGTACCGTGGGTGTTATTCTACTGCCCCCACCCACAGGGGGATCTAAAAGGCTCAGCATAGATTTTGATGCTAAGCCATAGGCCGCACTTCCACAGTCATTTTGGGAGAGGTGGTGGTGGTGATTATTGTTTTAAGAGGAAGTACAACTAGGCAACCATCCTCTATATAACACTAATCAGAGGGAAAAATGTAAGGGGTCCGACACTTAGAAAAATGAAGATATCGGTCAAAGGAAGACAAGGGCCACGAAGGGCGTGAAAATGAAAGACTCCCTAGCCCTCGAAAACCTAATAGGGTCGGAAAAGAACAAGAGTTGACCAAGAGAGGTCGAATAGGATAGATGAAAGTGAGGAGTCTGGCACAAGTAAGTGGAAAAAATGCCAGGACTCAGCTGAGGGCCTCATGGACGCCAACCCACGCTCCAAAGTTCAGAGCTTCTGAGGCCCCTTTTAGTCGCCTTTTATGACAGGCAGGGGATACCGTGGGTGTTAATCTACCACCCCCACCCACAGGGGGGTTTCGGGAGAGGATTGTTGCAGCGTAAAATTGTAGCAGTACTGCACGGTCAGCCCCTCACGAAGTGCCGCTGAGAAACTTTAAACATGTTAAGTCTCTTCATTTCGGCAACTTTCAACTGACGGATGTGGGGATACCACGTTACTCTCTTATCAAATGGTGGTGGTGGTTATTGTTTTACGAGGAAGTACAACTAGGCAACCATTCTCTATTAACATTAATCAGACGGAAAAATGGAAGGGATCCGACGTTTCGAAAAATGAAGATATCGGCCAAAGAAAGACAAGGGCCACGAAGGGTGTGAAGATGAAAGACTCCCTAGCGCTCGCAAACCTAATAGCGTCAGGGTCAGAAAAGAACAAGAGTTGACCAAGGGAGGGCAAATAGGATAGATGAAAGTGAGGAGAATGGCACAATTAAGTGGAAGCAATACCAGGACTCAGCTAAGGGCCCCGTTGTTGCCTACCCACGCTCCAAAGTTCAGAGCCCCTGGGGCCCCTTTTAGTCACCTCTTACAACAGGCAGGGGATACCGTGGGTGTTATTCTACCACTCCCACACACAGAGGGAGGTCGGTTACACCCCGACGTGCTAGGTACCGGATCATTGTATCATTGGAAGACTTAACCAAATCCCTGTGGAATATAACTCCCTTGCAGGAGTTAAGGGTTTGGTGCTTCTCGATTTTCACCACTACCTTTCCGAATAACTTGGCTTTAAGTAGCCGTCTGGACTGTTCAGCCGTAGATGCCTTGGTAAGCACTGATCCATCGCGGAACATGTGCATCTCGTCGATATCTCCAGCAACAATTTCTTTGATGGTATTGCCGATCATGTTACCACGTTAGTCTCTTATCAAAATGGAGACCCAAGAATCTGTAGGCTTCTATCACTTGTAAGACACTGTTTCGCAAGCGGAGCGGCAAATATGCCATGGATGGCGATTGCGAATAGTGTGACACTCAGTACAGATCCCTGAGGAACTCCATTATCCCCAGTGGTGTAGAGTGGAGAGAAATCCATATTGACAGGTAGTATCGTAAGCTTTATCCAGGTCAAAAGACACAGCGACTAGGTGTTCCTTCCGAAGAAAGGCCTCCTGAATGGTGCTCTCCAGTCTGACTAGATGATCAGTGGCAGACCGATGAGAGTGAAAACCACACTGGTATTTAGACAAGTGACCCTCCTTTTCCATGGTCCACACAAGACGCCGGTTAAGGTTGTGGTGGTGGTGATTATTGTTTTAAGAGGAAGTACAACTAGGCAACCATCCTCTATATAACACTAATCAGACAGAAAATATGGAAGGTGGTGGTGGTGGTGGTGATTATTGTTTTAAGAGGAAGTATAACTAGGCAACCATCCTCTATATAACACTAATCAGACGGAAAATATAGAAGGGGTCCGACACTTCGAAAAATGAAGATATCAGCCAAAGGAAGACAAGGGCCATGAAGGGCGTGAAAATGAAAGACTCCCTAGCCCTCGCAAATCTAATAGCGTCGGGTGGTGGTGGTGGTGATTATTGTTTTAAGAGGAAGTACAACTAGGCAACCATCCTCTATATAACACTAATCAGACGGAAAAATGGAAGGGATCCGACACTTCGAAAAATGAAGATATCGGCCAAAGGAAGACAAGGGCCACGAAGGGCGTGAAAATGAAAGACTCCCTAGCCCTCGCAAACCTAATAGCGTCGGGGTCGGAAGAGAACAAGAGTTGACCAAGAGAGGTCGGGTAGGATAGATGAAAGTGAGGAGCCTGGCAGAAGTAAGTGGAAACAATGCCAGGACTCAGCTGAGGGCCCCTTGGTGGTGATTATTGTTTTAAGAGGAAGTACAACTAGGCAACCATCCTCTATACAACACTAATCAGATGGAAAAATGGAAGGGATCCGACACTTCGAAAAATGAAGGTATCGGCCAAAGGAAGACAAGGGCCACGAAGGGCGTGAAAATGAAAGAGGTGGTGGTGGTGGTGATTATTGTTTTAAGAGGAAGTACAACTAGGCAACCATCCTCTATATAACACTAATCAAAGAGAAAAATGGAAGGTGTCCGACACTTCGAAAAATGAAGGTATCGGCCAAAGGAAGACAAGGGCCACGAAGGGCGTGAAAATGAAAGACTCCCTAGCCCTCGCAAACCTAATAGCGTCGGGGTCGGAAAAGAACAAGAGTTGACCAAGGGAGGTCAGATAGGATAGATGAAAGTGAGGAGCCTGGCACAAGTAAGTGGAAGAAATGCCAGGACTCAGCTGAGGACCCCGTGGTCGCCAACCCACGCTCCATAGTTCAGGGCCCCTGGGGCCCCTTTTAGTCGCCTCTTACGACAGGCATGGGATACCGTGGGTGTTATTCTACCGCCCCCACCCACAGGGGGAATGAAAATGAAAGACTCCCTAGGCCTCGCAAACCTAATAGCATCGGGGTCGGAAAAGAACAAGAGTTGACCAAGAGAGGTCGGATAGGATAGATGAAAGTTAGGAGCCTGGCACAAGTAAGTGGAAGCAATGCCATGGCTCAGCTGAGGGCCCCGTGGTCGCCAACCCACACTCCAATGTTCAGAGCCCCTGAGGCCCCTTTTAGTCGCCTCTTACGACAGGCAGGGGATACCGTGGGAGTTATTCTACCGCCCCCACCCACAGGGGGATGAGGGCCCCTTGGTCGCCAACCCACACTCCAAAGTTCAGAGCCCCTTGGGCCCCTCTTAGTCCCTCTTACGACAGTCAGGGGATACCGTGGGTGTTATTCTACCACCTCCACCCACAGGGGGGAACGCCAGTTAACCATCCTTTCAAATAGCTTACAGAGGCCATTTGTAAGGCATATTGACCTATAACTGTCCAAACATTTTGGATCTTTACCTGGCTTGGGAAATGGTATCACAATTCCCTCACGCCATTGAGATGGAAACACTCCCTCACTCCATATTCTGTTGAATAGGGTGAGAATATCCTTGAGACATCTGTCACTCAAATGCTAAGCATTTGATTATGGATTTTGTCCGGTCCAGGAGCCGTATCTCTGCATAGCGCGAGTGCACTCCGCAACTCCCACTCCGTGAATGGCACGTTGAAGGGATGCGAAGCACTAGAGGCAAAAGAGAGATGGTTTGGCTTTGCGTCGCGCTTAATTGGAAGAAATGCAGGGTCGTATCTCCTAGAGCTGGACGCATCTCCGAAATGTTTCACGATGTGGTCGGCAATGACTGAAGGAATCGTAACTATATCTCCATTAATTGAGATTCCAGGTGGTGGTGGTGATTATTGTTTTAAGAGGAAGTACAACTTGGCAACCATCCTCTATATAACACTAATTAGAGAGAAAAATGGAAGGGGTCCAACACTTGAAAGAATGAAGGTATTGGCCCAAGGAAGACAAGGGCCACAAAGGGCGTGAAAATGAAAGACTCCCTAGCCCTCGCAAACCTAATAGCGTCGGGGTCGGAAAAGAACAAGAGTTGACCAAGGGAAGTCGGATAGGATAGATAAAATTGAGGAGCCTGGCACAAGTAATTGGAAGCAATGCCAGGACTCTGCTAAGGGCCCCGTGGTCGCCAATCCACGCTCCAAAGTTCAGAGCCCTGGGGCCCCTTTTAGTCGCCTCTTACGACAGGCAGGGAATACCGTGGGTGTTATTCTACCGCCCCCACCCACGGGGGTAAATGGAGATTCCAGATACTGAGGGCACATTCTGTACTCCAACAATACAGCAGAGTTTTGTCCACACTTGTGATGACGGAGTATATGCCGTGATGGATGACACATACTTTTCCTCCTGAATGGCGCTCTCCCGTCTGTCCAGGTGATCAGTGGCAGACCGATGAGGGCGAACCCCACACTGGTAGTTAGACAAGAGACCTTCCTTTTCCATGGCCCACACTGGATGCTGGTTAAGCATCCTTTCAAATAGCTTGCAAAGGCCATTTGTAAGGAATATTGGCCTATAACTATCCAGGAGTTTTGGATCTTTACCTGGCTTGGGAATTGGTATCACAATTCTCTCACGCCATTGAGATGGAAACACACACCACACTCCATATTCTGTTGAATAGGGTGAGTGGTGGTGGTGGTGATTTTTGTTTTAAGAGGAAGTACAACGAGGTAATCATCCTCTCTGAACAATTAAGTGCAAAAGAAATTTAAAATATAAAACAAAATTATTTATGCAACAAAGGATTTTGGAAACGCAGTACAAAATAAAACAAAAAATTATTATAAAACTAGGCCGAAAGGATTACTAACGTATCAAAAGGGAACGTACGTTCCCTGAGTAACAGTACACTTGTAATTTACATACCCTTGATAAGTCCACTGTCGCACATAAAGCGGATGACGAGATCAGCAGTAGTCGCGTCATCGGCTAGTATGCGTTCGAGTGTTTCCTGCAGGCCGAGGCTCCGTCTTAGGCTAGAGAGATCGGCGCACTCTGTGAGGATGTGGGCCACGGTGAATTCGGCACCACAAGAACACACTGGGGGATCTTCCCTCTTTAGGAGATAAGAGTGCGTGGATCGTAAATGACCTATCCTCAGCCTGCACAGTACTATGGCCTCTCTCCGTGAAGGTGGTGGTGGTGATTATTGTTTTAAGAGGAAGTACAACTAGGCAACCATCCTCTATTTAACACTAATCAGAGAGAAGAAATGGAAGGGGTCCGACACTTCGAAAAATGAGGATATCGGCCAAAGAAAGACAAGGGCCACGAAGGGCGTGAAAGTGAAAGACTCCCTAGCCCTCGCAAACCTAATAGCGTCGGGGTCGGAAAAGAACAAGAGTTGACCAAGGGAGGTCGGATAGGATAGATGAAAGTGAGGAGCCCGGCACAAGTAAGTGGAAGCAATGCCAGGACCCGGCTTAGGGCCTCGTGGTCGCCAACCCACGCTCCAAAGTTCAGAGCCCCTGGGGCCCCTTTTAGTCGCCTCTTACGACAGGCAGGGGATACCGTGGGTGTTATTCTACCGCCCCCACCCACAGGGGGATGAAAATGAAAGACTCCCTAGCCCTCGCAAACCTAATAGCGTCGGGGTCAGAAAAGAACAAGAGTTGACCAAGCGCGGTCGGATAGGACAGATGAAAGTGAGGAGCCTGGCACAAGTAAGTGGAAGCAATGCCAGGACTCAGCTAAGGGCCCCGTGGTCGCCAATCCACGCTCCAAAGTTCAGAGCCCCTGGGGCCCCTTTTAGTCGCCTCTTACGACAGGCAGGGAATACCGTGGGTGTTATTCTACCGCCCCCACCCACAGGGGGGCGCTCTTGTGAGGATGGATATGTGCCATGATGGATGAGACATACATTTCCCATGTAGCTTTCTTACTTTCTCGAATAAAATAAATTGGCCTTTGCATTCTGACGATAGTGCTTAAAAGCTCGTCGGCAATCATGTATGGCTGCTGCAATGTCATACGTCCACCATGGGACCTGTTTCTGGCGACGAATACTGGACAAGGGTGGAATTGTTTCCTCTGCAGCAGTCAAAATTCCAGTAGTAATGGAAGAAACCTGGTCGTCAACAGACTCCAGCATATCTTCGACCATCACTGTGCGTTTCGAAAATTCTGGCCAATTTTCCTTCCGTAGTAACCAGCACTTGAGGATTTCAGATTGTCTTTGATTCAAGACAGATAGAATTATCGGGAAGTGGTCACTATCACAGAGGACATTGTGTACTTGCCACCCTAGCAGGGGAAGTAGCGCACGACTGCACAAAGTGACATCCAGGTGTGAGAATGTGCCATGCGCGCTACTGAAATGTGTCAGTTCCCCTGTATTAAGCACCCATAGATCAAACAGGTTGATCATTCGCACGAGCATCCTCCCCCTAGCATAGGAAGAGAGAGAACCCCATAGTATGTTACGGGCGTTCACATCTCCCAGCATCAGAAAAGGAGGAGGCAACTGAGCGATCAAATCTTGTACTGCAGGAATTTCCAGATCGTAGTCTGGTGGAAAGTACATGTTGCACACCGTTGTCATTACTAAACGGAGTGCAAACTGCGACTCCATCCAGCTGCATCATTAATGGTTATGAATTTCATGTTTTTGGTATTATTATTGGTATTATTATTACTTATATATTATCCATCCAGCTGAGTACAGAGCGGTATTTCTTTGCTAAAGCTGTTGGAGTGAACGAGGGTACTAATGCCCCCAGTTGCCAAGCCATCCACAGCTACACTGTCTTTGGAATAAAGGCGATATCCTCTCATAATCGTGTTGTGTGCAGGTCTCAAATGAGATTCCTATAGGTAAACTATGGAGGGCGCATATACGGGTGTCAACTGACGAAGCTCAGCTATGCAACAGTGATAACTACTGCAGTTCCACTGCAATAGTGCCATTGTGTGGATAGGTAAAGCTCTGAATTAAGGACCATTTTTTGCCCTTCATTCGGTCCATTACCTGCAAGTTCCGCCGTCTTTGTTGGTGTCTTTCTTTCTATCATCACCATCCACGACAATGAGTGGTTCGGTCTCCATTGTCAACTCAGAAGAAGGAGACTCAGTGACTGGGCACTCCGTGGATGATGATCTCATTGATCAGGAACAATAGGCCTTCTTCCTGGGAGAACTAGGTTCTCCAGAAGGTGATCGAACAAAAGGGCGCCGGGGCCACTCGCTCTTGCCCACCATTTCTGTATTTTTTGGAGGAGATGGTGGTGGTGATTATTGTTTTAAGAGGAAGTACAACTAGGCAACCATCCTCTATATAACACTAATCAGAGGGAAAAATGGAAGGGATCCGATACTTCGAAAAATGAAGATATCGGCCAAAGGAAGACAAGGGCCACGAAGGGCGTGAAAATTAAAGACTCCCTAGCCCTCGCAAACCTAATAGCGTCGGGGTCGGAAAGGAACAAGAGTTGACCAAGGGAGGTCGGATAGGATAGATGAAAGTGAGGAGCCTGGCACAAGTAAGTGGAAGCAATGCCAGGACTCAGCTGAGGGCCCCGTGGTCGCCAATCCACGCTCCAAAGTTCAGAGCCCCTGGGGCTGACTGACAGAGAATCCACCTCCTGGGTAACATCATTGTTATTGTTATTTAGAACAAAATATGTTCCATTTTGAGACATTTTCTGCTTTAAGACGAAGCCAAATGTGTAGCATCAATGTTGAATGTTCCCTCTCCCACTCTTTCTTTTTTGCACTGACTACTTATTGGATCAGGTATCTGTGACAGTACTTCCACCACTTGACAGATTCCATGTACAGACTTAACCTATCATGGCTTGCCATTTGACTGTTAGATCACAGCTGTCATACTCACCATCTCTGGGTTACAGTGCTCCAGTACTTTAGAACAGTTAAACCTGGATGTAGCAAAACCTAACCACTTATCCTCTGCATTCTTTTGTATGAGTGTCTGTAAAATGCTTTTTGTCTACTTTCAGAGGTAACTATCATCCCCACTTACAACATAGATACTCTCTGTTACTTGGTTCCTGCATACAAGACCATGTTACCTTCTTACGCCGGCCGACGTACGATCTACCTTCAGGATTGCAAGAAGAGTTCTTCAACATATCGCCTAGAATTCTAAAGATGTACCTGTTTATGAATCGAAATGTCCTATGTCCTACACCTGCAGTCACTTTAAGGAACTGTCCATATTTTCATCTGTGAACCTTGCATACATTTTATTCACCATGTTAATTAGATATAATTTCTATTATAAAAAATAAAGCCCTCCAGTATCCATCACCCAAAAATGAAAATATGTTTTTTAAATGTCTCATTTAAATAAAGAAACTTGTTAAGTATTGCAACAGAATAGATATTTTTTTTATCTACTGTGAATTAACATAAGTGAACTTGGGTCACCTAGAATTACAATGTTTCTAATGGTGGTGATTATTGTTTTAAGAGAAAGTACAACTGGGCAACCATCCTCTATATAACAGTAATCAGAGGGAAAAAATGGAAGGGGTCCGACACTTCGAAAAATGAAGATATCGGCCAAAGGAAGACAAGGGCCACGAAAGGCATGAAAATGAAAGACTCCCTAGCCCTCGCAAACCTAATAGCGTCGGGGTCGGAAAAGAACAAGAGTTGACCAAGGGAGGTGGTGGTGGTGGTGGTGATTATTGTTTTAAGAGGAAGTACAACTAGGCAACCATCCTCTATATAACACTAATCAGAGTGAAAATATGGAAGGGGTCCGACACTTCGAAAAATGAAGATATCGGCCAAAGGAAGAGAAGGGCCACGAAGGGCGTGAAAATGAAAGACTCCCTAGCCCTCGCAAACCTAATAGCGTCGGGGTCGGAAAAGAACAAGAGTTGGCCAAGGGAGGTCGGATAGGATAGGTGAAAGTGAGGAGCCTGGCACAAGTAATTGGAAGCAATGCTAGGACTCAGCTAAGGGCCCCGTGGTCGCCAACCCACGCTCCAAAGTTCAGAGCCCCTGGGGCCCCTTTTAGTCGCCTCTTACGACAGGCAGGGGATACCGTGGGTGTTATTCTACCGCCCCCACCCACAGGGGGGGACCAAGGGAGGTCGGAGAGGATAGATGAAAGTGAGAAGCCTGGCACCAGTAAGTGGAAGCAATGCCAGGACTCAGCTAAGGGCCCCGTGGTCGCCAACCCACGCTCCAAAGTTCAGAGCCCCTGGGGCCAATGTTTCTAAGAAATGCTCAAAACATAATGTTTCAGATATGGACCTGTGCATGGGATTTTTGGTACAGACAGATAAAAGGCTTGATGTTGATTGTTTCCTGTATTTATACAGACAAAATATTATTCAATTAGAGAGTAAGTTAGTCATATTTACCAGCAGTAGCTATTGTGCTAAGTCACCAACAATGTACAAAAGAAATAATATGAGATACTTTTCCTTACAAGAACTGTTTCTATTAAATTTAAATTTCAAGAAAATGTATGCTTTTGTTTCTCTGCCTTTATTTGAACGAGCACACAAACTGACATGCACTCTGGTGGCGCTTGTCAGATGGTGGTGGTGGTGGTGATTATTGTTTTAAGAGGAAGTACAACTAGGCAACCATCCTCTATATAACACTAATCAGAGAGAAAAAATGGAAGGGATCCGACACTTCGAAAAATGAAGATATCGGCCAAAGGAAGACAAGGGCCATGAAGGGCGTGAAAATGAAAGACTCCCTAGCCCTCGCAAACCTAATAGCGTCGGGGTCGGAAAAGAACAAGAGTTGACCAAGGGAGGTCGGATAGGATAGATGAAAGTGAGGAGCCTGGCACAAGTAAGTGGAAGAAATACCAGGACTCAGCTGAGGGCCCCGTGGTCGCCAACCCACGCTCCAAAGTTCAGAGCCCCTGAGGTCCCTTTTAGTCGCCTCTTACGACAGGCAGGGGATACCGTGGGTGTTATTCTACCGCCCCCACCCACAGGGGGAAGGCGCTTGTCAGAGTGTGTCAAGCAAATCTCACAGGCACCGCCTGCAAACATAGGACACTGTACAAAATACTGTGTGGCTTTGGTCTGTATGTGGTGTTACATGCTGAAGAGGCTGCATAATGCAACACTCAGTGCAGCATGAAACAAGCACAAGTAAACACTGCTTTACTTTTCCACCACTAGAGTACAGCATATGGCAAGCATAATAGAGATAACACCCAGCGTTACCAATATTGCAATCTTGTCACTGTATTTCATGACAATTATATCTTTTAACAACAATATATTACTCGTTCTCATGTCAAAATAGACACCTAGCAACTTTTCTTAAACTTGTATTAGCAACAGAAATAAATCTTTCTCAATGTGTACAGAATGACACATTTACCTTTACTTACCAGAATGTAAGCACAAAACATCAATATTGCTACATTTTTGGTGTTTATGTGTTTATGAATAGCATCAATAAATTAATTTTGTGTACAATGATATAGGGTGCACTGGATATCCCTTCCAAATTTATAGGCCTATGTGTGTAAATTAGACAACAAATTGAAGGTAAGGTATTTCGTAAATTTCAGTTTCACAGTAAATGAAATTGTGACCATATGTTTCTGCACGTGTTTATGTTGGAAACATATGTGGTTATTTATTCCTATGTGAGGTAAGCACATGTTTCTGGTGGTGGTGGTGGTGATTTTTGTTTTAAGAGGAAGTACAACGAGGTAATCATCCTCTCTGAACAAATAAGTGGAAAAGAAATTTAAAATATAAAACAAAATTATTTATTCAACAAAGAAATTTGGAAACGCAGTACAAAATAAAACAAAAAAATAATTATAAAACTAGGCCGAAAGGATTACTAACGTATCAAAAGGGAACGTACGTTCCCTGAGTAACAGCACACTTGTAATTTACATACCCTTGATAAGTCCACTGTCGCACATAAAGCGGATGACGAGATCAGCAGTAGTCGCGTCATCGGCTAGTATGCGTTCGAGTGTTTCCTGCAGGCCGAGGCTCCGTCTTAGGCCAGAGAGATCGGCGCACTCTGTGAGGATGTGGGCCACGGTGAAGTCGGCACCACAAGAACACACTGGGGGGTCTTCCCTCTTTAGGAGATAAGAGTGCGTGGATCGTAAATGACCTATCCTCAGCCTGCACAGTACTATGGCCTCTCTCCGTGAAGGTCGGAAAGAGGACCGCCACACGGTAGTTGTCTTCTTAATTGCTCTCAGCTTGTTGGGAGTTCGGATATCTAGCCACTCCGATTCCCAGAACGCCAAGATGGTTCGACGTAGCTGAGAACAAATATCCTTAGCAGGTACATTGACGGGTCTTGGAGGTAAAAGTGCAGCTTCCTTTGCTGCTTCATCCGCAAGTTCGTTTCCCGCAATCCCAACGTGGCTTGGAAGCCACGCGAAAGTAATTCTGGTGCCAGCATCGCTTAACCTGGCTAGAAGGTCATGTATCTGCTGCACCAGTGGGTGTTGCGAGAAACAGGTTTCAATAGACTGCAGAGAGCTTAACGAATCGGTACACAACAGAAAGTGGCTTCTTTCGTCACGCAGTGCAAACTGCAGAGCCTCTAAGATGGCGTACAGCTCTGCAGTATACACGCTACATATTTTAGGGAGCGAGACCTTCGTACTCATATCATCAATGACAAAAGAGCAACCAACATTATCTCCGATTTTAGAACCATCCGTGAAGATAAGTCTCGCGGCCGGATATTGGTGAACAAAGTCCTGGAAATACCCCCGATGAACGGAGGAATCCGTGTTCACCTTGGGTCCACGGAGCAGATCTAGACGTATATCCGGTCGCGGAACCAACCACGGAGGTACCTCGCTAAGAGTTCGTTCAAGACAACTACCCATATCAATATTCAAATCATGACACAAGCTATCAATCCGAAACCCAACCGGCCGTGTGGCATTCGGCCGGTCTTGGCACCGCTGTTGGTATTGTGTGCGATAGATGCATTGATAGCTTGGATGTAGCGGCATTTCACGAATTTTGGCAGCGTACGTTAGGAGTAACTGCTGCCTCCTTATCCGTAAAGGTGGAACTCCCGCTTCAGCGAGCAGGCTGGGAATGGGGCTAGTACGGAAAGCACCCGTTGCCAGCCTTACTCCACTATGGTGAATACTGTCTAAAAGGCTCAGCGTAGATTTTGATGCTGAGCCATAAGCCGCACTTCCATAGTCAATTCGGGAGAGGACCGTCGCCGTGTAAAATCGTAGCAGTACCGCACGGTCAGCCCCCCACGAAGTGCCGCTGAGAAACTTAAGCATGTTAAGTCTCTTCATGCAGGCAACCTTTAACTGACGGATGTGGGGCTGCCACGTAAGTCTCTTATCAAAATGGAAACCCAGGAATTTGCAGGTGTCAACCACTGGTAAGACAGTGTTTCGCAAGCGGAGCTCTGGTTCGGGATGCACAGGTCGACGTCGACAGAAGTGTACAACTGAGGTTTTCGCTGCTGAAAATCGAAAACCATGTTGCAGGGCCCATCTGTCGACTCGGTTAATAGCTTGCTGTAGCTGTCTCTCTGCAAACGCCACCCTTCCGGAGCTGTAATGTAGAGCTAAGTCGTCTACATACAGCGATGGAACGACTGCGGGCCCAGCAGCGGCAACTATGCCGTTGATGGCGATTGCGAACAGCGTGACACTCAGTACCGATCCCTGAGGTACTCCATTTTCCTGAACGTAATATTGAGAAAATGCATTCCCTACTCGGACTCGAAAGAGACGGAGGGACATGAAGTTCTCAATAAACGTTGGCAAATTTCCCCGAAATCCCCACTGGTGTAGAGTGGAGAGAATCCCATATCGCCAGGTAGTATCGTAAGCTTTTTCCAAGTCAAAAAACACGGCGACTAGGTGTTCCTTCCGGAGAAAGGCCTCCTGAATGGCGCTCTCCAGTCTGACCAGATGATCAGTGGCAGACCGATGAGAGCGAAAGCCACACTGGTAGTTAGACAAGAGACCCTCCTTTTCCATGGCCCACACAAGGCGCCGGTTAACCATCCTTTCAAATAGCTTACAGAGGCCATTTGTAAGGCATATTGGCCTATAACTATCCAGAAGTTTTGGATCTTTACCTGGCTTGGGAATTGGTATTACAATTCCCTCACGCCATTGAGATGGAAACACTCCCTCACTCCATATTCTGTTGAATAGGGTGAGGATATCCTTGAGACATCTGTCACTCAAATGCTTAAGCATTTGATTATGGATTTTGTCCGGTCCAGGAGCCGTATCTCTGCATAGCGCAAGTGCACTTCGCAACTCCCACTCCGTGAAGGGCACGTTGTAGGGATGCGAAGCACTAGAGGCAAAAGAGAGATGGTGGGCCTCTGCTTCGCGCTTAATTGGAAGAAATGCAGGGTCGTATCTCCTAGAGCTGGACGTATCTGCGAAATGTGACGCGATGTGGTCTGCAATGACTGAAGGAATCGTAACTATATCTCCATTAACGGAGATTCCGGGTACTGAGGGCACATTCTGTACTCCGACAATACGGCGGAGTTTAGTCCACACTTGTGATGACGGAGTATGTGCCGTGATGGATGACACATACTTTTCCCACGTAGCTTTCTTACTTTCTCGAATCAAAAAACGGGCCTTCGCGCGCAGACGCTTAAATGCGATATGATTGGCCATCGTAGGATTCCGACGATAATGCTTAAAAGCCCGTCGGCGATCACGTATGGTTGCTGCAATTTCGTCCGTCCACCATGGGACCTGTTTCCGGCGACGAATACCGGACGAGGAAGGTATTGTTTCCTCTGCAGCAGCCAAAATTCCAGTAGTAATGGAAGAGACGTGGTCGTCAACAGACTCCAGCATATCATCAGCCATCACTGCGCGTTTTGTAAATTCTGGCCAATTTGCCCGCCGAAGTAACCAGCGTTTGGGTACTTCGGACTGTCTTTGATTCAAGAGAGACAGAATTATCGGGAAGTGGTCACTATCACAGAGGTCGTCGTGAACTTGCCACCGTAGCAGGGGAACCAGCGCACGGCTACACAAAGTGACATCCAGGTGTGAGAATGTGCCATGCGCGCTACTGAAATGTGTCGGTTCCCCTGTATTAAGCACACAAAGATCAAATAGGTTGATCATTCGCTCGAGCTTCCTCCCCCTAGAACAGGAAGACGGAGAACCCCATAGTGTGTTACGGGCGTTCACATCCCCCAGCATGAGGAAAGGAGGAGGCAACTGAGTGATCAAATCTTGTAGTGCATGCATATCAAGGTTATAATCCGGTGGAAAGTACACGTTGCAAACCGTTGTCATTATTGGCAACGGAGTGCGAACTGCAACTGCATCTAGCTGAGTACGGAGCGGTACTTCTTCGCTGAAGATGTCGGAGCGAACTAGGGTACAAACGCCCCCAGTTGCCGCGCCATCCACAGCTAGTCTGTCTTTGGAATAAAGACGATATCCTCTCATAGTCGTGTCGTGTCCAGGTCTCAAACGAGATTCCTGTAGACAGACTATGGAGGCCGCATAGACGGATATCAGTTGACGTAACTCAGCTAGGCGACAGTGGTAACTACTGCAGTTCCACTGCAATAGTGCCATTGTGTGGATTGGTAGTGTTGCGAAATTAGGACAATTGCTTGCCCTTCTTTTTGTCTACTACCTGCCATTTTCCGCCGTTGTTGTCGGTATTGTCGTCACCATCCACGACAATGAGTGGTTCAGTCTCCATTGTCTCCTCAGAAGAAGGAGGCGCAGTGACTGGACCCTCCGCGGACGGTGATCTCATTGGTCTGGAACAGTGGGCCTTCTTCCTGGGAGAACTAGGTTCTCCAGAAAGTGATCGAACAAGAGGGCGTCGGGGCCTCTCGCTCTTGCCCACCGTTTCTCTCTTTTTGGGAGGAGAGCCGGCAGATGGCTTGCCGGATTTCTTCGGTGATCCTGTGGACCCCGATTGAGTTGGAGAAGGCTTCTTCTCCACTTTTTTGAGGGAGCTCTGTGGCTTCACCTTCTCCTCCTTTATGGTCTGGGCATTGGAAGGAGGGCTGGACTTTCCAGCCCTATTTGGGGAAGTCTTTCCCCCCGCCCTGTTGGGGGAGGACTTCCCAGCCGAACGTTCCTGGGAAGGGCCCTTCCCAGGCAACGTCGACAGTAACGCTCTTTTCGGTGCTTCGCTCGTTGAAACTCCAGTTTCTTTACTTATTGAATTTTGTTGCTGGCTTTGACTTTTTGATGCATTTTCGGTACTGGTGTTCTGTACAAAACTCTGTGGAGTGATCCGCACGTTTGCGACCTTTTCGGCAAAGGAGATGGAGAATTCCGGAGCAGCCATGGATTTGAACTTCCTCCGGGCGTCTGGATAAGATAGCTTATCCAGCGTTTTTATCTCCTGGATCTTCTTCTCCCGCTTGAATGTGGGGCACTCCTTGGAGATTGGAGCATGCGTACCCGGGCAGTTGACGCACACAGGTGGTGGTGTGCATTCAACCCCAGCATGCTCGCACTTCCCACACATTTTGCAGGTCGTCGAAGCTGTACATCGCAATGAGGTGTGGCCAAACTTTTGACAGTTATAACACCTCATTGGTGCCGGAATGTACGGACGAACAGTCAGACGATACATAGCTACTTTTATTCGTTCAGGTATGGTCTCAGCGTCGAAGGTAAGGATGAAAGCACCCGTATCGAGTAGCTTATCACCCACACGCCTCTTCAACCTCTTCACGTCGGTTACGCCCCGACGTGCTAGGTACCGGATCATTGTATCATCGGAAGACTTAACCAAATCCCTGTGGAATATTACTCCCTTGCAGGAGTTAAGGGTTTGGTGCTTCTCGATTTTCACCTCTACCTTTCCGAATAACTTGGCTTTAAGTAGCCGTCTGGACTGTTCAGCCGTAGATGTCTTAATAAGTACGGATCCATCGCGGAGCTTGCGCATCTCGTCGACTTCACCAGCAACAATTTCTTCGATGGAATTGCTGATCATGAAAGGACATTCATCAAGAAAACTCTTACCATCGACCCTGGAAGCAACCACGAATCGAGGAAGACGTTCGTCACTTACATAATCCACTGGAACTGGAGTATACCGCTTGCGTTTCTTGGCAATCTTGGACGCAGTTTTTTGAAGGGTGCCACCCTTTGAATTATTAGAAAGTAAAGAGAGAGGTTCCGTTTCTTGGTCCCACGAGTACTCACGGAAATATGACGTCGACCTCCGGCAGAGCCAAGGAGATTTACCGGAGGCAAGGCTATATACTCCAGAGGGCGCCCGGTATCTGGAGGGGGTCGCTTGGAACTACTCACCCAGTAGCCATGCATCACCTCGCCACGACCCGAAACTTGTGATTGGGGGAGGATAAAACCTCCATGCTAACCTAATTATATTTTTTTATTTAATTTTTTTAATTTTTTTTAAATATTTTATTTATTTATTTATTTTTTTCGGTAAAGTCTAACCTAATCTACCCGAGGCAGAGAGGGTGGCCAGACAGGAAGAGGAATGAAATTAAAGATGGTGAGAATAGAAGGGTAGAAATAGTGATGAAGAATAAAGAGCACAGACACCTCTCAAGCAACTCTGAGTACCACATGAATGATGGTGATGTATGTTTTTCCTCTAAAGGGCCCACCAAATTAGATCCCATGGCATTCAGTCATAGGCGTTTTACAAATCTATGAATATGATATGCTGATCTTTACTGTGCAATACCAATATAAATGATCCATTATTGGACATTATAAAATTTCTGGCTAACTCATTCCTGGTTGCCAGTGTTTCGCCCCTGTGTGCTAGGTTGGGCTCGTCAGTTGGTACCTAGCACACCAAGACGCATGGCTAGTGGATACCGTGGAGGCCACTGTGTAGACTACTTGAAGCCACTGGCAGTGCCAATGCACTATGAGAGACTTTGTCTAACTGGTGGTGGTGATTATTGTTTTAAGAGGAAGTACAACTAGGCAACCATCCCCTATATAACACTAATCAGAGGGAAAATATGGAAGGGGTCCGACACTTCGAAAAATGAAGATGTCGGCCAAAGAAAGACAAGGGCCACGAAGGGCGTGAAAATGAAAGACTCCCTAGCCCTCGCAAACCTAATAGCATCGGGGTCGGAAAAGAACAAGAGTTGACCAAGAGAGGTCGGATAGGATAGATGACAGTGAGGAGCCTGGCACAAGTAAGTGGAAGCAATGCCAGGACTCAGCTGAGGGCCCCGTGGTCACCAACCCACGCTCCAAAGTTCAAAGCCCCTGGGGCTCCTTTTAGTCGCCTCTTACGACAGGCAGGGGATACCGTGGGTGTTATTCTACCGCCCCCACCCACAGGGGGACTTTGTCTAACTACCAAAGAAAAGAAAAATTAATTTTGGAAAAACTATTAATTGTAAGTTATATGAAAAAACTTGGTGATATCTCTACTTTTATGTAGGTGACATTCCCACAAAGTTTCGTGAAAATCCATGCTTTAGGTAAAAATATCTTTTTTATCTCCGGAGTGTCGCCTTAAGGCCACGGCCACTTCCTTCCAATTCATAACCCGTCATAAGGCCTATGATGCGACATAAAGCAAATTCTAAATAAAAAGTAAAAATCTTTTCACAACCCCTTCCAAGGAAAAGTTGTATCCACGCTACTGGTCTGAAATTATTTTGTGGGTACGCCATTGGATCACCATTTAAGGTACAAGTTAAGCCCAAAGAATGGTCAGATACTCAAAATACACCACCATAAATGACGCGGTTATGGCTCATGTGTACTAAAGAAAGATAAGGGATGGGATCTAGTGTTTTAAGGAGAATGCTAATCAGTAGAACGTGACTTCCCATTTTAGAAATATTTCATGCATCGACTGCAATTCAAGCCTCGGCTGTCTTGATGAAAAGATATCAAACAATCAGTATTGATCTGCATTTAGGGCAGTCGCCCAGGTGGCAGATTCCCTATCTGTTGCTTTCCTAGCCTTTTCCTAAATGATTTCAAAGAAATTGGAAATTTATTGAACGTCTCCCTTGGTAAGTTATTCCAATCCTTAACTCCCCTTCCTATAAATGAATATTTTCCCCAGTTTGTCCTCTTGAATTCCAGCTTTATCTCCATATTGTGATATTTCCTACTTTTATAAATGCCACTCAAACTTATTTGTCTACTAATGCCATTCCACGCCATCTCTCCGCTGACAGCTCGAAACATACCACTTAGTCGAGCAGCTTTTCTTCTTTCTCTCAATTCTTCCCAACCCAACTTTGCAACATTTTTGTAGCGCTACTCTTTTGTCGGATATCACCCAGAAGAAATCGAGCTGCTTTTCTTTGGATTTTCCCCAGTTCTTGAATCAGGTAATGCTGTTGAGGGTCCCATACAATGGGACCATACTCTAGTTGGGGTCTTACCCGAGATGGTGATTGGTGGTGGTCGACCAAGAGAGGTCGGATAGGATAGATGAAAGTGAGGAGCCTGGCACAAGTAAGTGGAAGCAATGCCAGGATGGTGGTGGTGGTGATTATTGTTTTAAGAGGAAGTACAACTAGGCAACCATCCTCTATTTAACACTAATCAGAGAGAAGGAATGGAAGGGATCCGACACTTCGAAAAAATGAAGATATCGGCCAAAGGGAGACAAGGGCCACGAAGGGCGTGAAAATGAAAGACTCCCTAGCCCTCGCAAACCTAATAGCGTCGGGGTCGGAAAAGAACAAGAGTTGACCAAGGGAGGTCGGATAGAATAGATGAAAGTGAGGAGCCTGGCACAAGTAAGTGGAAGCAATGCCAGGACTCAGCTGAGGGCCCCGTGGTCGCCAACCCACGCTCCAAAGTTCAGAGCCCCTGGGGCCCCTTTTAGTCGCCTCTTACGACAGGCAGGGGATACCGTGGGTGTTATTCTACCACCCCCACCCACAGGGGGAGGAAAAATGGAAGGGATCCGACACTTCGAAAAATGAAGATATCGGTCAAAGGAAGACAAGGGCCACGAAGGGCATGATAGTGAATGACGCCCTAGCCCTCGTAAACCTAATAGCGTCGGGGTCGGAAAAGAACAAGAGTTGACCAAGGGAGGTCGGATAGGATAGTGGTGGTGGTGGTGGTGATTATTGTTTTAAGAGGAAGTACAACTAGGCAACCATCCTCTATATAACACTAATCAGAGAGGAAAAATCGAAGGGGTCCGACACTTCGAAAAATGAAGGTATCGGTCAAAGGAAGACAAGGGCCACGAAGGGCGTGAAAATGAAAGACTCCCTAGCCCTCGCAAACCTAATAGCGTCGGGGTCGGAAAAGAAAAAGAGTTGACCAAGGGAGGTCGGATAGGATAGATGAAAGTGAGGAGCCTGGCACAAGTAAGTGGAACCAATGCCAGGACTCAGCTAAGGACCCCGTGGTCGCCAACCCACGCTCCAAAGTTCAGAGCCCTTGGGGCCCCTTTTAGTCGCCTCTTACGACAGGCAGGGGATTCCGTGGGTGTTATTCTACCGCCCCCACCCACAGCGGAGTCGGATAGGATAAATGAAAGTGAGGAGCCTGGCACAAGTAAGTGGAAGCAATGCCAGGACTCAGCTAAAGCCCCGTGGTCGCCAGCCCACGTCCAAACTTCAGAGCCTCTGGGGCTTCTTTTAGTCGCCTCTTACGACAGCCAGGGGATACCGTGTGTGTTACTCTACCGCCCCCACCCACAGGGGGATTCGTTTCGCAGCTGTTTCAAATGAGACTGTGTCGCAAATAACCGTGTGACAGGACTTATTCCGTGGCAAAACACATCGTTACAAAACCACCTGTGAGGGATCTAATCGTTACGAACACGTCCAAATCCCATTATCTTCTGTTGATAAAATAATGTTGGATATACCGTCTGTCTGGAGATCACTGCCATGCACGTCGTTTTCTTGTTGTCATGGTAATTTCTTTAAAAGTGGTCATGAAAAGGCCTACTTCCAGTCCGTACATGACGTCCTTACTCTCACAATACATTCCCACAATCATTGATTTAAATTCATCCAACCTTTTAGAAAATATTACTGGCCTTCCGCTTCTAGTCCTGTCTTGTTTTGTTGTAGAGGGGCCAGAAACTCCTGCCGGTGTTGTGACATCATAGCACTGCACTTCTTGTTACCTGCATCCGGATTTATCTAATTTCTACGGTACCTCTAGCCCAGGTTGTAACTACAGTACCACAAAGGAGACCCAAATCCGATAATCTCCCTTTGGGACGTAGCACTGTACTCATATAACTCTTTACCTCTCTTTCTTTGCTCTGTCAATATACGATGGTCGGTTTCAGAAATCAATTCTGGTCTCAACCTTTTAAGTGAACACGAATTGTATGTTATTAGAGATCGGGGCTTAACTGTGCCTCTCAGGGTATTTCTCAAATTCAGCCAATCAAGAAAAGGCTTTCATCCACATATACACTTCTCTTAACGTTTTCCAGTCTGGCTGGATACTAGTGAATCTGTATTTAAGACAATCACTGTTATAGTCCTTCCTATAATCCCAATAAGTAAGGTAGTGGTGATTATTGTTTTAAGAGGAAGTACAACTAGGAAACCATCCTCTATATAACACTAATCAGAGGGAAAATAAGAAAGGGGTCCGACACTTCGAGAAATGAAGATATCGGCCAAAGGAAGACAAGGGCCACGAAGGGCGTGAAAATGAAAGACTCCTTAGCCCTCGCAAACCTAATAGCGTCGGGGTCGGAAAAGAACAAGAGTTGACCAAGAGAGGTCAGATAGGATAGATGAAAGTGAGGAGCCTGGCACAAGTAAATGGAAGCAATGCCTGCCCACGCTCCAAAGTTCAGAGCCCCTGGGGCCCCTTTTAGTCGCCTCTTACGACAGGAAGGGGATACCGTGGGTGTTATTCTACCGCCCCCACCCACAGGGGGGCCCAATAAGTAAAGATGACAGCCGAGTAAATACTCAAACGGAGCGATCTCAGTAGTGCAATACGATCAATAATATCACAGATTCACAACAGAGAAAGAAAAGCGCAGATAACGAGTACTGAATCCTGTATAGGTCCGATGAATCGCTCAACCGGGGCAAACAGGTAACGGTTCGAAGTTAAACTCGTACCCTATTAAAGAACTTACTGTTTTCTCAAATAACAATACCGAATACGACATTCCAATACGTCACCTCATAGTTCAATCTCATGTGTTCACCGGATGACATATCTCACATAAAACTGATGGGATAGGCGTTCCAAACTCATTCAATGTAAACATAATTGTGGAGAAACTCTCATACTACTTTCGTAATATCTCAAGCTCCCGAAATACATGAACTGTATAAACAGAAAACGGGGCACACCAAAACAAGAACTTTTCAGCCGAAGAGAAAATGTCCAAGGTTCTCTTTTAAATAATGGTCAAGGCAAAGATGAATTCGATAGGTAAAATTTGACGTCATGCAAGGGCGAGACTCGAAAGAAGAGAAAAGGTAGAAATTAACGCATTATTAACGTGGGTGAGTAAAATAAAATTATCTCGTCTTGAGCTATCCCAAGGGAAAAATAAACGAAGATAAAGATTATCGCCGAAACGCACTAAAAGCTAAAGAGAAAGGGACTCAAAAGTGGCCCAAAAAGGACATCTATTCGAGAAGCTAACAAAAGAAATTTAGATTAAATTAGGAATAATCGGTGTACTGCAGTTAGTATGATCAAGTATGATCTATGGCCATCAGACAGTCACACAAAACGTACAATCACCCATTTCAAAATCCCATGTGCCAATGAACAAGTCATTAATTAAATGTCAAAGAAAACCAAAAATATATAACAAAGGATAATCCCAACGAATGGTCTAAATTACCTCGCCGACAGAGTTTCAAACATAGACCCACACTCTTACCATAATTTCCACATCCATCTCACATGGTTACACGAAGAAACAGCTTTGAATATGAAAAATAAAATGTATTGTATTCACAAGGCAGCCTTGGAGACCAAATACGCATCAAGGGCCAAGAAATACCTTCAAAAAATATCCCTGCCAGTATGTCACTATACAACGAAACATATGGTACGATATATACAGTATATGGGCGATTCCAATCATGTACAAATACTCGAAGGTAGATCATGCTATTTTGTTAAAAGAAGCAGCATAATCAACAAGGCTAAGGACCAAACAACTCATACAAGTGACGAAAGTCAAAACCGGCTAAAGCCGTACGTGATAAACGAAACAAACATATTCTCATAGGATGATCGTAGCCAGACGGCAACCATCGCAAAAGAAGTCAAGGACAGAGACAATCAGAATGAAACAGACAAATAAGCAAATACATTCGCGGATTCTCTGCTAATCAACGATTTAACTCCTTTAAATCTTTTATAGATCTATTTATATAAATGGGAGTCGGTTTTGAAAAGAGGCGTGAATTTATTAATGAGGCACTTCGAGGTATGTTAGAAAGTTAAAACTCGCTACCAGAGTAGCTGATGACCTCAGGATCTCTAGAAAAATAGAAAATTCCAAAAAGTCCACGGGAAGTCCAGGCTGGGGAGTTTATAAATTTATGGCTCAGCATAAGAACGTATGTGTAAGCATTTCTGTCACTCAGCCGGGTATATTTCTCCAATGCAATGTCCTATACGTTTCATGGTCTTAAAAGTTTTCTCGAAGTCCTAATTTTTACCACCTCTCCAAATCAAGACGGCGGCACAATCTGCCAGACGAACTAGAATCTTGAAATTAGGCAAAATTATGGCTTTTATATACTTTTTTCCGTTTACGGCGATTAGAGACTACGTTAGGTAACAGCAACATGTTTCTGGAAGTCTTCTTTACAGAACAAAACTTTAGCATCCTTTCTCTGGCAGCCTGTCTTCTTTCTTCCGTCCACTCACGGTTAAGTTTTGGTTCGTCATGGAATCCCTGGAATTTGTCGATCACCGACCTAAACTTTGTTCGGTTTGAGATGTCTTCTGAATGTAGTCCTACCTGTTTGAGATCCTTTCTCACCTCCGAACCATTTGTCCGACACTGTAGGTCTGCTGTCAAGTATTGTGAAAATGCTTTTCGTTAGTCTCTTCTCATCCATTCTAAATAAATGCCCATAGAATTTGAGTCTCCGTTTTCTCATGGACTCAGTTAGCCTTTCATTGTCACAGTAAAGTTCTTCCCTTCCTCGCGACCTATACTGAACCTCCACAATCTTCGGACCCATTATTTTATGAAGGATCTTTCTTTCAAATTTCTCAGCTTCTCTCAGTCCCGCTTTCCCTGTCATTTGGAGGCATTAATTAGCGTACAGACATTCCGTTTTAATCACTGTATTGTAGTGCCGTAGTTTTTTTTGTTTGTTTTGCTAGTTGCTTTACGTCGCACCGACATAGATACGTCTTACGGCGACGATGGGACAGGAAAGTGCTAGGAGTGGGAAGGAAGCGGCCGTGGCCTTAATTAAGGTACAACCCCAGCATTTGCCTGGTGTAAAAATGGGAAACCACGGAAAACCATTTTCCGGGCTGCCGACAGTGGGGTTCGAACCTTCAATCTCCCGAATACTGGATACTGGCCGCATTTAAGCGACTGCAGCTCTCGAGCTCGGTGTGCCGTAGTTTAGCTCGTCTGAAGATGGTTTTCTTCTTGTATATAGGACATATCCTACGAAAAGCCAAAGCCACCTTCTCCCGTCTGGAGTTGTTTGCTTCTTTTTCATTAGTTTTCAATTGCACTATTTCACCCAAGTACTTAAAGCTATCAACGCTTTCTGTTTTACCGTGTTCTGTCTTCAGGTACCGAGAAACTTTTATCCTGTAATCGATGGAAAAATTCCAAGATGGTCAATTTTTTCACATTTTACCCACGAAAAATATCGAAATACGGAGGAAATTTCATTAAAAGTGCATACCTTCCTTTCGAGGTATTTGGTGGCTGAACGGTAAGTCGTATCACAATAAACGTAGCACATTCGAACTCGGCATGAAGAGATCTACAACACTGGTCCTGTGACTTTCTGTCGTATCTCGAATCCGTTGAAAAATGAAATGAAATGACGTATGGCTTTTAGTGCCGGGAGTGCCGAGGACATATTCGGCTCTCCAGGTGCCAGTCTTTTGATTTGACTCCCATAGGTGACCTGCGCGTTGTGATGAGGATGAAATGATGAGGAAGACGACACATACACTCAGCCCCCATGCCAGCGAAATTAACCAATGATGGTTAAAATTCCAGACCCTGCCGGGAATCTAACCCGGGACTCCTGTGACCAAAGGCCATCGAGCTAACCATTTAGCTATGGAGCGGAACCTCCATCCGTTATATGCTAGAAGCTAGATCGAGAAGCATTTCTCGATTTTACTTACATTTTGTACTTTTTACACACAGGAAAGGTAGAATGAATAAATTCGGCAAGCACATTTGCACGACCGATGACAATATGCGAACAAAATTCCATGATTCTAGCTTCCACATAAGTATGCGAAAAATAATGTAAAATGTTTAAAATGTACCCAAATTTCATCCTATTCACAGTTTCTAACTCTATATAATCCGTAAATATGGGAGATATGAGAAAATGTCGTAGGACCAAACATGTAGAATGATAACATGGGCGTCTGATGGCATAATCCGTTTGTCGATATGAGACTCTATTTTGGAGCAGTTAATCTCGGAATGAAGGTCTGCAATTTCAAGTGTGCATGCACGTTAGTATGTCCGGCAGAAGGCAAGGGAGCATGCAATTTTGGTCAAAATCCCTCACCCGATTGTGTCTGGCATTATACAAGTGTGCCCGCCATTATAAGCAAATTCTCGAACTGGATTGTGACTGGCAGTAGGCAAAGTGGCCTGCTATTATAAAACCTCCCCAACTCGACTGTGTATGGCAGTAGGAAAGACGGCCTGCCGTTATAATGACTACTCCCAGCCTCAATTTTGACTGGCAGTAGGAAAGGGGGCCTGCCATTGTTATGAAAACTCCCCAAATCGATTGTGCCTGACAATGGGCAAGGGAGCCTGCTATTATTAATGAAAACTCCCCAACTCGATTGTGAATGGCAGGGCGAATAGAAATGAATAGTTTACGACTTCCTCTGAATCACATGTTAACAGGCACGGTGTACCTGTTCTCCGCCACCTGCAGCGCTGCCGTCGATAAAAGTCCAAGTACACGCGCTTTTTGTCGGCTTAATGTGGAAGTATGTAAACAGTTTGCGGTCTTTTTTCGGTGGATTTATGCGTTCTTCAGATTTATACGTGCAAAATATCTGGTCTTAACATTTCGTGAACTGAAAAGTGAAAAAGATTAAGCATTTGAGAAGTGGAACGTATACTTTGCCATTGGCATCAATTTACTAACGCATGTGAATTTGCCTACAACTTGCTATGTCCCGGGTTGCAAGTCGGGTTACGATAAACATCCGAATAAAAACGGCATTTCTTTCACACCCAAAAGATCCCACTCTATCCTCAAAGTGATCGAAGGTTATCCCACGTCAAGATCTGCCTTTAAGTGATAGTACCCTTAACATCATCTTTCAGTCAGATTAGACCCATGGCAAAAGCTGTTGTCAATGTGAAGAGAATGCCAAAATCATAAGACCAGCTCAGGAAAAAATAACAGCAAACTTAACTTTGATCAGCCACTATTATCAAGTTGAGAAGATGAACAAATAGTTCCTTTCACCAGTTCAAAAATGAATGTTTTTCATCACTTCTATGGGGATATTGTTAAACATGCAAGCGAAGTGACAGATTTTACAGCATGTATTGGTTTTCTGCAAAACAATACGGAGGACCGGCTCCATGGCTAAATGGTTAGCGTGCTGGCCCTTGGTCACAGGGGTCCCGGGTTCGATTCCCGGCAGGGAATTGACCAGAATTGGTTAATTTTGCTTTACACGGGGGCTGGGTCTATGCGTCGTCTTTTCATCCTCATCACGACGCGCAGGTTGCCTAGGGTGTCAAATCAAAATACCTGCATCTTGCGAGCCAACTTATCCTCGGACACTCCCGGCACTAAAAGCCATGCGCCATTTTATTTAATACAGAGGAGGCAAAAGGCAGTCCGTTTTCACTCCTAACAAGTCTACCAGAATATAGTAACTCATCCAACTATCCCATTTACCCATTGAATTAATAATTTATGTTTTCTCATGTAGAGGAAGTTGTGAGAAATGTTAGTATACAATAAGCATTATGGGGAGAAATCTTTCAAGAATGCCTGGAGAGTTTACCTCCAATTACTGTTTATCATGGACTTGGCTGCTGTACTGAACATTGCTCAGGACTTGGTACCAAAATTAATTTTCCATTAAAATACGATGCCGATTTTATTTCCGAATAAAAGAAGTAAGGAAAGAAATGCAAGCTCGTACGACCGCGAAACATACCCGGAAAATGTCAAAGGTGTCTAGTTAACTGACTGATGGCGTGAAGTGCTGGCAAGATTGGGTATGATGCGCAAAGGTATCACCCAAATATCACTATAAAATTTGTCACAAATGGAACATAATAATTGCTTTTACACATATCAAGTGAAAAATCCCTGGCAAATTAAGAAATACCGTCGTTATTTGAGAAATTTGAAAACATACTTAAGGCTTGTAGACAGGACTGGTCTATGTCGTACTACGCTGCTGGTGCCGTCTTTTGTTATTTTCTTCAGGTCCAGGGCTAGCAGAGGTGTTGCTAGCACCGTGAAATGGGAGGGCTATGTCTGTGGATTCTCATTATCTTTGTCCATTCGCTGCTGGTGCCGTCTTTTGTTACTTTCTTCAGGTCCAGGGCTAGCACCGTGGAATGGGAGTGCTATGTCTGTAGATTCTGATTATCTTTGGCCAGTACAAACAGCAAACTGGAGGTCAAAAGAAAAATAGCATGATCCCTGGACCAATAAATATTTTTATTTCTGTTCGAAAGAAAGTAGCTCGATCCCTGGACCAATAAATCACTAGTCCACTGAATTTTTCTTATGTACATTGGCCATACCATTTTGTCGCCTATTAAATATAGCATATCGCGATACAATTCATGAAATGATGTCATTGACAAGTGAAGAATGAACCGAAAGCAAAGAACTTCAGTGAACACAGATATCACACACGGAATTGTTCAAAGTGTAAGACAAAAGACATACGTGTGTCACTATGAGCGCAACACCAAATGTACTTGCAAAGTTGGTAAGTACGTATTAATATTTTCCAAAAAACATATTTCTTAATTTGCCAGGGATTTTTCACTTGATATGTGTTAAAGTAATTATTATGTTCCATTTGTGACAAATTTTATAGTGATATTTAGGTGATACCAATGCGCACTATACCCCCGGTACGTAACAATCATGTGGGTGCCTGTAGAGTTATATGTTCATATTACGTAGCATGTAGACCAACAGTTGAACATGGGATTTAAGGTGTGGCGTACTCGAGTATTAATATGTGCGTATAAACTCCTTAAACTTTGTTTAAGTTTTGAAGACTTCTATATATTGATGTTCTGTGCTTCTAATGTTATCTATATTATCTCTCTGACAATTATTCATGTTTTACGTTTGTCCCCACGATACTTGGAGTGTTAATTAAACACATAAATACATCATCCCTTTCCTATTATTCATTTAAGTACATAAACATCATCAATAACTACATTGGTGACTTCCGACGTGATATTAAAATACGGTGCGGAACACATTTTGTGGTTAGTCAAGTGTGAAAATGACCAATGCCAGCAACGAAGCAAATCCACCGCCAACAACAGTATGGAACGAAGCGGGTATTGCTCACATTTCAGTGAAGATTCCGTCCATTTGGAAAAAACATAAAGGTATGGTTTCTTCAAGTTGAAACACAGTTTACTACGTTGGGTATCACTAACGAAACCACGAAATTTAATCATGTTATTGCGTCATTAGAAGCGGATATTGTGGAATTAATTTCCGACATTTTATCTCGAGTATTATCTACCGCTCCGTTCACAGAGCTTAAAGCAAGACTAATTCAGGAATTTGAAGAGTCAGAGAATAGAAAAGTGACGAAATTATTAACAGAATTAAGTGATAAGAAGCCAACTCAGCTCTTGCGTGAGATGCGAACTTCAGCCGGTATGCAAGTCAAGGACGATATTTTGAAAACCATATTTATGCAGCGGCTTCCTGTTACCACACGTTCTATATTAGCTACGAGTAAAAATGATCTGGACACCATAGCCACTCTGGCTGACAAAATTGTTGAAATTTCTCAACCGGGGTTAAATGTTTGTGCTCAAACCACGCAGGCACCATCCACCATTGCAGTCAATAAAATAAATGATGCCAGTAACGATCGTATCTCAAGACTAGAAATGCAGATCGCTGAATTAACACTGAAAATCAATGAACTGAAAACTTTGTCACGTTCTTCAAGAAGTAGCTCACGTTCATCTCGTTCCTCACCAAGAAGATCACGAGACAGGTCCCGGTCAGCCCAGTGTTTTAATCCTAATGGAGCACTATGTTGGCATCACTTTAAATATCGCAGATATGCAAAGAAATGTCAGAGCCCATGCTCATATCAACCACCTTCCGCTCAGAATTCCAACAAGCAGTCAAACTAAAACGCTCCACACTAGCGGCGGCAGGTGATCGGAGTCATTTTTCACGCCACCTATTTCTCACAGACAGAAGTAGCGGAAGTCGTTTCCTAGTCAATACCGGAGCTGACATTTCTGTGATTCCGCCTTCGGATAGTGATCGCCCCCAAAAAGAGCAGATCGTAAACTTTATACAGCAAACGGCACTGGTATTAATATTTATGGAGAGCGTCTACTAGCACTCAGTTTGGGCTTACGGCGCAATTCCACGTGGAATTTCGTAATTGCAGATGTGCAATCACCGATTATCGGAGCCGACTTCATTCACCATTACAATCTTATAGTAGATCTAAAGAACAGGCGACTCACTGACCCATTAACGTCAGCAGAGACACCTGGCACATTGATTAAAGTCTCGTGCATAAAAACAGTTTATGTAATGCCACCAGATCAAAAACATGCTGACATTCTAAAGAAATTCCCCAACTTGCTCCATGAAAACGTCCATTTCGGCATACCAGATACCTCTGCTTATCATACCATTGTCACAGAAGGACATCCTGTAGCAGCAAAGGCACAACGACTACCACCAGATAAACTCAAAGCAGCTAAAGCAGAGTTTCAACAAATGATCTATATAAAATCTGCCAGCCGTCAAAGAGCGCCTGGACAAGTCCCCATAACTTTGTTCCCAAGAAAGACGGATCCTGGAGATCTTGCGGAGACTACCGTGCTCTCAACAACATCACCAAGCCTGACAGATATCCTATTCCTAACCTTCAATATTTTAACAGCCAACTATATGGAAAACGAATATTTTCAAAAATAGATCTGATCAGAGCTTATCATCACATCCCTGTACATCCGGACGATGTACCTAAGACAGCAGTGATAACTCCATTTGGTTTGTTTGAATTTTTGCGACACCTATTTGGACTCCGTAATGCGGCTCAAACTTTTCAAACATATATCGATAATATACTCAGAAACCTCGATTTCGTATACTGTTATATAAATGACATCCTATTGGCATCACAAGATGAAGAAGAGCACAAGAAGCATCTTCAAATGCTTTTCGAACGCCTCAGTAAGTTCAACATCAGAATCAATCTGAGCAAATGCATTTTCAGTTCAACAGAAGTACCTTTCCTGGGATATGTGATATCTGCAGAAGGAATCAGACCACTACCAGAGCGAGTACAAACCATTGTTGACTATCCGCTACCTACAACAATAAAAGAACTGCGCCGGTTTCTTGGCCTCATTAACTTTTGCCGAAGAGCACTGCCAAATTCTCCCCCTGTGGGTGGGGGCGGCAGAATGACACCCACGGATTCGCCTGCCTGTCGTAAGAGGCGACTAAGAAGGGCCTCATGGGCTCTGAACATTGGAGCGTGCGTTGGCGACCACGGGGCCCTTAGCTGAGTCCTGGCATTGGTTCCACTTACTTGTGCCAGGCTTCTCACTTTCATGTATCTTATCCGACCTCTCTTGGTCAACTCTTGTTCTTTTCCAACCCCGACGCTATTAGGTTTGCGAGGGCTAGGGAGTCTTTCATTTTCACGCCCTTCGTGGCCCTTGTCTTTCTTTGGCCGATATCTTCATTTTTCGAAGTGTCGGACCCCTTCCATTTTTTCCCCTCTGATTAGTGTTATATAGAGGATGGTTGCCTAGTTGTACTTCCTCTTAAAACAATAATCACCACCACCACCACCTTGTCTTCCTTTGGCCAATATCTTCATTTTTCGAAGTTTCGGACCCCTTCCATATTTTCCCTCTGAGTAGTGTTATATAGAGGATGGTTGCCTAGTTGTATTTCCTCTTAAAACAATAATCACCACCACCACCACCACTGCCAAATTCAGCCAGTAAACAAGCAGAGCGTTTGAACTTTTTCCACGGGACTAAGAAAAATGACAACAGAAAAATTAATTGGACAGAAAATCTTCGACAAGAATTTAATGACCTAAAAAATAGCTTGGCCGATTCAGCACTTCTAGCTCATCCATCTTCAAATTTACCACTACTTTTAATGGTAGATGCCTCAGATTATGCTATTGGTGCATCCTTGCAACAAATCAAAGACGATAATCTGTAACCATTAGCATTCTTTTCTAAGAAACTGACAAATGCAGAGAGATATTACTCAACCTACGACGGAGTACTCCTCAATCAATCAATCAATCACTACTGATCTGCATTTAGGGGAGTCGCCCAGGTGGCAGATTCCCTATCTCTTGTTTTCCTAGCCTTTTCTTAAATGGTTGCAAAGAAATTGGAAATTTATTGAACATCTCCCTTGGTAAGTTATTCCAATCCCTAACTCCCCTTCCTATAAACGAATATTTGCCCCAATTTGTCCTCTTGAATTCCAACTTTGAATTCCTCGCTGCCTACTCAGCGGTGAAGCACTTTCAGTACATGCTTGAAGGACGTGATTTCCCGATTTACACCGACCACAAGCCACTCATCTTTATGTTCAAGCAACGTTCAGACAAAGCTTCTCCACGTTAGATCCGACACATTTGTTTCATCGGACAGTTCACCACAGACATACGTTACACTACTGGGAAGGAGAACATCGCAGCTGATGCTTGTTCACGAATTGCTTCAATCACTGTACCTCCAACTGTTACCATGGAAGAAATAGCAGAAATCCAATAATATGACGAAGAACTTCCACACATTAAGAATACGTCACTTGCACTTCGAAAAAGAATGTTGTCTAATGGTGAAGAACTTGTTTGTGACATGACTAAAGATATGATTCGCCCATATGTACCTCAACAACTACGACAAGCAATTTTCAACTCGCTACACAATCTAGCTCACCCCGGTATTCATGCAACCATTAATTTAGTAGAAAAGCATTTCATTTGGCCATCACTAAAAAAGGACCTCAAAACCTGGACATCAGCATGTATTCCTTGCCAACGAAGTAAAGTCTGGAGACACACCAACAGTGCTGTGGGACATTATCCTCGAACGACACCAAGATTCAGTCACATTATCGTGGATGTAGTTGGACCCCTACCTCCATCACAAGGATATCGTTATTTACTAACAATTATTGATCGTTTCTCCCGATGGCCAGAAGCAGTTCCATTAGCTGACATCACAGCAGAAGCAGTTTCATTTGCCATAGTCTCAACATGGATATCTCGTTTTGGCGTGCCTCATATCATAACTACTGACCGCGGAAGGCAGTTTGAATGTTCAGCTTTTCAAATGCCTCACAAGCACACTGGGCATCGTACACATTAAAACGACAGCATATCATCCGGTAGCAAATGGAACAATTTATTGAACGCTGGCACCGTCAATTAAAATCTGCTTTGAAGGCACAGATGTCTGATGATGGGGTTTCGAAGCTTCCTCTGGTCTTGTTAGGATTTCGTTCCTGCATAATTCCGCAAGTCAGTGCCTCGCCAGTGTAAAATATGACTTACGGCTCAACAATTAGGCTACCAAGAGTATTTCTCAACGAACAGAAATTAGTAACTGACACCCCAGCCTTCGTTTTCAAATTGAAGGAACAGTTGAGGAACCTAAGACCAGTCACAACAGAACATCACGACCACAAAAAGATCTTTCTTCACCCACGGCTGATGAGCAAGTTCGTTTTCGTTCGACATGGCGCATTCAGAACACCTCTTCAATCACCATATGATGGGCCATATCCAGTCGTGTGTCGTAGTGACAAACACTTCGAGGTGGAAATGCCAACAGGTAAACAAACTACTAGCATTGACAGATTGAAACCTGCCTTCCTTCTGACAGACCAATCATCGGACAACATGGAAGACACATCTGGAAAAACCACTTTGAACAT
Organism: Anabrus simplex; assembly: GCF_040414725.1. NCBI lineage: Eukaryota > Metazoa > Arthropoda > Insecta > Orthoptera > Tettigoniidae > Anabrus > Anabrus simplex. The sequence continues at coordinate 1,714,729,222 of NC_090265.1, forward strand.
TCCGCCGAGTTCCATTCCAAAGACTGTCGACCTTCAGAAGACGACAGGCAGCACTCAACCCAATACACCCGCACCACGGATCGCCAGATCAGGTCGAAGGGTCACCTTCCCTCGAAAATATATGGACGCTGTCACTGCGGAGGGAGTATTAATATGTGTGTATAAACTCGTATGTTTATAAACACCTTGAACTTTGTTTATGTTTTGAAGACTTCTATATATTGATGTTCTGTGCTTCTACAGTTATCTATATTATCTCCCTGATAATTATTCATCTTTTACGTTCGTCCCCACGATACTTGGAGTGTTAAATAAACACATAAATACATCATCCCTTTCCTATTATTCATTTAAGTACATAAACTTCTGTTTCTAGAAAATAGAACTCTGAGAATTAGGGTAGGTGAAGCTTTATCTGTCCCTGTAAAAATTAAGGCTTTTCCCAGATGATGTTATTCTGTACAGAGTAATAAATAAGTTACAAGATTGTGAGCAACTGCAAAATGACCTCGATAATGTTGTGAGATGGACAGTAGGCAATGGTATGATGATAAACGGGGATAAAAGTCAGGTTGTGAGTTACACAAATAGGAAAAGTCCTCTCAGTTTTAATTACTGCGTTGATGGGGTGAAAATTCCCTTTGGGGATCATTGTAAATACCTAGGTATAAATATAAAGAAAGATCTTCATTGGGGTAATCACATAAATATGACTGTAAATAAAGGGTACAGATCTCTGCACATGGTTATGAGAGTATTTGGGGTTTGTAGTAAGGATGTAAAGGAGAGAGCGTATATGTCTCTGGTGAGACCTCAACTTGAGTATGGTTCTAGTGTATGGGACCCTTACCAGGATTACTTGATTCAGGAACTGGAAAAAATCCAAAGAAAAGCAGCTCGATTTGTTCTGGGTAGCGTTACAAAAATGTTGCATAGTTTGGGCTGGGAAGACTTGGGAGAAAGGAGACGAGCTGCTCGACTAAGTGGTATGTTCCGAGCTGTCAGTGGAGAGATGGCGTAGGAGGACATCAGTAGACGAATAAGTTTGACTGGCGTCTTTAAAAGTAAGAAAAATCACAATATGAAGATAAAGTTGGAATTCAAGAGGACAAATTGGGGCAAATATTCATTTATAGGAAGGGGAGTTAGGGATTGGAATAACTTACCAAGGGAGATGTTCAATAAATTTACAATTTGTTTGCAATAATTTAAGAAAACGCTAGGAAAACAACTGATAGGGAATCTGCCACCTGGGCGACTGCCCTAAATGCAGATCAGTAGTGAATGATTGAATAACCACAAAGGTTATAATATCAAATATTATTTGATAATTGCAACTGAGTTTGATTTCGGGGTCAATTAATGAAAGATCACTTAGCTCCATAGACACATACACTCTGAGATATTCGTTAAGATACTGACGCACCAGTGACAGAAGTAATGTCATTAAATCAATACTAAATGCAAAATATTTCCTACGTATTTTTCAGTTATTACTTTCAAAACAAGGAACGCTATATCTTAATTTGAACGAAACACAGATCGCACATAAACACAGTCATCGGTCAGTAAACAGAATACACAGTCCTGAAACATCACAATAATTAACACACAGTTTTAAATCATCTATTTAAACGATAAATTCCGAATTAAGTCACGTCGGATCTAATTTAGAATCACATGTTCGGAGACAGCTGATCACCTTCTATCTACATCAGCGCCACGTAGTGTTGTAAGTAATCATGATCGGGGTGTAGGCCTAGGTATTGAATTAAGGTATAAGTTCCAGGTCCTTGAATCAGTTACCTCTAGTGAAGAAGAATGTGTAAAATTAATGACGTTCCAGCCATTACACGGAAGCCTGCACTGGGATTGAGGAAGAAAGAATGTAAGGTAGTTGTGTACGGGAATAGCCATGGTCGGGGTATTGTTGTCGAATTTGGTGACATGCTATCGGGGACTGAAGTTGTAGGTTTTGTCAAACCAGGTGCCCTGTTCAAAGAGGTTCTTAAGTCAGATATGGAGGAGATGGGAACACTTAATGAGAATAACTACGTGGTTATTAGCCCAAGGGGCTCTGAACTTTGGAGCGTGGGTTGGCGACCACGGGGCCCTCAGCTGAGTCCTGGCATTGCTTCCACTTACTTGTGCCAGGCTCCTCACTTTCATCTATCCTATCCGACCTCCCTTGTTCAACTCTTGTTCTTTTCAGACCCCGACGCTATTAGGTTTGCGAGGGCTAGGGAGTCTTTCACTTTCACGCCCTTCGTGGCCCTTGTCTTTCTTTGGCCGATATCCTCATTTTTCGAAGTGTCGGACCCCTTCCATTTCTTCTCTCTGATTAGTGTTAAATAGAGGATGGTTGCCTAGTTGTACTTCCTCTTAAAACAATAATCACCACCACCACCACATGGTTATTATGGCAGGGACGAAGATGGCGTCAGCGAAGGATGTAAGTGAAGATAGCTCCCGGTTCTCTTGCGAAATAATCGGGAATAGGTGTCGTGTAAACAAGAAGCGAGTGAAGAATGGTATCCAGTGTGAAAAGTGTTTTATTTGGTACCATTTTGAGTGTATATGTAGTGCTGGTTTTGCTAAAAATGAAGATACTTGGACCTGTGTTAGCTGTGGCGAGAGCAATTTGAATAGCGGTAACAAACCTAGGTCTACAACGGTCAACGAATCGCTGGCGTCTCATTCCTTGGAGGATGGAGGTAATGATAATGTACTTGTAATTCTCTCTTTATTGCAACAGGATTTACAAGCATTAAAAGCGGAGAATTAGATTTTAAAGGAGAAGGTACGTTTACTGGAATCGAAAGTACCGGTACCAGTAAACACTCAGAACACGGGTGGCTCCGTAAATTCTCGCGCGTGGTGTCAAGTTACTTCAGATTCTAGGAGGAAAAAAGTACAGTTAAATAAGGACAACTTTGTAATTGACACTAAAAATAGATTTTCAGCCCTGAGGGAAGTAAGCGATACGCAAGGTATCCGCACGAGAAGCAGTCAGACGTATAGCGCAAGACCCGTTACAAGAAGCGGCGAAGTTAGGCCTAAAATCTCACAAAGTGCACCGGCGAAAGTGTCGAACATTCTCATATTAGGTGATAGCCAGGCGAGGGGAATTGCGGAGAAAATGAACAATAAAGGTATTGCAGCATCGGCTCTCATCTATCCAGGGGCCCCAATGACGAAGGTATTGGAAAACACGGAGCAGGCGGCAAGAAATCTCGGAAGTCGAGATGCAGTAGTGATCATCGGCGGGACGAACGACGTAGCTCACAACGACGCTAAGAACGTCATTTCTGAACTTAAATGTACACTAGGTAAGCTGACTCACACTAACATCTTTGTAGTGAACGTGACCCACAGGCATGATTTGATTAGAGACTCGTGTGTGAACAGTGAAGTGGACAAAGTTAATACAGATATGGTTAAAATTTGTAAACATTTTCGTAATACACAGGTAATTGATAGCAGCAGTTTCGAGAGACACTGTTACACAAAGCATGGCCTTCATCTAAACAATTCAGGTAAACAAAAGATAGCAAATATTGTTCTAGGTTTTATTAATCTTAAGATATGTACTGTAAAAGAGGCAACTCCCTTGAGTTATAATACTGACCAGGAAAACTAGTAGAAAGAGCCAGCCGTACTTCAAGCTGGCTCAGCCAACTAGAAAATGAAACTCAGGAAAGTAACGAATTTCAAGTTAACCAATTGCAACAGTCAAGTTTTAGGGAGGAAGGGGGTCTGAGATTGCTCTTGGTAAACTGTCAGAGTGTAGTAAATAAACAATTAAAATTCGGTACATTGATGGAATCTTATGAGACTGATGTGGTGATAGGAGTGGAATCGTGGTTCAGAGTGGTGGTGGTGGTGATTTTTGTTTTAAGAGGAAGTACAACGAGGTAATCATCCTCTCTGAACAAATAAGTGGAAAAGAGTTTAAAAAAAGTAAAACTAAATTATTAATCAACAAAGGAATTTGGAAACGCAGTACAAAATAAAACGAAAAACAATTATAGAATTAGGCCAAAAGGATTACTAACGTATCAAAAGGGAACGTACTTTCCCCGACTTACAGTGTACTTGTAATTTATATACCCTTGATAAGTCCACTGTCGCACATAAAGCGGATGACGAGATCAGCAGTAGTCGCATCATCGGCTAGTATGCGTTCGAGTGTTTCCTGCAGGCCGAGGCTCCGTCTTAGGCTAGAGAGATCGGCGCACTCTGTGAGGATGTGGGCCACGGTGAAGTCGGCACCACAAGAACACACTGGGGGGTCTTCCCTCTTTAGGAGATAAGAGTGCGTGGATCGTAAATGACCTATCCTCAGCCTGCATAGTACTATGGCCTCTCTCCGTGAAGGTCGGAAAGAGGACCGCCACACAGTAGTTGTCTTCTTAATTGCTCTCAGCTTGTTGGGAGTTCGGATATCTAGCCACTCCGATTCCCAGGACGCCAAGATGGTTCGACGTAGCTGAGAACAAATATCCTTAGCAGGTACATTGACTGGTCTTGGAGGTAAAAGTGCAGCTTCCTTTGCTGCTTTATCCGCAAGTTCGTTTCCCGCAATCCCAACGTGGCTTGGAAGCAACGCGAAAGTGATTCTGGTGCCAGCATCCCATAACCTGGCTAGAAGGTCATGTATCTGCCGCACCAGTTGGAGTTGCGAGAAACAGGTTTCAATAGACTGCAGAGAGCTTAACGAATCGGTACACATAAGAAAGTGGCTTCTTTCGTCACTTAGTGCAAACTGCAGAGCCTCTAAGATGGCGTAAAGCTCTGCAGTATACACGCTACATGCTTTAGGGAGCGAGATCTTCGTACTAATATCATCAATGTCGAAAGAGCAACCAACATTATCTCCGATTTTAGAACCGTCCGTGAAGATAAGTCTCGCAGCCGGATATTGGTGAACGAAGTCCTGGAAATACCTCCGATGAACGGAGGAATCCGTGTTCACCTTGGGTCCACGGAGCAGATCTAGACGTATATCCGGTCGCGGAACCAACCACGGAGGTACCTCGCTAAGAGTTCGTTCAAGACAACCACCGATATCAATATTCAAATCATGACACAAGCTATCAATCCGAAACCCAACCGGCCGTGTGGCATTCAGCCGGTTTTGGCACCGCTGGTCGTATTGGGTGCGATAGATGCATTGATAGCTTGGATGTAGCGGCATTTCACGAATTTTGGCAGCGTACGTTAGGAGTAACTGCTGCCTCCTTATCCGTAAAGGTGGAACTCCCGCTTCAGCGAGCAGGCTGGGAATGGGGCTAGTACGGAAAGCACCCGTTGCCAGCCTTACTCCACTATGGTGAATACTATCTAAAAGGCTCAGCGTAGATTTTGATGCTGAGCCATAAGCCGCACTTACATAGTCAATCCGGGAGAGGACCGTAGCCGTGTAAAATCGCAGCAGTACCGCACGGTCAGCCCCCACGAAGTGCCGCTGAGAAACTTAAGCATATTAAGTCTCTTCATGCAGGCAACCTTCAACTGACGGATGTGGGGCTGCCACGTAAGTCTCTTATCAAAATGGAGACCCAGGAATCTGTAGGTGTCAACCACTGGTAAGACACTGTTTCGCAAGCGGAGCTCTGGTTCGGGATGCACTGTTCGACGTCGACAGAAGTGTACAACAGAGGTTTTCGCTGCTGAAAATCGAAAACCGTGTTGCAGGGCCCATCTGTCGACTCGGTTAATAGCTTGCTGAAGCTGTCTCTCAGCAAACGCCACCCTTCCGGAGCTGTAATGTAGAGCTAAGTCGTCTACATACAGCGAAGGAACGACTGCAGGCCCAGCAGCGGCAACTATGCCGTTGATGGCGATTGCGAACAGCGTGACACTCAGTACCGATCCATGAGGTACTCCATTTTCCTGAACGTAATATTGAGAAAATGCATTCCCTACTCGGACTCGAAAGAGACGGAGGGACATGAAGTTCTCAATAAACGTTGGCAAATTTCCCCGAAATCCCCACTGGTGTAGTGTGGAGAGAATTCCATATCGCCAGGTAGTGTCGTGAGCTTTCTCCAGGTCAAAAAACACGGCGACTAGGTGTTCCTTCCGGAGAAAGGCCTCCTGAATGGTGCTCTCCAGTCTGACCAGGTGATCAGTGGCAGACCGATGAGAGCGAAAACCACACTGGTAGTTATACAAGAGACCCTCCTTTTCCATGGCCCACACAAGACGCCGGTTAACCATCCTTTCAAATAGCTTACAGAGGCCATTTGTAAGGCATATTGGCCTATAACTATCCAGAAGTTGTGGATCTTTACCTGGCTTGGGAATTGGTATTACAACTCCCTCATGCCATTGAGATGGAAACACTCCCTCACTCCATATTCTGTTGAATAGGGTGAGGATATCCTTGAGACATCTGTCACTCAAATGCTGCTTAAGCATTTGATTATGGATTTTGTCCGGTCCAGGAGCCGTATCTCTGCATAGCGCAAGTGCACTTCGCAACTCCCACTCCGTGAAGGGCACGTTGTAGGGATATGAAGCACTAGAGGCAAAAGAGAGATGGTGTGCCTCTGCTTCGCGGTTGATAGGAAGAAATGCAGGGTCGTATCTCCTAGAGCTGGACGTATCTGCGAAATGTGACGCGATGTGGTCTGCAATGACTGAAGGAATCGTAACTATATCTCCATTAATGGAGATTCCGGGTACTGGGGGCACATTCTGTACTCCGACAATACGGCGGAGTTTAGTCCACACTTGTGATGACGGAGTATGTGCCGTGATGGATGACACATACTTTTCCCACGTAGCTTTCTTACTTTCTCGAATCAAAAAACGGGCCTTCGCGCGCAGAAGCTTAAACGCAATATGTTTGGCCATCGTAGGATTCCGACGATAATGCTTAAAAGCCCGTCGGCGATCACGTATGGCTGCTGCAATTTCGTCCGTCCACCATGGGACCTGTTTCCGGCGACGAATACCGGACGAGGAAGGAATTGTTTCCTCTGCAGCAGCCAGAATTCCAGTAGTAATGGAAGAGAGGTGGTCGTCAACAGACTCCAGCATATCATCAGCCATCACTGCGCGTTTTGTAAATTCTGGCCAATTTGCCCGCCGAAGTAACCAGCGCTTGGGTACTTCGGACTGTCTTTGATTCAAGAGAGACAGAATTATCGGGAAGTGGTCACTATCACAGAGGTCGTCGTGAACTTGCCACCGTAGCAGGGGAACTAGCGCACGGCTGCACAAGGTGACATCCGGTGTGAAAATGTGCCATGTGCGCTGCTGAAATGTGTCGGTTCCCCTGTATTAAGCACGCAAAGATCAAACAGGTTGATCATTCTCTCGAGCATCCTCCCCCTAGGACAGGAAGACGGCGAGCCCCATAGTATGTTACGGGCGTTCACGTCTCCCAGTATGAGGAAAGGAGTAGGCAACTGAGTGATCAAATCTTGTAGCGCACGAATTTCAAGGTCGTAATCCGGTGGAATGTACACGTTGCAAACCGTTGTCATTACTGGCAACGGAATGCGAACTGCAACTGCATCTAGCTGAGTACGGAGCGGTACTTCTTCGCTGAAGATGTCGGAGCGAACAAGGGTACAAACGCCCCCAGTTGCCGCGCCATCCACAGCTACTCTGTCTTTGGAATAAAGACAATATCCTCTCATAGTCGTGTCGTGTCCAGGCCTCAAACGAGATTCCTGTATACAGACTATGGAGGCCGCATAGGCGGATATCAATTGACGTAACTCAGCTAGGCGACAGTGATAACTACTGCAGTTCCACTGCAATAGTGCCATTGTGTGGATTGGTAGCGTTGCGAATTTAGGACAATTGCTTGCCCTTCTTTCGGTCAACTACCTGCCAATTTCCGCCGTCTTTGTCGGTGTTCGTTATGTTATCATCACCATCTACAATAATAATGGCTTCAGTCTCCATTGCGTCCCCAGCAGGGTGTGGCTTGGAGGCTGAGCCCTCCGTAGATGGTATGCTCTCTGATTTTGAACGGTGGGCCTTCTTCCTGGGAGAACTGAGTTCCCCAGAAATTGATCGAACAAGAGGGCGTCTGGGCCTCTCGTTCTTACCCACCGTTTCCTTATTCTTTGAAGGAGAACCGGCAGATTGGTTGCCGGTCTTCTTCGGGGATGCTGTGATTCCCGAAGGGGTTGGAGAAGACTTTTTCTCCAACTTATTAGGGGAGCGCTGTGGCTTCCCTTTCTCCTCCTTCTTGACCTGTGCGTTGGTAGGAAGGCTGGAAGAAGATTTTCCAGCCAAATTTGGGGAAGTCGTTCCCCCCGCACTTGAACTAGAGGACTTCCTAGCCGAAGGTGTCTGAGAAGTGCCCTTTCCAGAATTTTTTGGCAATAACTTGCCTACCGATGCCTTTGTTGCGATTTGTTCTCTCTTTTCTTGGTTATTGATGCTGTGAGGAACTGTCTGCTTGCCAGTTGATGGTTTCTCCGGAGCGGTTGATACAAAACTTGTTGGAGTTATTGGTACTTTTGCTGCCTTCTCAGCAAAGGAGATGGAGAATTCCGGAGGGGCCATTGATTTAAATTTCCTCCGGGCATCTGGATAAGATAGTTTATCCAGTGTCTTAATCTCCTGGATCTTCTTTTCTTCCTTGAATTTAGGACAATTCTTGGATCGGGGCGCATGCTCACCTGTGCAGTTTACACACACGGGTGGTGGTGTGCATTCTACACCGGTATGTACCCCTTTTCCACATTCCCCACAAGTTGCTGAGCCTTGGCAGCGGGTTGATGTATGACCAAACCGTTGGCAGTTGTAACAGCGCATAGGTGCTGGAATATATGGTCGAACTGTCAGTGTATACATTGAAACTTTAATTCGTTCGGGCAGTGTCTGTTTGTCAAAGGTGAGTATGAAAGCACCTGTGTCGTGAAGATTAGCTCCGACACGCCTCTTGAGCCTCTTGACGTCGGAAACTCCCCGACGTGCAAGGCTTCGGATGAGATCATCATCAGAGGCTTTGACTAAGTCCCTGTGAAAGATGACTCCTTTGATGGAGTTCAGGGACCTGTGCTTTTCCACCTTAACAGGTACTGGTCCGAACATTGTAGCTTCCAGTAATTTCTTACTCTGTACAACCGTAGTGGTCTCGATAAGTACGGAGCCGTCTCGTAGTTTCCGCATCTCATCAACCTCTCCACCAACAATATCCTCCACAGCATTACTAATTAGAAACGGATTTTCTGGAAGGAAGCTCTGTCCATCGACTCTGGAGGCAACCAGGAATCGAGGCAGATTTTCCTCAGACGTTTCAATATTGAACAAATCATCGGCTCTGTTGAAACGTTTACGTTTCTTTGCGGTACAATTTAAAGACGCCGTTTTAAGGCCTGCAGCCTTCGAAGAATTAAAACCAAAATCAAACTCAAAAACCATCCATGTCCCACGAGTACCCGGGATATAAAAGGTCGACCTTCGGCAGAGCCCTGACGTACCGAAGGCAAGGCTATATACTCCAGAGGTCGCCCGGTATCTGTAGGTGGGTCGCTAGCAACTACTCTCCCAGTAGCCATTCATCACCTCGTCACGACCCGAAACTTGTGATTGGGTTGGGCCGCTAAGAACTACTCTCCCAGTAGCCATGCATCACCTCGCCACGACCCGAAACTTGTGATTGGGGGAGGATAAAACCTCCATACTAACCTAATTATTTTTTAATTTTTTTTTCTGTAATGTCTAACCTAATCTACCCGAGGCAGAGAGGGTGGCCAGACAGGAAGAGGAATGAAATTAAAGATGGTGAGAATTGAAGGGTAGAAATAGTGATGAAGAATAAAGAGCACAGACACCTCTCAAGCAACTCGGGGGACACCTTGTTAGTCTGGCCCTACACCGAGGCCTATCCAGCATGGGTAACCCTGAGCTGGCACAGCCCTCGGGATCAACAAGCACACAAGCCCCCACACCGACTTCAAGGTCATGGTGTCCCTAGAGGGGGGCGTGGTTGAGAGAAGGGGTGGGTAACAGAGAAGTATTTCCAGAAGGGTACACAGTCTATCGTAGAGACCGAGGAGAAAAAAGGGAGGGGGGGTGTTTATTCTGGTGAAGGAAACTTATTGTTCACATGAATGGTTTACCGATGAAAGGGATGAAATATTAGGGATTAAATTAATTTGTGATAATATGGTGGAGGTGGGAATTATAGGAACATACAGGCCAGGAAGAGAGGAAAGGGACGTGGAAATATTTGAGAAAATAATAGATTATACTCATAAAAACAATAATAATGGTGTGGTAATAATTGGGGGAGATCTAAACTTGCCTGAAGTTGAAAGGAATGGAGCTACAAGTGAAGCCCATGAACAGAAACTGACAAATAAGTTAATCTGGGAGGGAGGATTTACACAAGTAGTTCAAGAACCAACTCGTCTCAATAACTTACTAGATGTATTCTTGATTAAACCATGGGAAATTGTTGATAAAACTGAGGTAATTGAAGGAATAGGTGACCATAAGGCTGTAATAATGGATGTAGGATTGGTACCAAAAAGGCTTAATAAGAGGGTCACACAAGACAAGAAATTGTACAGAAAAACTAAAGTTGATGAATTTGGGACTTACCTTAAATCACAATTCAGTTGTTGGATAAGTGAAGGGAGTAATGTGGATACACTTTGGGCTAAATTCAAAGGAATCATTTGGGAAGGAGAGAAGAGATTTGTACCTGTTAAGAAGGGTAAAATGACCTCAGACCCTGTTTATTATACAAGGGAAATAAGAAAATTAAAAAGAAAATGTAGAATAGTAAACATGAAAATCAAAAAGGTAGGGAGAGTAGAGAAACTAGAAAACAGCTAGTGAGGGAACTGAATAGAGTAAAAAAGGAAGCAAAAGAGAATTATATGAATGGCATTCTTCAAGAGCATAATGACCACAAAGGGAAATGGAAAAAGCTGTATTCATATATCAGGAATCAAAAAGGAAAAGGAATCCAAATTCCTACAATGGTGGGAGAAGGGGGTGAACACTATTTAACAGATACTGAGAAAGCAAACCTCTTTAGTAAGGAATTCAGATATTCAGTAGATGATTGTCAGGAGTTGGAAACCGAAACAGAAGATGCAGAAGGAGAGACACAGAGGGAAACAAGAAGCTTGTCATTCACAAATGAAGATATTTTCAGAGAAATCCAACTGCTTCAGCAAGGAAAAGCAGCAAGAAGTGATCAAATTACTGGGGAGGTGTAAAAGACAATGGGGTGGTACATAGTGCCTTATTTAAAATTTCTCTTTGACTATGTCATAAATAATAGTGTAATACCAAAGGAATGGAAGGAATCTATAATAATACCAATTTATAAAGGAAAGGGTGATAAAAGGAAACCAGAAAACTACAGACCAATCAGCCTGACCAGTATAGTTTGTAAAATACTGGAGAGTTTAATATCGAAGTACATCAGAGGGATATGTGATGATAAAAATTGGTTCATGAGGAGCCAGTATGGATTTAGAAAAAAAATTTCTTGTGAGGCACAACTGGTGGGATTTCAGCAGGACATATCAGATCAATTGGATTCAGGAGGCCAGTTAGATTGCATAGCCATAGATCTTTCCAAAGCCTTTGATAGAGTGGAACATGGAATATTATTAAAGAAATTGGAGGGAATAGGACTGGACGTAAGGTTACACATTGGGTGAAAACATTTCTAAATTCAAGGGTTCAGAAAGTCAAAGTAGGAAATAACGTATCGCAGGAAGAGAAAGTTTGGAAGGGAATTGCACAGGGTAGTATAATCGGTCCATTACTTTTCTTAATATACGTAAATGATTTAGGGAATAATATAACATCAAAAATAAGGTTGTATGCAGATGACATAATTGTTTATAGGGAAATAAATACCATTGAGGATTGTTCAGAATTACAAAGGGACCTTGAGAGTATCCAACAATGGGTTGAAGAGAATAATATGAAGGTTAATGGAGGCAAATCAACTGTTACAACATTTACAAACAGGAGTTATAAAACTGAATTTGAATATACTTTGGATGGGGTAGTTATCCCAAAAGATGGCAAGTGCAAATACTTAGGTGTAAAATTTGAAAGTAATTTGCACTGGAAGGGTCATGTGGATGACATTGTTGGGAAAGCATACAGATTGTTACATGTCATAATGAGGCTACTTAAAGGATGCAACAAAGAATTAAAAGAGAAAAGTTACCTAAGTATGGTTCGTCCATTATTGGAATATGCAAACAGTGTTTGGGATCCCCACCAAGAATACCTAATAAAAGAAATAGACAGTGTGCAGAGGAAAGCAGCAAGATTTGTAACAGGGGATTTCAGGAGAAAGAGTAGTGTATCAGAAATGTTAAAGGAACTAGGGTGGGAAACTTTAAGTAAGAGAAGGGAGAAAACTAGACTTATAGAGTTATATAGAACCTATACAGGAGAAGCAGCATGGGGAGATATCCGTGAGAGGCTTCAGTTGGAAAATAATTATATCGGCAGGACTGACCACAAATGTAAAATTAGAAGAAATTTTAGTAGAAGCAATTGGGGTAAATTTTCATTCATTGGGAAGGGTGTAAAGGAGTGGAACAGTTTACCAGGGGTAGTGTTTGATCCTTTTCCAAAATCTGTACAGATATTCAAGAAGAGAATAAACAGCAAGAGAGAAAATAAATGAAATGTTAGAGGGCATTCGACCAGTGCAGGTTAATGTAAATAAAGAATGTGTGTGAATAAATTAATTCCATCCCCTAGTCTAAGGAGTTTGGACAGCCAAAGTAGGGGACTGCCTGTAGGGGTGAAGTACAGTGGGGACTTCGAGGGCCCTGAGACCGCTACGGTAGCTGTGAAGGCCCTTCAGGAACTCTGAAAAGTGGTGGCAAAAGGGGCTCTGGTTAAGACGCAGCAGGTCGTTATGCTACTTAGGTTCCAGAATGGGTAAAGGAAAAAAGAAAAAAGTAAATAAATGCAATGTAAATTTTAATCTTATACCAGTTGTACAGTATCATTTGAAGTAATTCCACATAAAGTATATCAGTTGACTATATTTGTAAGTAGTACAGGAGATATTATTAGTAGAATTTTGTAAACAATATAAATTTACTAAGGATGAGCTGTGTGTTTAATAGAAAAAATTGTTAGCGTAAATTGTATAATATTGTATTATAGGAAAATTTTGTTCTCTTGTTAATTTAATATTTAGTGCTTGACAATAATGTATTTTAGTGTACCATTTGCCACCGAGGTAGGCACCTCATTTGCAAATAAAGAGATTTTGATTTGATTTGATATTGTTAGAAATGAAGCATTAAATGTGATTTCTGGTGTGAAGAATGCACTTTGCAAATTAAAGACCACCAATGTAATGTAATGTAATGTAATATTCCACATCGACATGATTTAATTGAATGGTCTTGTGTAAATAAGTTAGTTGATGATACAAACAAGTGGCTACAGAAGATTGTCAAATGCTTACAAAATACAGAAATAATTGATATGAGCAATATGGATCGAGGATACTTCACAAATCATGGCATGCATCTTAGCAGAAGAGGGAAAAAGCAGCTATGTAATATGATAAGGAAAAAATACAACAGACCCCAGGAACAACTATCATGAATAATACCATACCATAGCTGTTCGATAAAGATCAAGAAGTTGCAGAACATTTGCGGGTAATGAAAGTAAGAAGAGTTGAGGAATCAATCAATCAATCAATTACTACTGATCTGCATTTAGGGCCGTCGCCCAGGTGGCAGATTCCCTATCTGTTTTTTCCTAGCATTTTCTTAAATGATTGCAAACAAATTGGAAATTTATTGAACATCTCCCTTGGTAAGGTATTCCAATCCCTAACTCCCCTTCCTATAAACGAATATTTGCCCCAATTTGTCCTCTTGAAGTCCATCTTCATATTGTGATCTTTCTTACATTTAAAGACACCACTCAAACTTATTCGTCTACTGATGTCCTCTCATGCCATCTCTCCACTGACAGCTCGGAACATACCACTTAGCCGAGTAGGTCGTGCCCTCTGTCCCAAGTCTTCTCATCCCGAACTTTGCAACATTTTTGTAACGCTACTCTTTTGTCGGAAATCGCCCTGATCAAACCGAGCTGTTTTTCCAGTTCCTGAATCATCTTGGTGAGGGAAATCGAGCTGGTTTTCTTTGGATCTTTTCCAGTTCCTGAATCAAGTAATCCTGGTGAGGGTCCCATACACTGGAACCATACTCTAGTTGGGGTCTCACCACAGACAAATGTGCTATCTTCTTTACATCAATCTACAGACTGACAATACAACACAGATCGAAACCACTAAAGGTAAAATGAAGCCAATTCGCTTGTTGAAAAGACTTATGCAGGGATCACCATTATGGCCAGCATTGTATAACCTGGACACAGATTTCATTTTTGATGAGATAACAGAAGAAAACCTACTACAAGTATATGGCAAATCAGTTTCTGCAGAATTGCCCCCTCTTAGTATTACAGGTTTCGCCGATGACACAGTCATTGTTGGCAAAAATAAGGAAGCGGCTCTTGAGTTGACACGCATCGCTATCACGTTGTTCCAGGATATCGGTCTACAAATAAATGCCAACAAATGTGTGGGCATATGTATTGAGGAGGGGAAGCACGTAGACGGAGTGCTCGATATTTACGACAATTTTAAGGTCAGTACTGTTAAAGAAAGAGAAGAAATTCGATATCTTGGTGTCACTTTTAACGAAACACTCACCCTTGATGCGAACACTTCTTTAAAAACCTTGCACAAGAAGTTAGATGCGCTTACAGCCTCACCTTTGTTAAAGGCAGATCAAAAGTTCATCGTTTTGAACAAACCAGTCAGTCCTACTCTCGTGTATGCTTTTCAGACCGCTGAAATTAGACAAGTACCGCTTAGCTTCCTGAAAACCGCCGACAAAATGATAAAGAGCTCCCTAAAGGAAATTTTGCAATTACCCACGGAAAAACCCGATAATGCTCTGTATTCTGATTTAAGATTCAAAGGCCTCGGACTCTTTAAAGCAACGTGGGAAGTACACCTGCAACAAATAAGCGCGTGCAACGCTCTTCGCCGAGCCAGCAATAGCTACGTTTTAAAGATGCGTGATATGACATCCGAAACTACGCATTGCCTACAGGCCCTCAACATAACAGATATTAACCGATTCTCCAATAAAGGCTGTGACCTTCCAAATCCAAGAAAAATCCGCCAAGAACTAAGAAGTCATGAAATGGCAACTTGGTGCTCTTTGCCTCAGAATGGGATCGGTGTAGAATTTTATAAAGTGTACACTCCGGCCAATAATTGGATTAGGCATCACCAGGGACTTTCTTGTAGCGAATGGCGAGAGGCAATCAAGATGACATCGAATGTTTCTGCAGTACGAACTATCCCGGGCAGAACTCAGGACGGAAACCTTTCCGTGTATATGAAGAAGTCCACGGTTTGTCTACGGCAGGGAGCACAAGACGAATTGACATAATTGCCTTTAAAGATAACGACAAGAAAGGCTTCATTATCGATCCGACAATCCGATTCCAACACCATGTCGGCCAGTCTACTGAAGTTCATCTTGAGAAGCAGAACATTTACGCGCCCACCATTCCGTTCTACAAAAATAAATACCAGCTGAATGAAGTAGAGGGTGCTCTTGGCACAATACCTGCCTTGTTCGTAGAATTCTGGAAGAAGTTCGACCTGCCTATGAACAGCATTGAAAGAATAGTTACAACCACCATACCTGGATCTGTACACATCCTGAAAACTCACCTGTTCGGACCTCCATAATTAAAAGAAAAATCCGTATCGTCGCTATATTTCTATGTGATAAAAACATTCTCTATCCTGATAAACTTTACTTTGTCCATTGTGGCAACCCGTAATTTCGGGAAGTCGTTGATTCGTTCAATAAATATATAAACTGAGAGGACTTTTCCTATTTGTGAAACTCACAACTTCACTTTTATCCCCGTTTATCATCATACTATTGCCTACTGTCGATCTCACAATATTATCGAGGTCATTTCGCAGTTGCTCACAATCTTGTAACTTATTTATTACTCTGTATAGAATAACATCATCTGCAAAAAGCCTTATCTCTGATTCCACTTCTTTGCACATATCGTCTATATATTAAAAAATGGATGAAAACTAAAGTCAGTCAGTACGGCCATTCTATCCGGTTGTTGAGTTTGTAACATATTTGAAATTAAATGTAATATGATGGGGTTGGCAGTAGAGAGAGATGTCTGGGTTGGAGAGTGTGTGTGGGTCTTGAATAAAATGTGAATGGCTGACATAGAGAAGTGCTTGTTTTTTCTTCTGAATAAAAAGTAAAAATATATGACTTCGGCGGGGTGTTTTCTGATTTTTAATTGGTGAACCTAATATTTATTGGCGACCGTGACAGGACATCATTAATAAAGGAAGACCCCCGTGAAAATAAAAAAGATGGAAAACCTCACGAAAGCAAGGACAGTAAAGCGGCGGTTATTTACACGAGTATACAACGAGGTTATGTCATCGTTACAAGACGGTGAACCAGACACAGAAGAAATTCAGGTACAACTAGAAATCCTTCAAGAAAGGTATGATACTATCGCTAATTTAGATGGATTGGTATTTCAACAGATGATAGATGATAATTGTGAGGTTGATCAAATAGCAGATGAGGAAGAATCAGCTGATGAATATAGACGTAAATTCTTGAGCTGTAGGGCTAAAGCAACAAGATTTTTGAATACCACTGTGCCCGCTTCCTCTACCCAAAGTGTAGTAAATGAAAATATAGCTGAAAGAAAGAAATACAGACTTCCAAAAATAGAATTGAAGAAGTTTTCTGGGGAAATAATTGACTGGTTATATTTTTGGAGTCAGTTCCGTAAAATACACGAAGATGAGGACATGGGGGAGGAAGATAAATTCCAGTATCTCATTCAAGCTATGATAGAAGGTTCTAGAGCGTACGAGTTAGTCACAAGTTTCCCTCCGACTGCCGACAATTATCATAAAGCGATAGACAGTCTTCAAGCTCGATTTGGTAGGGAGGACTTACAGGTAGAAGTTTACGTTCGTGAACTACTGAAGCTAGTTTTAAACAATGCAGTAAATTCTACAGAAAAACCAACACTTAGTAGTTTATATGATAAATTAGAATCACATCTCAGGTCTCTGGAAAGTTTAGGAGTTACTACAGAAAAGTGCACTGCAATGCTATACCCCTTAATTGAATCATCCTTGCCAGAAGACTTACTAAGGGCCTGGCAAAGGAATACATCTTTCAGATGTGATTCTGTCTCCAAAGATCGTTTGAAACAGCTCATGGCTTTTCTCCAAAGTGAAGTTGTTAGTGAGGAAAGAATTTCATTAGCAATGAAAGGGTTCAACATTAATACATCCCAAGGGCTCAAGATTAAGGGAGGCAAAAAACCAAGGGAAGCCGCTGAACCAAATATCCCCACTGCTTCTGCCTTGTTATCTACTGATATTTCTAAAAGACAGGAGTGTGTATTTTGTCTTAAACTTCATTCAAGTTCAGAATGCATTAAAGCTCAACAAATGGCTGTGAAGGAAAGAAGGAAAATCTTGAGTAACAAGCACTGTTGTTTTAATTGTTTAAAGAGAGGTCATCAAAGTAAAGCTTGTAAATCCATTAGTAGATGTATTGTTTGTGGTGGGAAGCATGTTGTACTAATGTGTTATGAACTTGGTAACAAAGACAAAGAAAGTGTTTCAAAAAATAATTTTGAGGGAGAAAGAAAGTCGATGAGTGAGGATGCCACTCATGTAGATAAGTCTATGGCTAACGTCTCTTGTTCTCCTGAGGTATATTTACAAACTCTGGCGGTTGTTGTTATGGCTAAGAGTAAACAAAAAACAGTGCGAGCGATCATTGATACCGGGTCTACTAAATCTTACATTGTGCGTGGCTTAGCTGAACAAATGGGGTACCAGTCAGTCGGAAAGGAAACTCTAATACACTCTTTGTTTGGGGGAGTACGTTCCCAAGAGGTAAAGCATGATTGTTACAACATAAGTTTAAGAAGATTAGAGGGAAACTATTCCAAGGAACTGCAAGTTTTGAGCCAAGAAATAATTTGTGAAGATGTTCCATATGTTAGAAATGGTGCTTGGAGTAATGAGATAAAGGATCTGAAGATTTGTTTAACAGACGTACAAGACCGAGGACCCATACAGATTCTACTGGGGGCAGATGTCGCAGGTGAATTGCTTACTGGAAAGACACATCAACTAAAGTGTGGTCTAGTTCTAGTAGAGACTGTTCTAGGGTGGACACTAATGGGAAAAATTATAAGTAATAAACCTAGAAGGGATGCAGCGTCACTGTTGGTGACATCATTGTTTTCAAAACAAACAAAAATTTGTGATCTCTGGGACTTAGAAATTCTTGGAATTACTGATCCTGCAGAAAAGGAATCTACCGTTGAGAAGAATGAACGAGTTAGGAAGAATTTCCTTGAGACTGTGAGGCTGAATGAAGACAACAGATACGAAGTGTGTCTACCTTGGAGCGAGCAACATCCACCTCTTCCGGACAATAGCGAAATAGCTCAGCGCAGATTGGAGACAGTCACAATGAAACTACAAACTGAGTAACATTATAGAGGATACGATGGTGCCTTACGAGATTGGATGGGGCAAGGAATTATTGCAATGGTATCCGAAGAAGAGCTGGCGAATGGCGGGCACTATTTACCACATCGACCTGTCTTGAAAGAGAACAGCACCACCAAGATAAGACCTGTATTTGACGCCTCTGCGAAACAGAGGAACGCTCCTTCTCTAAATGATTGTATTGGAAAAGGACCCAACCTTATAGAGTTGATTCCTAGTTCATTACTCAAGTTCAGAGAAAATGATATTGGAGTCATCGCAGACATAGAAAAGGCATTTCTACAAATAAGCGTCCATCCTAGAGACCGTGACTTTCTAAGATTTTTTTGGTGGGATAAGGAAAGTACAGAAAAGATGAAAGTGTTTCGTCATAATAGAGTTGTTTTCGGTCTTGCATGTTCTCCTTTCTTGCTGTCGGCAACAATAGAATTCCATTTGAACGAGATGAAGAGATAAGCAGTTGATAACAATCCCTACTTGGTTCCGACAATAGAAAGACTGAGAGAATGTTTCTATGTAGATAATTGTACTACAAGTGTTAACAATGAAGCTGAGCTCAGTTCATTCATGAAAGAGGCAAAAATAATTATGGAGAAGGCATCTTTCAACCTGCGAGGGTGGGAGTATTCTCACGACAAAACAACTGAAAACCTATCACAAGTGTTGGGACTCGTTTGGAATAAAGAAAACGATACTATGGAGTTGAATCTGGCACATGTCATTGATATCATACCTGATGTAATAACAAAGAGGACAATACTAAGAGCTGCTCATAGATTATTTGATCCTATTGGTTTTTCATGTCCTGTATCTCTCTGCCCTAAATTAATTCTGCAGGAACTTTGGGCTTCTGAGCTGGACTGGAACACTGAGGTAAATGAATCGACAAAGAAAAGGTTTCTGAAATGGTTGGCAGAACTACCTCTCCTGGCTGAGATTAAGATTCACAGATGTCTGATTGGAAGGCTGCAATCGGTTGAAGATATCTCTATACATATATTCTGCGATGCTAGTCAAACCGCATATGCAGCAGTTATATTCTTGCGAGTACAGAGGATTGATAACGTGGATCTACGGCTTGTACAAGCAAAGGCACGAGTGGCACCCAAGAAGAAGATCACCATACCACGTCTGGAATTATTAGCAGCTACCATAGGTGTTAGACTTGCCACATCAGTGTTACCATCATTAAGGTCAAAGGAAATTATTGTTCATTATTGGAGTGACTCATCGACAGTGTTATCCTGGATAAAATTAGACGAACCTTGGGGAACATTCGTATGGAATAGAGTTCAAGAAATCCGAAGGTTATCCAGAACTGAACAGTGGCGACATGTTCCTGGAACCATGAATCCAGGTGACCTGGCATCAAGAGGATGTGATCCAAAGCATTTACTGGAACAGAGATGGTGGGAGGGTCCGAAATGGCTGAAACAATCCCCTACTCAATGGCCCTGCTCCGAAGTTACAAGAAACGATGAAGAAGTGTTCGAAGAAAAAAGAAGAAAAGTCAACACTATGACCGCAATAGAAAATAAGTTAAATACGCAAGAGTGGCACCTCGACTATTTCTCGAGTTTTCGGAAAACAGCTCGCATGATGGGGTGGATCTTGAGATTTCTGCACAATTGTCGACAACAAAAATTAACTAGGATATACGCAGAACTATCAGTTGAGGAGACGACCAGAGCGGAGAAAATTGTGATGAAGTTCATACAAAAAGAGTGTTTTGTAGATGTAAAGGACGAGAGATTTAGCACACTCGGTGTTTTCACTGACGACGAGGGAGTGATGAGACTGAAAACAAAGATAATAGCACGTCGGGATGATTACGCTTTCCGCTGTCCTATTATCCTTCCTGCAAAACATGCTTTAGTTCGTGCTCTCATTAGGGAAAAACACAAAGAGTTATGTCATGCTGGTACACAGATTCTGCTCAGCGGGCTCCGACAGAAATACTGGATCCTCGGTGGAAGAAGAACTGTGAAGAGTGCAATTGCATCATGTGTTGTCTGCCGAAGATACCATGGAAAACATCTTGAAGCGGAACAGGCTCATCTACCCGTTGACAGAGTGAGAGAGGCTTCGGTTTTTGAGATATCAGGGGTAGACTTTGCAGGACCTTTGATTTTGAGAGGAGGAGAGAAAGCCTGGGTCTGTTTGTTCACGTGTGCTGTTTTTCGTGCGGTCCATCTGGAGCTTGTGACATCTTTGGCTACCTCAATATTCCTAGAAGCCTTTCGACGCTTTGTATCCAGACGTGGAAGGCCAGCGATAGTCTACAGTGATAATGGGACGAATTTTCATGGCGTCTGTAATGCCTTGGAGACGATTCAGTGGGATAAAATTATTGAATATAGTTCCGCAAATGAAACTGAATGGAAATTTAATCCTCCCGCTGCACCATGGTGGGGAGGTTGGTGGGAGAGATTGATTGGTGTTCTCAAACAAATGCTCAGGAAAGTTCTGGGAAATTCGTGCTTGTCGTACCAAGAAATGATGACAGTCTTGTGTGACATCGAAGCTGTGATGAATTCTCGGCCGCTTACCTACCTGTCCAATGATGGAAGTGACCTGATGGCAATAACCCCTGCAATGTTTCTGCAAGAGGTCAAGGAGGTTGGAATGCCCGATATCGACATGATAGAAAATGTAAGATTCGACAAAAGATACAGATATAGACAGAAAATAAAAGAAACTTTAAGGTTGAGGTTTAGGAATGAGTATCTTGGACAACTAATTCAGAAGAACCACCATACAAAAAGTCAGTACAAACCCTTCGTGGATGAAGTAGTACTAGTAGACAATGACAACCCCAAGAGACTGAATTGGCCGTTGGCAAGAGTGATGGAAGTTATCCCTGGCAAAGGTGGTGTAGTGAGACTTGTTCGTCTGAAGACTGAAAGAGGGGTACTCGTGAGACCGGGGCAGAAGGTATACCCACTCGAAGTGACATCTGCAGAAGACCATGCCTTCAGACAATTTAAGCTGTGTGAAAAGAAAGAAAGTGACCGAAGGACAATTAAACCATCGACCGATAGCTCCAAACTGAAAACTAGTAGTGGGAGACTGGTGATTAAACCCAAAAGATTTGAGGATTGAGTGATATTTTTTCACAAGTGTTCATTTATTCTATGTGATATTTATCTCAAGTGTTTTTATTTATTTTGAGTTCCAAAAGAGACAAGAAAAGGGGAGAGGTGATCTTGCTGTTTTGTATTGTGTATAGTAAATTCAGTTTTGTATTGCTATGTGGATAAATGATGTGTTGAGTTGTTCCCACAACTCAAGGTGGGAGGATGTTGAGTTTGTAACATATTTGAAATTAAATGTAATATGATGGGGTTGGCAGTAGAGAGAGATGTCTGCGTTGGAGAGAGTGTGTGGGTCTTGAAAAAAATGTGAATGGCTGACATAGAGAAGTGCTTGTTTTTTCTTCTGAATAAAAAGTAAAAATATATTACTTCGGCGGGGAGTTTTCTGATTTTTAATTGGTGAACCTAACACCGGTCGATTTCCTTCATTTTTTAACTGAAAGGTATTCATGCACAGATTTGTCATCAGGCACTATAAATCACTTAACTTTCGCCTTCCTCAAATTATTTGATTTTTTCAATGTTTTGTCTCTTTGAAGCTATCATACCTTTGGCTCTAATTGAGGTACGGAGTTCATTTTAACCTAAAAACACTCAGTGGATGAAGATCTTTCATTTCAGCTCTTAACTATTCAAATTGGTTGATTCTGAAGAAAGTTATGAGTGCACATGCAATTTGACGTCCCAATTCCTCAACATTTTTTTTTTTCTCATTGAAGCAATTAAATCTTTCGTTCTAATTGAGGTACACAATTCGTGTTGGTCTAAAAACACTCAGTGGATCAAGCGCTTTCTTGTGAGGTAATAACTACTTAAATTGGTAAATTCTGAGAAAAATTATGAGTACATTTGTCTCCATGACGAAGATCTATCAAGGACTTTTCAACAATTCAGCGCGTAGTGTTGTTCCAAGGAACGTTTAATTCAATTTCTTTGTGTGATGTATTTTCAAGTGTTTTGTTGACATAATGTTACATTCTATTATCGCAGCAGATCGTGTGCTTTATTTCATTAAGTCGGAACTTTGCAAATACATCCGTGAGGAGGGTAACGAACACCACCATACTTTGCACATTGCGGGCGGAGCCAGCGGGAAACTCCTAGTTGATATAAGAAAACATAAACGTCCAGTAATGCTGCCTTGAGGAATTCCCCTCTTATTACAGGGACAAATAAAGCTTCACCTACTCTAATTATCTGAGTTCTATTTTCTAGAAACAGAGCCAGCCATTCAGTACCGTAACTCTTTTGTCAAGTCCAATTGCACTCATTTTTGCTAGAAGTCTTCCATGATCTACCCTATCAGATGCTTTAGTCAGGTCAATCGCGGTACAGACCGATTGACCTCCTGAATCCAGGATATCTGCTATATCTTGCTGGTATCCTACAAGTTGGGCTTCAGTGGAATAACCTTTCCTAAACCCAAACTGCCTTCTATCAAACCAGTTATTAATTTAGCAAACATGTCTTATATAATCAGAAAGAATGCTTTCCCAAAGCTTACATACAATGCATGGCAACTAACTGGCCTGTATTTTTCAGCTTTATGTCTATCATCCTTTCCTTTATATACAGGGGCTACTATAGCAACTCTCCATTCATTTGGTAAAGTTCCTCCATGCAAACAATAATCAAACAAGTACTTCAGATATGGTACTATATCCTAACCCATTGTCTTTAGTATATCCCCGAAACCTTATCAATTCCAGCTGCTTTTCTAGTTTTCAACTTTTGTATCTTACTGTAAATGTCATTGCAGTCATAGGTAAATTTTAATACTTCTTCAGTAATAGTCATCTCCTCTATCTGGACATTATCCTTGTAACCAATCTTTACATACTGCTGACTGAATACTTCTACCTTTTGAAGATCCTCGCATACACACTCGCCTTGTTCACTAATGATTCCTGGAATGTCCTTCTTGGAACCTGTTTCTGCCTTAAAGTACCTATATATATTCGCCGGTTTTTCACTAAAATTTGTATGGCAGCCAATTATTTTTGCCATCATGTTATCCTTAGCTGCCTTCTTTGCTAGATTCAATATCCTAGTAAGTTCCTTCAGTGTCACCTTACTTCCACAGCCATTAGTAACTCTATTTCTCTCCAACCTGCACCTCCTTCTTAGTCTCTTCACTTCCCTGTTATAATATAGTGGATCCTTACCATTCCTTACCACCTTTAAAGGTACAAACCTATTTTCACATTCCTCAACAATATTTTAAACCCATCCCAGAGTATGTTTACATTTTTATTTACCGTTTTCCACCGATCATAGTAACTTATTAAAAACTGCCTCATGCATGTTTTATCAACCATATAGTACTGTCTAATATTTCTAATTTTAATATCTTCCTTTCTTTCACATTTATTTTTAATTAACACAAAAAACAGGTTCGTGATCACTAATACCATCTATTACTTTGGTTTCTCTATAGAGCTCATCTGGTTTTATCAGCACCACATACAGAGTATTCATCCGTCTAGTTGGTTCCATCACTTTCTGAATTAGGTGCCCTTCAAATATTAACTTATTTCCCATTTGTTGGTCATGCTTCCTGTCGTTTGCATTACCTTCCCAATTGACATTTGGTTAATTGAGATCACCCGCTACAATCACGTTCCTTTCCTTATCGTTTCCCACATAGCTGATTATCTTATCAAATAATTCTGAATCAGCATCTGCGCTACCCTTTCCTGGTCTGTACACTCCAAAGACATCAAGTTGCCTATTATCTTTAGAGATGAGCTTTACCCTAGAATTTCGTGTTTGTCATCTGTTGTGTAATACCATTACACGCAGGAACATATTTAAGGAAGTCTTACAGTTGGTTTGCACTGAATCTAATGTTAGAAACACTTCTTTATACAGCTCGCATCACTTTACCAAAACATAGCGCCCATTACTCGCTTCCACTGGCTTTTTTTGTCCAGCATGTGGCACTGCCAGCAAATGGCTGACAGTATTGACAGCAAAGCTTGATGCAACATACTCCCACCTTGAGTAGCAGAAGGCTACTCAACAATACCAACAAATACAAACCTGCTGCTTACAAATCAAGTCTGTCAGGAACTCTCGCCGCTCGAACACTTCGAGTAACAACTGGATCACCACTGCTGTCATCCTTTGGTACACCTGAAGAATCACAGTTTCTAGAGAGCACAATAGGGTCATCTCGGTAGGTGATCTTAGTTTTCATCCTAATTATTCCTTCATGGTCTTGAAATACTCTGAGCGTTCGCAGTCTGTCATCCCTTAACCCAGGAAAGGAGTCCTCTTGAATAAACCGAACAACTCTTCTTTCTGCAGTGGCATCCTCTTCCACAGTTAATTCACTTCTCTGACGCAGATCTGTAGGTAAGCGGCTATTACGTATAAACCTTAGCAACCACCCCAATATGCGGACAATTCTTATAAAATTAGAGAAATATTTGAAATACCAGTCTTTTGGGTTCTCTGAAACCAAACAGTTAACATTCACAATAGCTGGGGTTCTAACCTTTTCCATGTTGATCTCATCTTCTTTGGGATCATCATTGCGAGCAAACCACTTTCCTGGTGATTTCTTCAACCATGCAGGTCCCTCCCACCATCTCGAAGCAACTAATTGTTTAGCTTTGCAGCCCCTGGAAGGTAAATCTGCAGGGTTAAGTTCCCCTGGGACATACTTCCAAGATTCAGAGCTCCTTATTTCCTTATTTCATCAACTCGACTTCTGACAAAGACTGTCTATTTGTCTCCCCTGGTAATCCATGCAATTACTGTAGTGGAATCGCTGCAGAACAAAGTCTTCACATTTTTCCATCCCAATCCGTCCAGAACTGACTTCGCAAGCCTTGCTCGTATAGTTGCAGCCATAAGCTCCAAACGAGGCATAGACATCTTCTTTATAGGAGAGACTCGTGTCTTGGCCGCCAACAGATGAAGCTGAACGTTGTCGCTTGTCTCTACCCTGAGGAAAACTACTGCAGCATATGCCTTTTGACTGGCATCACAAAAGGTGTGTAAAGTGCATTCCTCTATATTCACAGGTTCCTGTACCCATCGGGGGATGCCTATTTCTTCTAAATGAGGGAGTTCTTCATACCATGACAGAAATTCTTTCTTGATAGTATCGTCAACTTCTGTATCCCAATCAAATTCCAACTTCCACATTTTCTGCAGGAGCAATTTAAGACACAACATAACAGGGCAACTAAAACCTATAGGGTCAAACACTTTGTGAGAGATCGACAGGATTGTTCTCTTGGTAATGGTGTCAAAAAGAAAATCTCTAATACAACTCATGTTAACTTTGAGTTCATCACTTTCTCGATTCCACAACAAACCCAGTACTGCAGAATAAGAGTTATCATGAGCACTCGGACACTTGTCACTTGTCCATTCCCAACCCCTAAGCTCGAATTTGGCCTTTGCCATGATTTTGACCGATTCTGACATAAATGCATTGAGCTCAGCTTCAGTGTCCACACTAGAAACAACATTATCAACATAAAAACTGTGCAGTAACTTTTCTTTAAGAGAATGATTTGAATCCTCTTCCCTCAATAACTGGTGTTCGATTACAGATCCTAAGCGGAAAGGACTACACTTTACACCAAAAAACACTCTTGCATGCCGGAATACCCTAACCTCCAGTTTTTCATAACAGTTCCACCATAAAAAGCAGAGGAAGTTCCTGTCTTCAGGGTGAATACCAATCTGTAAAAATGCTCTTTTAATATCAGCAACCACTCCTATCTTCTTTTCTCTAAATCTTAACAGCACATTTGGGATGAGTTCAATCAGATTTGGACCAGTTTCAAGACATTGATTTAAAGATGGAGAACTGCCTAGTTTTGCCGAAGCATCAAAAACAGGTCTGATTCTGGTAGTTGCACTGTTTTCCTTTAGAACTGGTCTATGCGGTAAGTAGTGACAACAATGAACACGTTCAGATTCAGGCACTTCTTCTATAATTCCCTCAGCCAACCAATCTTCGAACACTTCATTGTAATCTCGAAAAAGGTCTTCAGATAATTTCTTCCTCATCGAACCCAGTCTTCTTTCAGCAAGATTCAGGTTTGATGGCAAGGCGGGATGCGCCTCAGTCCAAGGTAGGCGAACTTGGTATCGACCTTCTTCTGTGCGATGAACACTTTGGAGGAAATGATCTTTCACTGCAATTTCTCGTTCCTTCTTCGTAACTTTCTCGACAGGGTCCGAAATGCCTATTACATCCAACCTCCACAAATCAGTAATACTTGCCTCTTTAATAAACATGGAAGTTACAAGAAAGCCTTCATTTTCTTCTCTTCTCTTGGTATTACGAATCTTTCCCATCAAAGTACAGCCTAACAATGTCCCTACGGCAACTAAACCACACAACAGCACTTCTCTTCTTCCTGTTAAAAGTTTGCCAGCCACGTCCGCCCCAATAAGTATTTCTATAGGCCCCAAACTTTCCTCATTATCGGTGATATCTATCTTCAATTTCTTTAGCTCGTTCATCCATTCCCCTTCCGTAACAGGTGAAATGTCTCCACAGATCACTTCTTGGGCTAAAGCCTCAAAATTACACCGAAATTCATCGTTCATGTCCCCTACACGTACCCTGTAAACTTCATGCTCATTCCGTTGCATTGTTACACCACCAAAAAGAGAATGTGAGATGATCTCCCTTCGTAGTGAAGTGTAACCCATCTTTAAAGCCGTCTTTCGCAAAATGTATGACTTCTGGGAGCCTGTATCCATTAAAGCACGAACACATTCAGTCTTTTTATCAGATCTTACATTTACACGAAGAGTTTGTAACAACACCTTGGGCGAAGCGGAAACATTTGCCAATGGGATTTCCTGAGTTGCATTTTCTTCACTGTTGCTAACTGCTTTGGGGACATGTTTTTCTACCAACTGTCTGCACATTAAAACAACATGCTTCCCACCCCCAATTATACATTTTATGTTTTTTGCCTCGCAATTCTTTACCATATGCCCTGACTTCAGACACATATAACAACACTCCTTTTCCCTTAACAGTATCTGTTTACTTTCCATTGACATTTTTCTAGCGGAAAAGAAATCTGCACTGGTATGATGATCCTCACAAAACACACATTTGTCGTCCTTACGTTGATTTGATGTTAATACCCCCATAGCTGCAGGAATGTTGTCGTCTGAATCCTTCCCCTTGTGCTTCAGTTTTTCTTTTGCCCCTTCACACTTTAAGTCAAACCCAGATGTAGCAAGGTTTATTCTCTGTTCACCCTACACCTCCGACTTTAGGAATTTCATTAACCCCTCCAGACGGTCTTTCGCATTTGTAGCGGAGGTGAATGGAATACTGCGTTGCCAAATTCTTAATAAGTCTTCGGGGAGGCACGATTCAACAAGGGGAAATAACATAGAGGCACACTTGTCCGTTGTGACACCAAGCGATTCTAGTGACCTCAACTGTGTTTCCAACTGATCATAAAGTTGAGACAATGCAATTCTGGATTTGGATTGCGAGGCCCTGTGTAAAACTAACCTCAACAGTTCACGTACATAAACCTCCACAAGAAGATCTTCTTGACCAAAACGAGATTTTAGGCTTTCAATTGCTTTGCTGTAATTTATTCGTGCTGGGGGGAAGCTCTCAACCACCTGCCGAGCACGTGATCATTTTACTGTTGCTTGTATTAAATATTGAAATTTATCCTCCACAGTTATTTCGGGATCTTCATCTATTTTTGAGAACTGGCTCCAGAATGGTAACCACTCTTTTAAATCCCCTCCAAAAGTGCGGAATTCTAACTTCGGCAACTTGAATTTCTTGGTTCGTTGGTTGCTAGACCTACTAGCAACACTACCTGCTTCATATTCAGTTTGTTGAACCTGTTTTCCCGAAATACGCAATTTAAGGTCCAGATACTTTTTCTGATACTCATCAGCCGCTTCCATTTCCTTGTCAATATCAGCCTCGTCATCGTCTAATAACAAATCGACCACGTTCGAATCTAGTTCGTTCAAAATCGCTATCTTACTTTCTAACATGGTGGATAATGATTGAAGTTCCGTAATATTAACATTTTCCTCTTCAGTCAAATCACTAACCTGTTTAGCAATTTTCGTAAACGAAGTCCTTGTCGCTCTCCTATGCTTCAGTAATTCATCGCAGCTTCCGCGCTCCATGTTCCTCGTGGGTACGATGATTCTTCCTTCTTCAAGTCGTAAATGTCCTGTCACGGTCGCCACTAAATGTTGTGTAATACCATTACACGCAGGAACATATTTAAGGAAGTCTTACAATTGGTTTGCACTGAATTTAATGTTAGAAACACTTCTTTATACAGCTCACATCACTTTACCAAAACATAGCGCCCATTACTAGCTTCCACTGTTTTTTTTTTTGTCCAGCATGTGGCACTGCCAGCAAATGGCTGACAGTATTGACAGCAAAGCCTGATGCAACATCATCTTTAACTTTTTCGTAGCTTATAAATTCTTCTTTCACCAGAATGAATACTCTCCCTCCTACCATTCCTATCCTACCTCTACGATACACCCTCCAGTTCCGTGAGAATATTTCTGCATCCATTATATCATTTCTCAGCCATGATTCAACTCATATTACAATACCGTATCTGGTAAATATATATCTATTAAATTACTTCATCCTATTCCTTTCTTTACAATACTTCTACAGTTAAGCACTAACAGTTTTAGGTCATACCTACTTGATTTACAGTTCCCTGTTCCCTTAACACCGCTCCCTAGGCCACCCTGTTTCCCTGAATGTACCTTTCTATAACCCTTATAAACAAATGTACCACTGCGGTTTAAGTGAAGTTAAGCTGAAAACTAGAAATGCAGCTGGAATTGATAAGGTTTCGGGGGATATACTAAAGACAATGGGTTGGGATATAGTTCCATATCTGAAGTACTTATTTGATTATTGTTTGCATGAAGGAACTTTACCAAATGAATGGGGAGTTACTATAGTAGCCCCTATATATAAAGGAAAGGCTGATAGACATAAAGCTGAAAATGACAGGCAAGTCAGTTTGACATGCATTGTATGTAAGCTTTTCGGAAAGCATTCTTTCGGATATTAGACATGTTTGCGAAATTGATAACTGGTTTGATAGAAGGCAGTTTGGGTTTAGGAAAGGTTATTCCACTGAAGCCCAACTTGTAGGATTCCAGCAAGATATAGCAGATATCCTGGATTCAGGAGGTCAATCGGTCTGCACCGCGATTGACCTGACTAAGGCATCTGATAGAGTAGATCATGGAAGACTACTGGCAAAAATGAGTGCAATTGGACTAGACAAAAGATTGACTGAATGGGTGGCTCTGTTTCTAGAAAATAGAATTCAGATAATTAGAGTATGTGAAGCTTTATCTGTCCCTGTAAAAATTAAGAGGGGAATTCCTCAAGGCAGTAGTATTGGACCTTTATGTTTTCTTATATATATCAATGACATGTGTAAATAAGTGGAATCAGAGATAATGCTTTTCTCAGGTGATGTTATTCGGTACAGAGTAATAAATATGTTACAAGATTGTGAGCAACTGCAAAATGACCTCGATAATGTTGTGAGATGGACAGTAGGCATTGGTATGGTGATAAACGGGGATAAAAGTCAAGTTGTGAGTTTCCCAAAAAGGAAAAGTACTTTCAGTTTAAATTACTGCGTTGATGGGGCTAAGGTTCACTTTGGGGATCATTGTAAATACCTAGGTATTAATATAAGGAATGGTTTTCATTGGGGTAATCACATAAATGGAATTGTAAATAAAGGTTACAGATCTCTGCACATGGTTATGAAAGTATTTAGGGGTTGTAGTAAGGATGTAAAGGAGAGAGCATATTTGTCTCTGGTGAGACCTCAACTAGAGTATGGTTCCAGTGTATGGGACCCTTACCAGGATTACATGATTCAGGAACTCGAACAAAATCCAAAGAAAAGCAGCACAATTTGTTCTGGGCGATTTCCGACAAAAGAGTAGCGTTATAAAAATGTTGCGAAGTTTGGGCCGGGAAGACTTGGGAGAAAGGAGACGAGCTGCTCGACTAAGTGGTATGTTCCGAGCTGTCAGTGGAGAGATCGTGTGGTAGGACATCAGTAGACGAATAAGTTTGAGTAGTGTCTTTAAAAGTAGGTAAGATCACAATATGAAGATATAGTTGGAATTCAATTCGTTTATAGGAAAGGGAGTGAGCCACACCCTCCCCATCTATCACTACATAAATCAGCGATCCAAGCAATAACTTAGTGAAATATTCATGGGGAACAATATTTGAGGCCCGGATCGTGTCGACCGGGCAAGGCACATACATAACCCTGAGCTGAAAACCCCCCCTTGTAATCAGGTAACAAGGGCAAGACTACATCTATTAGAAATAAAAGAAGAAATGGTTTAAACCAGGGGATTTATTAAATAAATATGAGAGAAAAATTAAAGCAAGAAAAGAAAATCACACAAAATAAATAGGGAAATTCATCGTAATACTGATGGACATACCTTGTTCTTTCTCACATAGTTGAAACATGGCGTGAAAACTCACTAATACTCTTCAAAAAAAATGATACGTAATTTAAAATGCTCACTGCTCCTCGACACATCGCTATTACAATACCAGCAGCTTCCTTCCATCATAAACTATTCAACCAGGTCGCCCGTTTTACCGAGATTCAAATATCCAAGGCACTGCATCATGTATTCATTAGGCAACTAACAATGCGAAAAGTTCGCATAACAATAAGCCGTGCCGGAGAACAAAAGGCAGATAAGAATAACGACAGATGAGACTGAGCACAGCCTCCATGGACCAATCAAAGCCAAGACAAGACCCAAAGAATACAATAGGTACGCCCATGCGCAAATATGAAACCAACATGGCGGGTACTCAAGCTGAGCATCAGCCATGAATGATAAATAAATATAGGTCTGCGCTGAAAACCAAACAAGGCGCAGAATTTGAAAGACAAATACAACAGGTCAACCGGCATATCAACCTTTCCTCTCCCACACATTCGAACTCACATGCATACCACATTCACGCACACACAATGAGGGTATCGGGAAAATAAAACACGAACGGCCGTTCAGATTTCGTGGTCAAATACAAACCATAAATTGTGACTCCACGGTCATTATCAGTGGGTCTCAATTACTCAAATGTTTGCGTGCGGCGTGCAATTACACATAAGGTCAGAATTGGACATTACTTTATTCACATCACTGGCTTGTTGCGCCTCGTACAACCAGGATTGGTGTCTCCTGCGGTCGAGACAAGGGGCACATCACGAGGATCACGCAGTATTAAAGCACGCAGTGCACCAAATCATAACCACAGAGACCCTTTTTCAATTATAACAACAAGACCACAAATACATTCATTCAAAGCACATCAGATGACGGAGCGGAAAGATGTATGCCATCGACCGTAACATACGGGAATAAAACGTCACCAAATTTAAATATAAACCAACTATCACGTACCTGTGATTATCAATGGTAAAATCGAATAGCAGTTAGCGTGAAAGGTCCAGGCTTGAACACATTGAATGAATATTTGAGGCATAAAAATGCCACACCGAACATAGCGGCAGCCATTGTTAGTATCTGCCCCACATAGAACAGCAAAAGAACTCCACAGAGTAAAAATTATCGCTCAGCAAAACGAACGACCTCACAGATAAAAACATAGCGTGTGCTGCTCCCTACTGGACGTCATTAGACTGACACACAAAACTGAAGGAAGCTATTTACATAATTAAATGTCAAATCGTGGAACATGCGATAAGCATGGTTCAAATATCCAGCGGCACCGCCTTTTAAAATGCTCCGAAACTCGTTGATCAGACGATTGGACGCATTTTAAAAGAGGTCCATAACTTAAAACTACGAGCGCGCGCCCACTTAACCTAGGTACTTATGAACTACTTATATCTACAATTATTTACAGACACATGAAATTTGCAAGAACAGTCACCACATTATACATTTTTAAATGAGAAAGTCTGCCTCATGGGAGGTCTGTATTAGCTTGTCACGTGCAACGCTGATTTACATCAGTCCATTATTACACTGTTTCATTCGCGCACTCAGGTTGAAATCTAGGCATTCAAAAGTCAAGGCGGTTGGGTATAATATTTCCATGCACTCGTGGATCTGGATGTGAATTCAGTTCAACTCCAGCAATTCGAACCACTTCCCTTTTTTTTCTATTTCCTTTCTTTCCTTTCTTTCATTTCCGTTCTCATTCATGAAACACGATTTTTACCTGAAAGAAAAGGCATGTTAGAAAACTGGGAATTCATTAAGGACAGGGTTAATATACACCACTACAGATACGTAAGATATGGAAATATACGAGGTTTACTGGCTTCTTTGATGGTAAGCCTTTACCATCGAGACGTGAGCTTTGCTCACCCTCTTACTTACTACGTCTTCCAGTTCTACTGTCACAGGTCCCAGGAATCTGGTTACCTTTTTAGGCTGAGACCATTTATAACATAATTTGGCCGTGACTTGATTTGCCGTTGAACTCAATGGAAAAACCTTCACTACGACCAAGTCTCCAACTTCAAGCTTTACTCTCTTTCTGTTCCGATTGTACCTCTCAGCCACACGGTCTCGAGCCCTGGTTAACTGTGTCACTGCTTCCTTCCATTTGGCCTCTACGTCCATCGTCCTGGACGGTTTGGACAGATACCCGATATTCCACTTCAACTGCAGTGGGTCGACAAGATCCCTGCCTAGAAATAGAGCAGCCGGGGCTTGCCGGTGCGACTCATGTACACTGCTGTTGAATGCTAAAACAAAGAAATCAAGATTACAGTCCCAGCTGCGCTGGTCAGCGTTGTTAAATGCCGTCAAGCAAGCTTTGAGATTTCGATGGAACCTTTCAACGTGCGAGGGTTTGGGATAGTGAGGGCTTAAAAACACATGCTTTATTCCCCACCCAAAGCATAAGTGTCGGAGCTTACGACAGTTAAAGGTGGACGCATTGTCGGTCACTATCGTCTTAGGGGGTCCGTAAATTCCAAAAATGTGCCGGGATAAGAAATGCACAACGTTGTTCGAATTTATCTTGCGCACGGGAAATAGCCAAACAAATTTTGAAAATGCATCAACGACGGACAAGATCCCAACGTTGCCACTCTTGGACTTGGTGAGGGGGCCAAAATAGTCAATGAATAACCTTTCTCCGGGGCATGTTGCTATGTCGGCAGAATGGGGTCCAACGAGAGAAGACTGCGCGGGTTTAGCCCTCTGGCAAACATCGCAACTTCTTACATACTCCAAAACATCTCTTTTCAAGTTAGGCCAGAAGTAGTCGCGAGAGATTCGATTTAAAGTTTTATATTGACCTAAATGAGCGCCCAGATAGGAGTCGTGATAAAACTGAAGTAGCATGGGCCTCAATTTCAAGGGTACGTAAATTTTGTCACTACCATTTTTCCGACATCGACGGGACAACAATCCTCTCTTAACACTATACGACTCGTCTTCAAGAGAGCCATCCGCGATTCGTTTCAACAACTCGCGACACTCGGAGTCGTCCTTCTGGTGTTCGGAGATATCCGTGAAGGACCATGGGAAATTTTGCAAAATACTAATGGTGTTATCTTCTTCGGTTGGGACACGGTCTTCCTCAGGTTCGACCGCACTTTCCTTCACTCCCTCGAACATGCGCGACAAGCAGTCGGCTACAACATTGTCCTTTCCACGGACATGTACGACAGTAAATTTGTACGCAGATAATCGGAGAATCCATCTGGCGGTTCGACCAAGTCTTTTCACATTAGCGCTCATCCACGAGAGAGCTTGATTGTCCGTG
The DNA here is from genome assembly GCF_040414725.1 of Anabrus simplex. Classification (NCBI taxonomy): domain Eukaryota; kingdom Metazoa; phylum Arthropoda; class Insecta; order Orthoptera; family Tettigoniidae; genus Anabrus; species Anabrus simplex. The sequence goes on from NC_090265.1 coordinate 1,714,763,741, forward strand.
TGGATGTAAAAATGGCGGTGCTCAAGATACGAGCGAAACTTTTCGACACCCAAAACTACTGCTAGGCATTCTTTTTCGTAAATGGAATACCTCAGTTCAGCTCCATGTAGTAGTTTACTGAAGTACGCGACGGGGACTAGCTTACCCTGCTCATCGGCTTGATTGAGCACCGCGGACACAGCGAGCTCGCTGGAGTCGCATTGCAAGATGAAATCGCGGGAAAAATCCGGACTATGCAATACAGGGGCTTCACAGAGTGCCTGCTTCAATTGTTCGAAGGCCTGGGTTTGATCATGGCTCCAGACAAGGCGACAACCTTTTCTTTTCAGCAGGTTTAAAGGGGCCGAAATCTGAGAGAAATTTTTGATGAACCGGCTGTAAAATCCTACCATACCAAGAAATCTTCGCACACCGCGAACGTTTTTGGGCGGGGGAAAATCTTTGATGCACTTAACCCGATCAGGGTTTACAGCGATTCCAGAGTCAGATACAACGTGGCCTAGAAAATTTAGCCGTTTGGTACAAAGAGAGACCTTCTTTGGGTTGATCGTGAAGCCGTGCTTGCGCAACCGACTGAGAACTTCGCGAAGATGGGCCAGGTGCTCGTCAAAGCTGGGCGAAAAGATTAGAAGATCGTCCAAAAAATTAAATACACAGGAAAATTTGAGGTCACCGAAAATTGAGTCCATCACGCGGCTAAGCGCTTGTCCTCCCACAGAAATGCCCATCGGGACTTTATTGAATTCGAACAATCCAAACGGAGTGGCGAAGGCAGTACAGGGGCGACTTTTAAGGTCCAAGGGGATCTGATAATATGCGGAATTGAAGTCAAATACAGTGAAGTACTTGGCGCCATGAAAATGCTGGAAGGCACTTTCGATGGTGGGTAACGGGAAGCTGTCGAAGACAATGTTCTTGTTGACCTTTCTGTAGTCTATCACGAATCTCAGCTTGCCGTCCTTTTTAGGGATTAGGAAGGCGGGACTACTAAAAGGGGACTTGGAGTGACTGATGACCTTCTTATCTAGCAGGCCGTTGACATATTCCCTCATAGCGGACAACTTCGGGGGCGAACAACTGAACGGAGGGGACCTCACAGGAGTGTCATCTTTGAGTTCGATGCAGTATGAAAAATTCTTAGCACACCCAAGCTTATCGGTCAAGACGTCGGAAAACTCCTCTAACAGGCAGTTCAACATGAGATTTTGGTTTTCGCTGAGCTCACATGAGGCATTGATAAGAGGAGGTTCCGTCAGAGCGGACACAGTGGGACGCTGAAATGGTGTCTCAAAGGGGTAACTGACATCAGATTTAAAGCGAAAGGCAAAGGATCGATTAATGAAATCGAGGGACAAGCCGGTAGCCAACATAAAATCGGTGCCTAGTATGATCGGCGCGGACAGGTTGGGCACAACATGAAACGTCCAATCCCACGACAAACCATGTATCTTGATATGGCACTTGGTTCTACCAACGGGACACACCTCACGACCATCGACAGACACGTACTTTCTCGGGTTCTCACTTTCAGGAAGATACTCTAATTTCATAGAAAGCACTAGGGATTTGTCTACAAGAGAAATACACGAGCCGGTATCCAACAAGCCATACAATACACGAGACCCAATATAAACTTTGGCCCATGGGGTAGATGACGGAAGGCCCCAGATCCTTTTATTGAGACCGACCTCAGGCGCCAACGGCGGGCCATCACGCCGGCGCGCCTCTAGTTTCCCTGCTGAGGGTTACAACGAGGACATACGCGCGCTGTGACACCAACAAGACCACACTGAGAACACTTTGCAGGAGGCCTGGACCAACAGTTCTTTGAGACGTGGCCTAATTTACCACAATTCCAACATGACTTGACTCTACCACCCTTTACAGGAGCTGTGTTGGATGGTTGGGTTGCATTGACATAAAGCGGGGGCGGAGTTTGAGGGCTGGGCCTGCGTTCGGGGCTACGGACGAGACGAGACGGAGGAGGGGAGGTACCAAAACTAACAGATTTGATGGGCGTACGACAAGCGACGTCAGGAAAAGAGCACTCGGATGGGATGGGAGGCGGACGGTATTGTTTGTTTTGGCTAACTACCCCCTCGAATTCGCGACCCAGGTTGATGATGTCGTCGACGCTCTGAACTAGAGACCGTTTAATGTGTAGCTTGTAGTCGGGGGCAAGATTTCTATAGAATTCGTCGAAAATCTCGTCTTTGGGCACCTTAACATTCATGCGGTTAAATAACGTCAAAATCCCAGTGGCATAGTCGTCGATGCTTTCACCTACTCCTTGCGTTCTACGGAAGATTTCCTGCTTCAGACAGTAGTCCATATCAGATACCCCGAATCGCTCCTTTATGCGGCTGGCGAATTCACTCCACGTTATGATACTCCCTTTAATAAGCCTATACCATTTTAGAGCCGGCCCCTCTAGCATTCCCGGGATGACGGGCACAAACAAATCGAGAGGTAACGAGCTACACTCAGCTATGTCCTCAACTCGCTCCAAAAATTCAATTACACTGGAGGTTTTCCCTTCACCGGAGAAATTTAACCTCCATTTTCTCACAATTTCAAACACGGGGTTCACTTCAGCATGCCGGTCGGAACTGGGCCTAGGAGATGGGGAAGTTAATCGCTTACGATTTTCGTCAGGAATACGATTACGAAAGGTAATGACATTGTTATCGTCAGGGCATGAATTACAGCGGTTGCTTCCCGCGGACGAAACATGGACTTCATTCGTCCCTTGCTCCATTTCGCTTTCCGGGTTAGGCATGTCGCTAGTAACACTATCGTTACGATTATTTATTTCTACAGCCTTCTGATTATCCATATCGCAACCCAAGTTTCAAAGGTTTGAACACGAGACACATACACAATATAACAACAATGGATTTGAATTCAACAATGCACATAAATTATAGATCACACTTAAAATTAGGGCCAGAGACTAACTGAATCATGAGATTAAATTAAAGCGACCAGAACTGACTTCGAATGGGTTTCCAGCTCTACCTCGTCCGATTTCCTTTCAGAGGAGGTATCCCAGTCGAGCACGCTACTGCTACCATTTACTGAGCCACACCCTCCCCATCTATCACTACATAAATCAGCGATCCAAGCAATAACTTAGTGAAATATTCATGGGGAACAATATTTGAGGCCCGGATCGTGTCGACCGGGCAAGGCACATACATAACCCTGAGCTGAAAACCCCCCCTTGTAATCAGGTAACAAGGGCAAGACTACATCTATTAGAAATAAAAGAAGAAATGGTTTAAACCAGGGGATTTATTAAATAAATATGAGAGAAAAATTAAAGCAAGAAAAGAAAATCACACAAAATAAATAGGGAAATTCATCGTAATACTGATGGACATACCTTGTTCTTTCTCACATAGTTGAAACATGGCGTGAAAACTCACTAATACTCTTCAAAAAAAATGATACGTAATTTAAAATGCTCACTGCTCCTCGACACATCGCTATTACAATACCAGCAGCTTCCTTCCATCATAAACTATTCAACCAGGTCGCCCGTTTTACCGAGATTCAAATATCCAAGGCACTGCATCATGTATTCATTAGGCAACTAACAATGCGAAAAGTTCGCATAACAATAAGCCGTGCCGGAGAACAAAAGGCAGATAAGAATAACGACAGATGAGACTGAGCACAGCCTCCATGGACCAATCAAAGCCAAGACAAGACCCAAAGAATACAATAGGTACGCCCATGCGCAAATATGAAACCAACATGGCGGGTACTCAAGCTGAGCATCAGCCATGAATGATAAATAAATATAGGTCTGCGCTGAAAACCAAACAAGGCGCAGAATTTGAAAGACAAATACAACAGGTCAACCGGCATATCAACCTTTCCTCTCCCACACATTCGAACTCACATGCATACCACATTCACGCACACACAATGAGGGTATCGGGAAAATAAAACACGAACGGCCGTTCAGATTTCGTGGTCAAATACAAACCATAAATTGTGACTCCACGGTCATTATCAGTGGGTCTCAATTACTCAAATGTTTGCGTGCGGCGTGCAATTACACATAAGGTCAGAATTGGACATTACTTTATTCACATCACTGGCTTGTTGCGCCTCGTACAACCAGGATTGGTGTCTCCTGCGGTCGAGACAAGGGGCACATCACGAGGATCACGCAGTATTAAAGCACGCAGTGCACCAAATCATAACCACAGAGACCCTTTTTCAATTATAACAACAAGACCACAAATACATTCATTCAAAGCACATCAGATGACGGAGCGGAAAGATGTATGCCATCGACCGTAACATACGGGAATAAAACGTCACCAAATTTAAATATAAACCAACTATCACGTACCTGTGATTATCAATGGTAAAATCGAATAGCAGTTAGCGTGAAAGGTCCAGGCTTGAACACATTGAATGAATATTTGAGGCATAAAAATGCCACACCGAACATAGCGGCAGCCATTGTTAGTATCTGCCCCACATAGAACAGCAAAAGAACTCCACAGAGTAAAAATTATCGCTCAGCAAAACGAACGACCTCACAGATAAAAACATAGCGTGTGCTGCTCCCTACTGGACGTCATTAGACTGACACACAAAACTGAAGGAAGCTATTTACATAATTAAATGTCAAATCGTGGAACATGCGATAAGCATGGTTCAGGAGTTAGGGATTGGAATAACTTACCAAGGGAGATGTTCAATAAATTTCCAATTTGTTTGCAATCATTTAAGAAAAGGCTAGGAAAACAACAGATAGGGAATCTGCCACCTGGGCGACTGCCCTAAATGCAGATTAGTAGTGATTGATTGATCTCATAAGTTGTGCAGCCCTCCCCCATTATACAGTATCGCAGGACGTAGTCCAATACTACCCAGCAACTGTAAAAGCTACCCCTGCTAGTTTTACTATGCTACCGTTTAGGATATCTATGTTTTCGTCGACCTCTAAAAAACTTCGAATATCAAATTCCAATATTGGTCATAATTTCTATACCGATGGCTCTAAGAATGCCCGTGGTGTAGGTGCTGCATTTTTTATGAACGAAATCAGCACATTGAACGATATAAACTTCACCCATATTTCCGTATATTCACAGCAGAACTCATTGCAATAAGACAAACACTACTGTATATAAAAAAAGAATCGATTCCAAATGCCAATATCTTCACAGATTCCCTATCAGCGTTACAATCTATCACGTCCTCTAGATTCACACTTGATTGGTATGTATATAATGTTCAGCAGCTACTATATGACTTACATCATTATGGTGTACAGATTACGATTATATGGATTCCGGCGCATAAAACATTCCAGGTAACGAAAAAGCGGATAAAGCTGCCAAATAAGCTTCACTGCTCACCACCCCTCCAATGACATTTATGACTCCAGTAACTGATTTAATTCCAATACTAAAGTGTAATCAAACACCATTATTGCAACAGTTCTGGAATGAAACCGCTAGTATAAAAGGGAAATTCTATCACAGAATCCAACCCTCTCTGCCTACTAAACACTGGTATCAACGAACAACATACACACGACGTCATATAATCAATATTATTCGGCTAAGTTTCAACCATGCTCTTACACCCCAGTATAAACATCGTTTCAACATTGTCAACCAGCCAATATGTCAATGTGGTTCAACTGAGGCGGATTCAAATCATATCATTTTACAATGTCCGTTATATAATCCTGCTCGAACATGTTTCCTTACAAGCCGAATACGTTTACGACTCCCTCTTCCAACAAGTGTTGATTCTATTGTATATGACCCGACCCCGGAAATAATATACATATTAAACAGATTTCTGGATGATGCTAAAATCATACTATAAGTTATTCCAACAGTTTAACTTTCTCATTAATAGTTGAGTCATAAACAACTTATCACTTCTCATTTGTCTTCTCTGCCGATTCTAGATTTGCTTCGGTTCTTTTATTTGATATATAGCTACAGCAGCTACTGCGACCCTTGTTTGCACTGCTACTGTCATTTGTCCGTTCTAACACACGTGAATTGGTGGGTTGTTCTTTGGTTAACCTGATCAAAATTCATTAGGTAAGGAGTAGGGTATCACGTCGTTCGTAATAACACACGTTACTGGTACGTTTCGCATATTCCTTGAGCAATACCTACATCTCAGCCCTCTGATTTGTGTCTCCCCTCCTCAAAACTATCTCCTTTAGCAGTTGATTTATATTCTATGTTCTTCCCAATTGTAGATCCGGTCATGTACGTATTGTAGCAAGACGCCAAGATGGAACACTTCGGCGTGAAGAATTAGTACCTCGTGTCCACGTGCTTACGCCTAGGTTTATTCACCCTTATACCCATACTATGTAGATTTTCCCTGCTGCTAGTGATCATCTTCTTCTTCTTGCAAATTGCTTTACGTCGCACCGACACAGATAGGTCTTATGGCGACGATGGGACAGGGAAGGGCGGGAAGTGGGAAGGCAGCAGCCGTGGCCTTAATTAAGTTACAGCCCCAGCATTTGCCTGGTGTGAAAATGGGAAACTACGGAAAACCATTTTCAGGGCTGACGACAGTGGGGTTCGAACCCACGATCTCCCGAATACTGGATACTGGCCGCACTTAAGCGACTGCAGCTATCGTGCTCGGTACTAGCGATCATCGTGTTAACGTCCTGTCTGCATAGTTAGATTAATCCCACATATTAATGTGTGATCCCTATATGGTACTTACCAACAAGTTTACAGTTTTTCACAGATATGTAAATTGTGAGATAAAGTTTTTATTAATCATCATAAATCGTGGTTAATAGTGTCATGAAGTGTTTCATTCTCAAAAGTATTGTTCCCCTGCGGGTGGGCCCCAGGGGCACTGAACTTTGGAGCGTGGGTTGGCGACGACGGGGCACTCAGCTGAGTCCTGGCATTGCTTCCACTTACTTGTGCCAGGCTCCTCACTTTCAACTATCCTGTCTGACCTCTCTTGGTCAACTCTTGTTCTTTTCGACCCCGACGCTATTAGGTTTGCGAGGGCTAGGGAGTCTTTCATTTTCACGCCCTTCGTGGCTCTTGTCTTTCTTTGACCGATATCTTCATTTTTTGAAGTGTCGGATCCCTTCCATTTTCCCCTCTGATTAGTGTTATATAGAGGATGGTTGCCTAGTTGTACTTCCTCTTAAAACAATAATCACCACCACCACCTGTGGGTGGGGGCGGTAGAATAACATCCACGGTATCCCCTGCCTGTCGTAAGAGGCGACTAAAAGGGGCCTCAGGGGCTCTGAACCTTGGAGCGTGGGTTAGCGATCATGAGGCCCTCAACTGAGTCCTGGCATTGCTTCCACTTACTTGTGCCAGGCTCCTAACTTTCATCTATCCTATACGACCTCTCTTGGTCAACTCTTGTTCTTTTCCGACCCCGACGCTGTTAGGTTTGCGAGGGCTAGGGAGTCTTTCATTTTCATGCCCTTCGTGGCCCTTGTCTTACACTGGCCGATATCTTCATTTTTCGAAGTGTCGGATCCCTTCCATTTTTCTTTCTGATTAGTGTTATATAGAGGATGGTTGCCCAGTTGTACTTCCTCTTAAAACAATAATCACCACCACCACCACCTCAAAAGTATTGGAACTGGGTGTTAGTAAAATACCAACCCCAAACAAAGATCAAGAGGAAGAAGAAGAAGTATACAACAGAAAAACAGATATGGAATGTCCGGTAGAGGAAAGTGAACATTTCCGACACATTTTACTCTTTGAGTTTAACCGATGATCCAGTCCAGCAGGAGCTGCGAGAACAATTTGTGAAGTGTTCGGGAATGAATCAATTGTTGAAAGAACAGCACAAAAATGGTTTTCCCGCTTTCAAGCCGGACGATTTGACTTGCCTGATGATGCACGTTCTGGAAGACATTCAGATTTTGACGAAAATCGCTTGAATGAGTTGCTTCATGAGAATCCTCGTCAAACAACGCGGAAAATGGCGCAAGTTTTTGAATGTGATCAGTCAACTATTGTACCATCTGCATTCGATGGGTAAGTTATAAAAATTGGGTATATGGGAACCACATGTACTACGTGACAGTAACAAAAATCAACGATTTTTGCTTGCGCGGCACCAGTTGGCTTATGATAGGCACGAAGCATTCCTTTCCATCATTGTCACCGGTGACGAGAAATGGTGCCTGTATGTCAACATGAAGGAGAGAAAAGAGTGGCTCAGCACATCAAAGAAACCAACTCCCTGTGCCAAGGACAGTGCCCATCCACAGTAAATCATGTTGTGGGTTTGGTGGAACAAAGATAGCATTCTTCACCATGAACTTCATCCGAAAACGTAACGATTACCTTTGCTGTGTATAGTGATCAGCTAAGACGGCTTGCCGTTCTTACTGACAACAAAAGACAAAGACTTAACTGCAATTGTATGCCGTCCTCTTTTATTACACATTTTCCCTCCATTTCTGCTTTTTGGGCTTTCTTATAACTGGACAGAAGCATCGCAAGTATATTGCAGTCTGGGGATATACAGATGAATACACTGTTGTCTCTGAGAACGTTTACATGTAAGAATTTTGAACCATATCAATATTCACACAGTTTTAAAAGTCCCCTATTTACATTAAGGCGTAAAGTGGAGCGAGATTTTTGCCAAACATCTTTAATTTCAGCATGGCCCGCTCTCTACAATGATTCTCTCGCAGACGTTGGCACCGCTGCTACCTACTTCTAGTGTATTATTTACTAACTGTATGGTTTATCCTAATTCGCACAAAACGGAGCGATCACGTTTACGAAAACACGTATTTCCATCCTTATCGACATATTTTGCATAAAGCTCAAGTTACTGACTTGAAAATCTTTCATACACATCGCTGATCTGTTCGTAGAAAACGGCCTGTGTGTGGGATAAAAGAATCCATTTACTGTAAATATCAGGATCCTTAGGCAATCGAAAACAAATTACATACGGTGTCCTACTTTTACAGAAATATTGTATTTGCTTATAGGCTCCAACATTGCACATTTATCTAGTATTACTATAAACTTTTCACGCTAACACAGACAGCACAGTAATGGAAATATGGGTACAAATGTACAAGCCTGGAGAGTATCTTGCATTCAGACATACGACGTTGCAGTCAGCTGAAAGGACAAGCTGCGGCGCTGCCGTCCATGACTCGCCACGGCTGTGGTTCCATTCACTGTGCGGTCCGCGCTCGAGCTATATTGGTACGCTACAACAATCTTAGATTGATGAGATTGTTAACAGCTTGCTGTTGTAAGTACAAACTTGATATGCTTAAACTAAGTTCTGGGAATACATTTGGATATCCATTAGGAGAAAAAGTGAGGGGCACATATGAAAGCGGGTGAGTGACAGCGTTCTGCGCAAAGCGAGACAGATGTCACCGCACTGCGTTCATGAACTCTCCGTCTCTTCCAGGGATAGCAGTGGGCTCATCATTTGGTAGGCATGAGTGACTCGGAGGTAAATAAGCTTGTAGCTTACAAGTTTTCTCTTTGCCACCCGTATATAACAAGAATACAGCAAATAATACTAATACTTAGGGTGAACTCGAGAAAAACCGCACGAGCCTCGAATTGCACGCATGAAAGAAAAAGGACCAACTGGCGAACATGGGATACGGCGCAGCAAGTGCTCCCCCGCCTTCTTACACGCTGTTCACAACCTCCCGCTCTGATAAAATTTCCCACTAATGTATGAATTACTGACTTGACGTAACGGTATTTAGGACTATAACAAACATCTTCCCGAAATCCTGTCGTCTGTCTGTAATGACTATCAACCACATAATTCCACCCAGCAAGTATCCATTACAAAACAGAGCCACGTAATGATCATTATTTGAAATATGTTGTTACTTTTAGAAAATAAAATAGATAGTACCAACTGAAAGCGCAAAGCGTTAGTCTTAGAGAACATTGTTCTCATCATTGTGGGATTAACTGCACCAGTATGGTGCAGTTTGTAGTTCCTATGAATAGTCTAGAGCTGGCTGCAGGAGCTTCAACAACCGGGCATTTTAATAAACGAATGTAACAATATCAATAACGAAGGTTGCCGTAGATACGAGTGATTGCAGTGGGTAGAAGGTAAGGGCTGCACATTAAAACATAGTATTTCATAACACTGAATGAATATAGAACTGCACCATTAGGATAATGAACTACGGTAGTTGTAGGAGGTTTCACTTTCACGCGTTAACAGCGAGATGGTATCCCTAATGCTTAGAGTAGCTTTACTCATGAGAATGGGTATCGAGGCATCTAGGCCAGTGATGTGTCCTTGTTCTTCTTCCAAGCTTTTGGTGTACCTTAATAGTTGTAATTTTCTCACAAAACAGACACAGATTTCCCCATGCCAGGTACCACCCGCCCTGTGGTTGGGGGCAGTAGAATAGCATTCATAATATCGTCTGTCTGTCGTAAGGGGCGACCCAAAGGTGTCCCAGGGACTGAAATATGGGAGCGTGGGTTGGCGTCCATGGGGCCCTTATAAGAGTCGCGGCATTGCTTCCATTTACTTGTGCCAGGCTATCAATTCTATCCGATCACACTTGGTCATCTCTTGATCTCTTACGGCCCCGAGGCTTATTACGTTCCGAGGACTAGGAAGTCATTCATTTTCACGCCCTTCGTGGCCCTTGTCGTTCTTTGATCAATATCTTTATTTTTGCAAGAGTTGGATCCCTTCCCTTTTCCCCCCTCTGATTAGAATTGTGGATGGTTGCCCTCTTGTACTTCCTCTTAAAACGACAGTCACCACCATCATCACCTGAAGTAATCCCTCTGTGGGTGGGGGCGGTAGAATAACACTCACGGTATTCCCTGCCTGTCGTAAGAGGCGATTAAAAGGGGCCCCAGAGGCTCTGAACTTTGGAGCGTGGGTTGGTGGCCACGGGGCCCTTAGCTGAGTCCTTGGCATGGCTTCCACTTACTTGTGCTAGGCTCCTCACTTTCATATATCCTATCCGACCTCTCTTGGTCAACTCATGTTCTTTTCTGACCCCGACGCTATTAGGTTTGCGAAGGCTAGGGAGTCTTTCCTTTCCACGCCTTTCGTGGCCCTTGTCTTCCACTGACCGATATCTTCATATTTCGAAGTACCGTATTCCTTCAATTTTTTCCCTCTGATTAGTGTTATATAGAGGATGGTTGCCTAGTTGTACTTCCTCTAAAAACAATAATCACCACCAGCACCATCACCTAAAGTAACAGTTTCCAGAACTGCGCGTATAGGTACACCCCGTTATACGAATACTGACAACAACAAAAAGCAAAGATATTAAAATTCACAGATAATTGATAATTTAGATACAACCCAAACATAAGAGTTTCTAAAACAGAATTCTTCCAAGTCCAAACAGAACAAAATCTTATACAACACAAAATGTTTTAAAACAATTCGTTAAGAAATTTCAGTCAATTCCCACCCCTAGGTCTCTTTGCAGTCTCTGTATCCATGAATGTTCTCTTTGATATTCCCTCCCCTGGTGTTATCATCATGTGTCCAAACAATTTCACCTTTGCATTATCAGTTTCTTCTTGAAGTTTATACACTCCCACGCTTCTCCGTGTTTCCTCGTTTCGTATTGTATCTCGTCTTGTCTTTCCCTGTACGCTCCGCCAGAACCTCATTTCAGCTGCTCGTATGTTATTTTGGTTCCGCTTAGTCAACGTCCAGGCTGCTGAAGCATAGGTCAGTACACGTTTAAAATAGGGCGAGTATAAAACTTTCTTGCACTTAATTGGCACATCTTAGTTCCATACAATGTCTCTCACACACTGGCAGAAACTTACAAACTGCTGTGTTCTTAAACCAATTTCTCCATCCAAATTTACATCTTGTGACATCATGCTGCCCAAATATTTAGAATTTTTCACAACTTCAAGAGGTTCACTTCCTATTTTAATCACTCCCCTGAATTTTCTATTACCTCTCGTCATTATCAAAGTCTTGCTTTTCGCAGCACTAATCTTCATTCGATGTAAAATTAACTTAAATGTACACTGACTGACAGTGACAATGCAACACCAAGGAGGAGTGGTTCGAAAGGGATGAAAGTTGGAAAAAAAACAGAGTCGGCACGGACGAATAATTGATGTTTATTTCAAACCGATATGCAGGTTACACAATGCGCACGGCATCGACTCAGTAGGATGTAGAACACCGCGAGCGGCGATGCACGCAGAAACACGTCGAGGTACAGAGTCAATAAGAGTGCGGATGGTGTCCTGAGGGATGGTTCTCCATTCTCTGTCAACCATTTGCCACAGTTGGTCGTCCGTACGAGGCTGGGGCAGAGTTTGCAAACGGCGTCCAATGAGATCCCACACGTGTTCGATTGGTGAGAGATCCGGAGAGTACGCTGGCCACGGAAGCATCTGTACACCTCGTAGAGCCTGTTGGGAGATGCGAGCAGTGTGTGGGCGGGCATTATCCTGCTGAAACAGAGAATTGGGAAGCCCCTGAAGGTACGGGAGTGCCACCGGCCGCATCACATGCTGCACGTAGCGGTGGGCATTTAACGTGCCTTGAATACGCACTAGAGGTGACGTGGAATCATACGCAATAGCGCCCCAAACCATGATGCCACGTTGTCTAGCGGTAGGGCGCTCCACAGTTACTGCCGGATTTGACCTTTCTCCACGCCGACGCCACACTCGTCTGCGGTGACTATCACTGACAGAACAGAAGCGTGACTCATCGGAGAACACGACGTTCCGCCATTCCCTCATCCAAGTCGCTCTAGCCCGGCACCATGCCAGGCGTGCACGTCTATGCTGTGGAGTCAATGGTAGTCTTCTGAGCGGACGCCGGGAGTGCAGGCCTCCTTCAACCAATCGACGGGACGGGAAATTGTTCTGGTCGATATTGGAACAGCCAGGGTGTCTTGCACATGCTGAAGAATGGCGGTTGACGTGGCGTGCGGGGCTGCCACCGCTTGGCGGCGGATGCGCCGATCCTCGCGTGCTGACGTCACTCGGGCTGCGCCTGGACCCCTCGCACGTGCCACATGTCCCTGCGCCAACCATCTTCGCCACAGGCGCTGCACCGTGGACACATCCCTATGGGTATCGGCTGCGATTTGACGAAGCGACCAACCTGCCCTTCTCAGCCCGATCACCATACCCCTCGTAAAGTCGTCTGTCTGCTGGAAATGCCTCCGTTGACGGCGGCCTGGCATTCTTAGCTATACACGTGTCCTGTGGCACACGACAACACGTTCTACAATGACTGTCGGCTGAGAAATCACGGTACGAAGTGGGCCATTCGCCAACGCCGTGTCCCATTTATCGTTCGCTACGTGCGCAGCACAGCGGCGCATTTCACATCATGAGCATACCTTAGTGACGTCAGTCTACCCTGCAATTGGCATAAAGTTCTGATCACTCCTTCTTGGTGTTGCATTTGCTCTGTCAGTCAGTGTACATATCCTAAGCAGTGGCTGAATCGTTTAGCCGATGACAATGATGGCAAATGTGACCTTGTCTGAACGACCGTTGCTATGAAAATTATATTTTCGGAGCAGAAAAAGAAGAAAAATATTTTTTCTTCAAGTAAAATGTTGGAATTTAAGACTGGTGTTTGAAATACTCCTAGCAGTGACTGGTTAAAGTTTGGTGCGTTTTTTTGAGCAGATTTCTAAAGTTGGAGTTTGTCAAGACAGGCTTGAAAAACCGGTACCGTACTTGATTTGTTCAAGCGATATTAAAACAATAAAGGCGGCAGGTGAAAAGGTTTTAATCCACATCAATCAACGCACCATGAAACGAACGAAATGTTGGTGTGTGTTTCGTTAAGATTACGTAAACAGTTTGATTTCTGTGATGCTTTAAACATTAACTCTCCAAACTTTTGAAACGGATAGTAGGTGCTGCTGGGATAGCTTTCTCAGATAATCTAAACAGTTGAAAGAGAGTTGGGAAATAAATAAATAAATAAATAAATAAATAAATAAATAAATAAATAAATAAATAAATAAATAAATAAATAAATAAATAAATAAATAAAGCTCAAGGGCAACAGTTGAAATGACGTGGTCCTTAGTTGGTCGAAACGAAACAAGAAGAAATAGGTAATTAATTTCACCCACATGTCATTCTGCACAGGAAATGTGTTTTCACGAAGATTTTGTTGAATAGGATAAAGGAAAGACTTTGAAAGTTTGAAAGTAGACAAATTGCTGGATGGTTCCAATTACCTGCAGTTATTCATATTGTATTGTCCGGCTCAATGTTTAAATGGTGGCCTTTGGTCACAAGGTCCCGGCTTCGATTCCCGGCAGGGTCGGGAACTTTAACCATCGTTGGTAAATTTCCCTGGCACGGGGGCTTCATCATCATTTCAACATCATCATCATCATCATCATCATCATCATCATCACCACCACGACGCGCAGGTCGCCTGCGGGAGTCAAATCGCAATACCTGCACCTGGCGAATATGTCCTCGGACACTCCCGGTACTGATAGCCAAACGCCATTTCATTTCATTAATATTGTATTGATTCTAGCACAGAACAGACATCTCTTATAACACAAGCAGCACACTCCCTCACAAAATACCGCAAAACACGCCGCCTTGACAACCCTTTATTAGTAGTAGGTAACTCATTCATAATTTCAAGACATATGTATGGCGTTTATAATTCTTCCTGTTACTGTTTCTTCCACGGAACGTTTATTTTCTAAAATATAACGTATAAAGAACTAACGAAAGTGGGCATGACCCAATACAGACTCAGCGAACTCACCCTCCTCAACATCGAATATGATGTCAAAGAAATCAGCTTCCCAGAAAGCACGTCACATGGTATAGTTTTATTCGACTCTGACATGAGTTCAAAGATATAAAAACTAAAGATAGAACCATATCTAATCAATCCCTACAAAGTATTCAGTTTTGAAAACATAATCCATCAGTTAGTTTGTTCTTATGGTAAGTTTCAAAAGGATAAACTTTTGCTTTTATATGCTGCAGTAAAATTTACACGTGATATTGCCAGGTTTTACACATTTTCTTCAAGAAGTCTCCATTTTGCTGCCCCAGGGGCTCTGAACTTTGGAGCGTGGGTTGGCGACCACGGGGCCCTCAGCTGAGTCCTGGCATTGCTTCCACTTACTTGTGCCAGGCTCCTCACCTTCATCTATCCTATCCGACCTCGCTTGGTCAACTCTTGTTCTTTTCCGACCCCGACGCTATTAGGTTTGCGAGGGCTAGGGAGTCTTTCATTTTCACGCCCTTCGTGGCCCTTGTCTTCCTTTGGCCGATATCTTCATTTTTCGAAGTGTCGGATCCCTTCCATTTTTCCCCTCTGATTAGTGTTATAAAGAGGATGGTTGCCCAGTTGTACTTCCTCTTAAAACAATAATCATCACCACCTCTCCATTTTGCTTTCTACAGGCGGGCTCCTGACATATTTTTTATGCCTCTGAGTTTGAATAGTTGTGCTGGTTTTCTGCTGCAGTCTTTATTGAAAGTAGATATGGAGGGTTTGTACATCTGTGGCGTGTTCGACAAAGGATGTGAATCCTCTACATCAGGTCTGTCCGAAATTTCGTGTAGTGGGGCGCACCTGACTTTTGGTTAAGGAGGCGCGCGCGCTGTTTAATGATGATGATGATGATAATTTTGTTGTTGTTGTTTGAGTCATCAGTCCAAAGAATGGTGTGATGCAGCCCTCCATGCCACTCTATCCTGTGTTAACCTTATGATTTCAACGTAACTATTGCATCCTACATCTGCTCTAATCTGCTTGTCATATTCATATTTTGGTCTAACCCTACCGTTCACACCACCTACATTTCCCTCAAACACCAACTGAACATGTCCTGGATGTTTTAAGATGTGTCCTATCATTCCATTTCTTCTTCTCTTCAAATTTAGCCAAATCGATCTCCTCTCACCGATTCGATTCAGTATCTCTTCATTCGTGATTCGATCTATCCATCTCACCTTCAGCATTCTTCTGTAACACCACATTTCAAAAGCTTCCATTCTCTTTCTTTCCGAGCTAGTTATCAGTTCTTCTGTAAATAACACGTGTTAAAATTTTGCAGGCATGAGATACTAAACTAATGGTGCGGTAGTTTTCACACTTGTCAGCACCAACTTTCTTAGGAATAGGTATAACAACATTCTGTCGAAAATCGGATGGCACTTCTCCTGCCTCACACATATTACACACTAAATGGAATAACTTTGCCATGCTGGTTTCTCCTCAGGCAGTTAGTAATTCAGAGGGAATGTCATCAATTCCAGGTGCCTTGTTCCTATGTAGGTCTCTCACAGCTATGTCAAACTCTGACATCAAAATTGGGTCTCCCATTTCATCAGCATCAACACCCTCTTCTTGTTCCAGAACCCAATCATCTACATCTTTACCTTGATACAACTGTTGGATATGTTCCTGCCATCTTTCTGCTTTGTCTTCTTTCCCTAGAAGTGGCTTTCCATCTGAGTTCTTAATATTCATACACCTAGATTTTCTTTCTCAAAGGTTTCCTTGATTTTCTTGTATGCAGCATCTACCTTTCCTATGACCATACAACCTTCGACATCCTTGCACTTCTCCTTCAGCCATTCTTCCTTAGCTAACTTGCACTTTCTATCCACTTGTTTCTTTAATCGTCGGTATTCTTTTCTGCCCTCTTCATTTCTAGCATTCTTGTATATTCGTCGTTCATCAATCAGGTCTAGTGTCTCCTGAGTTATCCATTGATTCTTAGTTGATCTTTTCTTCCTTCCTAAAATTACTTCATTTTTCATAACTATTCACTCTTCCTCTATTGTGTTTCCTTCATCCTTTTCATTTAGTCCTTGTGCAACATGTTCCTTGAAACAATCCCTCATACTCGTTTCTTCAACTTGTCTAGATCCCATCTCCTTGCATTCCTTCTGTTCTTCAATTTCTTCAACTTCAGATGGCATTTCTTGACCAACAAGTTGTAGTCAGAGTCAACGTCTTCTCCTGGGAAAATTTTGCAATCCAACACCTGGTTTCTGAATCTCTACCTAATCATAATGAAGTCTATTTGATATCTTCCAGTGTCTCCAGGTCTCCTCCATGCATACAGCCGTCGTTTGTGGTGTTTGAACCAAGTATTGGCAAGGACTAAATTATGATCAGTGCAGAATTCTACCAGCCGACTTCCTCTTTCGTTCCTTTGTCACAATCCGAATTCTTCTACTGTACTACCTTCTCTTCCTTGGCCTACCACTGCATTCCAGTCGCCCATCACAATTCACTTTTACATATTGTATTAAGTCATCTATCCCTTCATATATTCCTTCGATTTCCTCACCATCTGGTGAACTAGTAGGCATATAAACCTGCACTAATGGTGTCTATCTTGACCACAATGATTCTTTCACTATGTTGGTCGTAGTAGCTTACCCGCTGCCCTATTTTCTTATTCATTATTAAACCCACTCCTGCAATTCCTCTGTTTGATTTTATGTTGATAATTAGGTAGTTACCTGACCAAAAATTCTGTTCTTCCTCCCAACGTACTTCACTTATACCAACTACATCTAACTTTAGTCTTTCCATTTCCAGTGGCGTATACTGAGGGCTACCAAGGCTATCAGTGAAGCCCAAACCTCAAATGCGAGCAATGGAAATATAATGCACATTATAGTGTAAGCATCTGATACATTATTTCATTTGCAAACTTGAAAGCAATTGAGAAAAGACGTTGCACGTATTTCTGAGAACAAGGCTTCGGAGACTGATATTGCAGCCCAGACGCTCATCCCGCTCACCGCGAAACGCCTCACGCGGGTTGCTGCTGTATGCCTACAGGCGCTGGGTCCAGCGGAGGATGGGTGTGCTAGGCTTCGGTCCATCAGATTGCCACAGCTCACTATCAACCATGCATTACTCATCGTATATACTTCCTTACCTCATCCTTCTGACTTAACTTATTATATAGATAACGGAGTGCTGGTATTTCACTCCCGTTTACTTCTACATCCTTGTAGGAAGACACTGCAGGTCTACTGTTTTAGGAGTAATATAGTTTCATTTTTATAGGTAGATCTGCTAAAATGAATTGCAATCTTTCAGGTTTAGTGTTCTCTTTTGTTGGTTGGAATCGAACCCGTGATCACGGGTCGGACACCACCACTGATCTTCCGAGTAAGATAATTAACCAGTGAACGATCGGTACGGCCGCTGTAAAATTCAACGTTTTATTTAACGATTATGATGATGATGTTAATAATAATAATAATAATAATAATAATAATAATAATAATAATGGTGCATGACATCTGTATAGGCTTGGTGGTGACCTAATAGGGATAAAATGAATGGCGAAAAGGTCATAAACACCCAGTCTCCAAGCCAGAGAAATTAAGAGTATGAGGGGTTGATTCTGAAAATTGATCCGGGGCCGTCGGACCAAAGGCAAGAGCATTCTATCCATTTAGCCTCAAAGCTGGACTGCAATTTGCTAAATCTTAGGCTACCAACACGATTGATCAGGTGTTGAGTATTGGCAGTGGCAGGGGCCAGGGCAGTAGCTTGTGAAGCAGCCTTGACAACGCAGCAGGCTTCTCCGTTGGCTATTGGCTACAGCTCAAAACGCTTAAGGCTTGACGTTCCCTAAACCAACTACCGAAAAGGTGTAACCTAAGTCTAGTGGTAGCCCACGTCTTGATACCAGCATACGCCACTGTCCATTTCCCATTTCAGATTCTCTAACCTACCACAGCGATTCAAACTTCTAACATTCTACGCTCGAACTCGCAGAATGTAAGTATCTATCTTCCTGATGATCGCCCCCTCTCGTGTAGTCCCCACCCGGAGATCCGAATGGGGGACCAGTTTACCTCCGGAATATTTTACCCGGGAGGAAGCCATCATCAGTACATCATTCATACAGAGAGAGTTGCAGGTCCGCGGGAGTTAGTTACAGCTGTAGTTTCCCGTTGCTTTCAGCCGTGTAGCAGCATCAACACAGCTAAGCCATGTTGAGTATTATTATAAGGCCATATCAGTCAATCATCTAGACCGCCGCCCTTGCAACTTCCGAAAGGCTGCTACTCCCCTTTCGACGAACCATTCATTAGACTGGTCTCTCAACAAATAGGTACCCATCCGATATGATTGCACCTGCGGCTCGGCTATCTGCTTCATTGGGACACGCAAGCCTCACCACCGCGGCAAGGTCACATGGTTCTCAGGGGAGGAATATAGGGGATATAGAAACAAGTAGGCTAACACAGAATGAATATTTTTAAACGTATCGTACTTACGTCGCATGTTCTCTGTAAGTTACGAAACAGTATCGCTCCTCACTTTCACTATTAAAACGGTAGGTTCGTAAACATTTAGTCGCATATCAAATAATAACTGATGCATCAGTTTCGCAGTCAGTATAAATGAAAACTGAAGTAGTGAAAATGCAACTCTTCACTGTCCGGCTCCATGGCTAAATGGTCGTGAAAGTCTACGTATTAACATTATTATTATTAGCTACGGTTAATGTTGCTACATTTAAATCTGCATTTGGAGGGCGCTAAAAATGTATGTCAGGTGCGCCATGGCACCCGCGCACTCCCCCTGTGGGTGGGGGTGGTAGAATAACACCCACGGTATCCCCTGCCTGTCGTAAGAGGCGAGTACAAGGGGCCGCACGGGCTCTGAATTTGAAGCGTGGGTTGGCGACCACGGGGCCCTCAGCTGAGTACTTGCTTCCACTTACTTGTGCCAAGCTCCTCACTTTCATCTATCCTTTCCGACCTCCTTTGGTCAACTCTTGTTCTTTTCCGACCCCGACGCTATTAGGTTTGCGAGGGCTAGGGAGTCTTTCATTTTCACGCCCTTCGTGGCCCTTGTCTTCCTTTGGCCGATATCTTCATTCTTCGAAGTGTCGGATCCCTTCCATTCTTCCTTCTGATTAGTATTATATAGAGGATGGTTGCCTAGTTGTACTTCCTCTTAAAACAATAATCACCACCACCAACCACCCGCGCACGCCGCGATGGACAGGCGTGCTCTAAAGAAACTGATCCTCTCCAGGATCATAAACTTCAAATATTGCTCTCCTCTTTTGGACGCTGAAGGCTGCTCACGCCATGTCAAATACAGGTTCAAGGGATGTACGTTCGAGCCGCTTCTGGGGAGGTAGGCAACTTATGCTGCACCGCCACATGGCCTCTGTTAAGCGTCTTCAACCATGACCGGTTCCGCTGCCTCTGGTATCACACAGCATCTAACTGATAATAATATCATCCGGAAAAACATTACAAAAATCTATGAGACGAAAGCTTATTCCCTTTTGCACCAATAGAATGTCTACAGCTTAGAAAATTCACCTAGTAAAAACATCATTCTCTAGGCAGGCACAGTTCACATGCACTTACACGCTAAAATTACTGTTTATTCTAATTCGCCCAAGACGGGGTGATCACGTTTACAGAAACACGTCTTTCTGTCCTCATCGGGACATTTTTCTATAAGGCACAAGTTACTGACTTGAAATTCATTTATACACATCGCTGATCTGTTCGTTGAAAACGGCCTGTGCGTGGGAAAAAAGAATCCTTTTACTGTGAAAATCAGGATCCTTAGCAATCGAAAACAACTCACGTAGCCTACGGTGTTCTAGTTTTACAGATATATCGTATTTACTTACACAGCCCGGCACTGCACACGTTAACAGAGAGAGCAAAATAATGAAAACATCGGTACAAATCTACAAATGTGGAGAGTATCTTCCATACAGCCATACGGCGTTGTAGTGAACTGAATGTACGACCTGCGGTTCTGCCGGCCATGACTCGACACGGCTGTGATTCCGTTCACTGTGCGGTCCGCTCTCGAGCTAAATTAGTATGCTACAAGAATCTACAGAAGAAGAAGAAACAGCAGAAGACGTTCAACATCCCTTCAACTATCAATCACCCTATCAATCCCCCCTCCCCAACAGCAATCAACTGCACCACAACAACAATCTACCTATCAATCTACCCTCTCCCCTGAAGCCAACCCTAATTAATACCCGCATCAAGACGACATCGAAGAAGAAGAAGAAGTCAACTACACTGTTCGTCTCTTCTGCGTCCGCAATAATTCCACCTTCCCAGTCTCAGCTAAGTGCCAAGTACTCATTTTCATTCTGAATTACCCAGACCCACTCCCTCTAACCCGGAAAACAATAATCAGTACACTTATGCTCCTCTTCAATGAACACCTTGCCGTCATAGAAGAATCCCACAACGACCTCCTAATGGTCACTCCCCGCCGCGACACATCTATCAGAACCATCCTCGAAGCCTTAGAACCAACAAATATTCCCACCTCCGTCATCATAAATCCCCTCTACAATACCTCAAATCAGCAAGTTATCATCGAACCGATCACCCTGTGGGTGGGGGCGGTAGAATAAGACACACGGTATCCCCAACCTGTCGTAAAAGGCGACTAAAAGGGGCCTCAGGGGCTCTGAACTTTGGAGCGTGGATTGGTGACCACGGGGCCCTCAGCTGAGTCCTGGCATTGCTCCCACTTG
Organism: Anabrus simplex; assembly: GCF_040414725.1. Classification (NCBI taxonomy): domain Eukaryota; kingdom Metazoa; phylum Arthropoda; class Insecta; order Orthoptera; family Tettigoniidae; genus Anabrus; species Anabrus simplex. Next base: position 1,714,785,285 of record NC_090265.1, read on the forward strand.
TACCAGGCCCCTCACTTTCATCTATCCTATCCGACCTCCCTTGGTCAACTCTTGTTCTTTTCAGACCCTGACGGTATTACGTATGGAGGCCTACGGTGTCTTTCATGTTCATGCCCTTCGTGGCCCTTGTCTACCTTTGGCCCATACCTTCATTTTTCGAAGTGTCGCACCCCTTCCATTTTTTCTCTCTGATGATAAGTGTTATATTGGGGATGGTTGCCTAGTTGTACTTCCTCTTAAAACAATAATCACCACCACCACCACCACCACCACCACCACTCATCGAACCGAAGACCGTCAATCAGCAAACACAAACCTCACTACTTCCCTTCTCCACCCACCCTGCAGTAAACTACGTAGCCGTACAATCCATCCCACCCACAGAAGATTTCCAGTCACAAACCAGTCCATCCCAAGTTGACTTCTTTCAACAAATCAATTTTCCTCCCTTCCACCCAAACCTAAAAGAAAACCCAAAGGAATCCAAGCTACTCCCAAAATTACTAATTTCACTATCCAAACCACACCCCCAACTGCAGATATTTCACTACAGGCCTACCCCCTCACCAAGACATGCAATCGCAAACCATACCATTCCCATCCCAACTCCTCCATCCCACCTGTACATAAATCAATTCAAGCCATCAAGCAGACCACAACCACCCCCTCACAAACAACTCCCAATCCACAGACACCCAAGAAGAAACGCACACCTAGCAAGCAACCTTCGTCGTCAAAACTCACGACCAACAACTCACCGCACCCCCACCCACACCTAACACCCACTCACCACCACCCGACCCATCTCTCACCATATGCTATAATTGCCTCAAACTGGATCACCATGCTGCTAGATGCAGAAATTACACCCGCTGCAATAGGTGTGGCAGTCCACATCGCCACACTGAATGCACGGTGCCTCGGGACCAGGCGTGGTGCGCGAACTGCAATGGTAGTCACGCGGCCTCGTTTCCTGGATGCCCATACTTCACAAAGGCAATTATAGCTAAACCCAGGAAACAAACACACCAAAAATCACGCACAAATCCAACCACTCACTCAGGCGCACCAATACTCCGTCCTCCCACCCCCACCACCCCCGCTCAACCAGATAAACAACATTATTACTTCTAAACCTCCTAACCAGCCAACCATTTCCAATTTAGGGCCATCTCGGTGGATCGAGTAGCTGAGTACCCTGAAAACCTCCCCTCAAGTACCCCTCATCCTCCCACGCCCCACCAAGGAATCAACCCCGTCATGATTAAGCAAGAAGACCAACGAAAGACCTCACTTCCCACGCTTATGCTAAGCCTTCTTCTCACTCCCCAACAACTGCCCACCTGCAATATCACATAAATCAAACCTGGTACCCATAAAAATAGTAATCATCACCACTACAATCCATAACCTAAAGATGAAGCACCGGTCTCGGAACGAGGCACGCTGCAATGCAATTGCCGAGCTATTATGGTGTTTTTCAAATTAACATCTGCACACTCTCATTAAATATTAAATACAACAGTTTAGTAAATGTGCAGTCACTGCGAAAATACCAGATACATGCCCGTTACCCAACAAAGGTACACCTTGGGCGCGGTTAGTACTTGGATGGGTACCACATATCTGAAACACTAATTTCTGTGTCAGCCATACACTCAAGCGAATTGCTGGACTTTTTCCATTTACCTGCATTTATCAATATTTTTCAATTAATAACTTTTTAAAAAAATCCACTTATCAACAGTTAAGCAACATTGGATGTGGTCACCCATTGGATGGGTGGCAAACGTCCGCACTTTCACTGATCATACATGTTGCATAATTCAATTATAACTACAGTATTACAACCACTCCCTAATAATACACTATTGCATTATACTTTTCAACTAAATACAAGTTTTCACTAAACGGCTGGGTGAGGAGCATTAAATTGCACCGGTACCAGCAACTGTAAGGGCTTTTAAATTTCTAAAGGACTTAGACTGCCGAGATTGTTAACAGCTTGCTGTTGTAAGTACAAACCTGATACGTTTAAACTAAGTTCTGTGAATATATTTCGAGATTCATTAGAGGAAAAGAGTGAGGGGCACATAAGAAGGCGGGTGAGTGAGAGCGTTCTGCGCAGAGCGAGACAGATGTCATCGCACTGATTTCATGAACTCTCCGTTTCTTCAAGGGGTAGCAGTGGGCTCATCATTTGGTAGGCACGAGTGACTCGGAGGTAAATAAGCTTGTAGTTTACAAGTTTTCTCTTTGCCTCCCGTATATAACACGAATACAACAAGTACCGGTAATACCAATACTTATAGAGTGAATTCGAGAAAAACCGCACGAGCCTCGATTTTCATCCCCCTGTGGGTGGGGGCGGTAGAATAACACCCAAGGTATCCCCTGCCTGTCGTAAGAGGCGACTAAAAGGGGCCCCAGGGGCTCTGAACTATGGAGCGTGGGTTGGCGACCACGGGGCCCTCAGCTGAGTCCTGGCAGTTCTTCCACTTACTTGTGCCAGGCTCCTCACTTTCATCTATCCTATCCGACCTCCCTTGGTCAACTCTTGTTCTTTTCCGACCCCGACGCTATTAGGTTTGCGAGGGCTAGGGAGTCTTTCATTTTCACGCCCTTCGTGGCCCTTGTCTTCCTTTGGCCGATACCTTCATTTTTCGAAGTGATGGACCCCTTCCATTTTTCTCTCTGATTAGTGTTATATAGAGGATGGTTGCCTAGTTGTACTTCCTCTTAAAACAATAATCACCACCACCACCACCACCTCGATTTTCACTCATGAAAGAGAAAGGACCAACTGGTGATCACGGAATACGGCGCAGCTAATGCTCACCCGCTTTCTTACATGCTGTTCACAGCCTCCTGCTCTGTTAAAAGTTCCCACTAACGTATTAATTACTAAGTTGACCTAAACGTATTTATAACAGACATCTTCCCGAAATCCTGTCATCTATCTGTACCGACCATCATCCACATCATTCCATCTAGAAAGTATCCATTAGAAAACTAAGCCACGTAATGATCATTCCAAATATGTTGTTACTTTTAGAAAATAAAATACCGTAGATTGTATCAACTGTAAGCGCACTGCGTTAGCTTTAGAGCACGTTGCTCTCGACATTGTGGAAGTAACTGCACCAGTTTGGTGCAGTCTGTATGTCCTATGGAAAGTCTAGAGCCGGCTGAAGGAGCCTCAACAAACGGGCATTTTAATAAACGAAGGCAACAATATCAATAACGAAGGTTACCGTAGATACGGGTGACTGCAGCGCGTAGAAGGTAAGAGCTGCACATTAAAATATAGTACGGTGTGTAATAACACTGAATGAATATAGAACTGTATCATACTGAACTACGGTAGTTGTAGGAGGTTTCATGTTCACGTGTTAACAGCGGGATGATATCCCTAATGCTCAGAGTAGCTTTACTCATGAGAATGGGTATGGAGGCAGCTAGGGTAGTGAAGTGTCCCTTGTTTCTGTTACAAGCTTTCAGTGTAGGTACCTAACTTAATAGTTAAGATTTTCTCATTAAATAGACACAGATCTTCCCATGCCAGTCACCATCCTCCCTGTGGGTGTGGGCGGTATCCTCTGCCTGTCGTAAGAGGCGACCAAAAGGTGTCCCCAGGGACTCTGAATATGGGAGCGTGGGTTGGCGACCATGTGGCCCTTAGCAGAATCCTGGCATTGCTTCTATTTACTTGTGCCAGGCTATCTATTCTATCCGGTCATACTTGGTCATCTCTTGTTCTTTTCCGGCCCCGACTCTAATTACATCGCGAGGGCTAGGAAGTCTTTAATTTTCACGCTCTTCGTGGCCCTTGTCGTTCTTTGATCAATATCTTAATTTTTCGAAGAGTTGGATCCCCTCCCTTTTTTCCCCTCTAATTCCTCGTAAAAGAGCAGTCACCACCATCATCACCAAAGGTACCAGCTAAGTAGCATATTGGGCAGGAAGTTTCCTCCCTTGCCTCTTATACGAAGTAAGTGCAAATACAGTAGAGACTGTATTTGGTAAGTGTTTCGAAGTTTTCCCATGAAAACAATCTCAACACATTAAAGTTTCGAACAAATGAATTGGTTATTTGAGAAACAACATAATTCAAGTTCCCAGAAGGGAACCATAATTTAATTTCATCGATTTTAATATTTTATAATTTGCCTCATAAACTGCACAAGGCACCATGTAAAATATTCTAAAATACCGTACGAGTAGGCCTACGCTATAACACTCACAGGTACAGGTAAGAAAGCTCTCATGGAGAAACAAATAGAGGAGTTCTCGTCATGGAGGAATATGTTGGTGAATCTGTTTACCACTGTTTACTAGAGAAAAAATAAAAGTCATTGACTTATGGTGTTACTCAAAGAAACACAGAAATTGATACGGTAGCCTAGGGCCTAGTGTAGGCCGTCCACTAGTGAACTTCACTGAACTCGGAACCGAAAATAAGCGATCGTTGCCGAGTGTGAAAGGCGGCAGAAAAAGCAAAGCTGGAGTGAGCTGTTTCTGTATGTTTTTGGGTAACGATATTTTTTTTATTGTGATGTAATATTAAAGTTTGGCTAAGGTAGATTCAGTGTGTTATATATTTCACTACATATTTGGTGACCCCGACGTGATTCAGTGACGGAAGAACGTAATAAACATTGCGAAGTACGGTACATACAGTAAGTGTTGTGTAAGCATGAAGAACAACTGGTATGCCGACTGCAAATTAATCTCATCTCATTCAGGACACATGATGGGCTGACATGGTAAGCATCAAGATCGCTCCTTCCTGGATAGAAAATCTGAAAATATGGTTATTTCAAGTTGGTAGCTCAGTCTTCTATCTCAAGATTTACCCAATATGACATTAAATTGAACTACCTCGTGCCTCAGCTCGAACCTAAAAACCTTGAAAAAATTTGGGACATTATTAAAAGTTCGGAACCGGATAAATATTCCGCGGCTAAAAAAGCGCCTTCTAAATATCTTCAACGAAAGCTAAGATGAACAAATAAAACGGTTGGTAATAGGTCTAGCTTTTAAGGAAAATGTAGTTGTTAGCAGGCGCGAATGTTTCCGTAAAAGTGCTTCGCAGCTTGTGACTTAAGAAATTACCGTACACTATCAAACATGTTTTAACCCTATCTGATGGAAACTTAGAAAAATAGCAATTATGGGCGACAAAATCATTGAAATGCATCCCTGCAATAAGCTTTACAGTGGAGAAAATAGCGGTAGGCTTACTGATGCATCTGTTAAGTAACGACGCTATCACGAAACACTGTGGACAGATAGCCGCCCTAGAGCAGCAGATAGCTTCAATGCGCACTTTTAGGCAAGACTGACTCCAATCCTCAGACCGTAATATAGAAAAAACATGGCGGCCGATGTAGCCGGATTGCTGGTATTCGCTGACACGAAAATATTATATAAACGGCGATAATTAAATAAATGTAACATTGTAGGGAAAATCACTTTTACACGTAGCCTATAAAAACGCTTCGCCAACAAGTACGCACCACATATAATCAACTAGAATCACATATATTCTACCAGAAAAGAGACCAATAAGCTGATTATGTAGACATTTCAATTCGTCAAATAACGTTTTTTCTTAGATTTCACTTCGCTGGATGAAGATCGAGAGTAGCATTAAGGTCTGAGGATTGGAGTCGGTCTTGTTTTAGGCCCCGCAATCGAAGTTCGAGCCGAAACCGAAGCAAACAGAAGTACGGTCCAGACGGAAAGTACCGGTAGGCCTACTGCTTCTACCACTTCCGAATTGGTAATAAGTGCTTCCCTGACAAATGCAAGCCTTCATACTTGTGGAAAATATTGGAAAACTCCAATTCCAAACAGTAATACGGTAGTGTTAGCAGCAAGCTCCACTATTGAAAATAATGATTGCTGCAATCCCTGTTTATATGTAACAAGGCATATTAGGAGCAGATTTTCTGAAGCTCAACTTACTGACTTAAATAAAAAGCAGTTATTTGATGGCGAGACTAAACTCTCTGTCATGAGTGAAGTAATGACCATCACAGCTGGTAATGTCATCAACACAATGGCCAAAGACAAAAACTTTGCTGATCTGTTATAAAGTTGCCCAGATTTAAACAAACCAAATTTACTACCCACCCAAATGAAGCACAATATTTAATACTTCATCCCAAGTAAACGCCAAGCAGTACCGATATACTGCAAGCCCATGCAGCTGGATTCTCGAAAGCTACATATCGCTAAACAGGAATTTCAGTTCATGTAAATCTATAGAATTGTTCGACCATCAAATTCAAACTGGGCTAGTCTTCTCCACATAGTTCTTAAAAATGATGGAACTTTTCGACCGTATGGTGATTACAGATGACTGAATGCACAAACTATCCCAGACCAATATCTGATTCCTCAGACTGAAGATTTTCAACATATTTTGAGGGGTAAGAAAATATTTAGCAAGCTTTACCTGTTCAAGGCATATTTCTAAATCCATGGAGCAGAGGAAGAGAAACCTAAAACCACCATTTGGGTTATATGAATTTAATGTGATGCCATTTGGACTCCGTAACACACCAGGCAGTTTTCAACATTTCATTAATGAGGTATTTCATGGCCTAGATTTTATTTTTCCATATCTTGATGACTGCCTAATTGCTCAGCATCAGTAGAGGAATATTGTGAGCATCTTCAGACTGTGTTTGAGAAGCTACATGAATTTGACCTCCGAATTAATGTTTCTAAGTCTGTACTTGGTGTAGAAAAATTGAAATTTTGGGACACTTAATCACCGCAGAAGGCTCCACACCCATACTGGATAAGTGAAAGCTAAAAGCAATTGTTGACTACAAACTATCACCTTTGTGTATTCTTAGGTACCATTAATTTCTACAGACAATACCTCAAGGATGCAGCGGAAGTGCAGTATCTTTTGCATTCTTGTATGAAATGTGCTAAGAAGAAAGATAAGCCAAATATTAACTGGAAGATGCCACAAAACTTGTAAAATATAAGCAGGACTTGACAAATGCAACACTGCGTACCTTCCCAGACCTAACGTACCAGCTGGCCCAGGCAGTAGATGCAGGTGACTTTGCAGTAGGATGTGTCCTACAACAGAATGAAAAAAAAAAAAAAAGGATGGAAACCTACTGGATTATTATGAAGAAGCACACACACTTTCCCCACGTGTCTAACGATGGAATCCCCCATGACCAGAGCCTCAACCCTACCCACCTCATTTGATCCCCTCCCCTCCTGGCCAGCCCTTTCTTTCCTGATAGCTGCAGAAGCTACTTCCTCCTCCCTTTTCTCCTTCCCATGACCCTGTTCCATCTGTCTTTTCCTATCCTCTACTCTACATTTCCCTTTAACGTACCAAGGGAGATGTTCAATAAATTTCCAATTTCTTTGCAATCATTTAAGAAAAGGCTAGGAAAACAGCAGATAAGGAATCTGTCACCTGGGTGACTGCACTAAATGCTGACTGGCAATTTTTTATGTCTTGTTATTTTGTTTCTTTGACATCCCATGCAGGCTTGCATCCATTATAGACATTATTCTTGATATCAGGCCAGAAAATCTTGGAAGTCATGAGTGTAACAGTAGTTTTTATCCCTTGATTTACCATATTGTGGATATGAAGAAAGAATTGTTTGCAAAATTCTTCTGGAATGTATGCTCTGACAATAATTCTAAAGATCATGTGATAACTTCTTGAAAAACCCCAGTTAAGAAGAGAGAGAAGAATTAAAGTATGGAAGTTGAAGGAGAAAAGTGTACAAGAAGAATTTCAAAGGGAAATAATACCCTTGGTACCCAGGACAGAGGTGGGGAATGTTGAAGAGGAATGGAAAAGATTTAAGGAAGCACTAGTTGGATGTGCAGAAAAGGTGTGTGGTAGAACATCAGGAAATGTGAAAGACAAAGAAACACACTGGTGGAATGATAGGGTAAAGATTAAAGTGAAGGAAAAGAAAATGGCATGGAAGGCATGGAAAACATCTAAGACTGAAGAAAGTAGAAGAAAATATGTGGAGGCAAAGAATTTGGCCAAGAAAGTAGTGGAGGAAGAAAAGAGGAAAAGCTGGGCCTTATTCACACAGAAATTGAGAGATGATACGCAGGGCAGCAAGAAATTACTGTATGGTATCTTAAGAAACAAAAAGAGAGATCAAGTAAACACCAGATTTGTGAAGGATGAAGGTGGCATAATTTTAACAAAGCCAGAAGAAATAAGAAATAGATGGAGAGAGTATTTTCAGAAGCTGCTGAACATAAGAACGGATGACAGTCATTCAATGGACGACCAGGAAAGACAATTAGTTGACGAAGAAATGGATAAAGAAATTACAATGAATGAAATTGAAATGGCAGTTAGAAAGATGAAGAATGGAAAAACTGCTGGAATAGATGAAATTTCAGTGGAGATGATAAACGCAGCTGGAGCTGTAGGCCTGCAGTGGACATATCGGGTTCTCAGGAATGTCTGGGAGAATAAGGAGGTCCCTGAGGATTGGCAAAAAGGAATAATCATCCCAATTTTCAAGAAAGGTGATAAGAAAGTTTTGAAGAACTACAGGGGAATTACTCTAATATCCCATGTTGCTAAGATAATGGAAAGAATACTGGAAAGTAGAATAAGGTTGAGGGTTGAGAAGCAGATACAGGAAAATCAGTTTGGTTTCAGAAGTGGAAGATCAACAATAGAGCCCATTTTCATTATGAGACAACTCATGGAAAAGCATTGGGAGTACGGGAATGATATGGTGATGACATTCATTGATATTGAAAAGGCATATGACAGTGTCCCTAGGACGAAAGTTTGGGACAGTCTGGTGCAAAAAGGAATTGGACAGGGATTAATAAAAATGATCATGGCATTGTATAAGGAATGTTGTAGTTGCGTGCAAACACAAGTTGGCAGGACAAGTTGGTTCAAAATAACTAGTGGGCTGAGACAGGGAAGTGTTCTATCACCAATCCTGTTTACAATAGTAATGGATGACATCATGAGAACAGCAAAAGCAGCATATGGAGGAAGAGAAATGAACACGATGTTATTTGCAGATGATATTGTGATTTGGGGAGAAGACGACAGGAAGGTTCAAGAACAGTTGAATGTGGTGAATGGGAAGATTGAAGAATGTGGATTGAAAATAAGTGTAGAAAAGAGTAAAACTCTTGTTATGACAAGAGGGGAGAAAGAAGGGAAAGGTCAGATTAGACTTGCAGACAAGCCCCTGGAAGTAGTGGAAACTTTTAAATACCTGGGGAGTGAATTAATGGAGAATGCTCGACTGGATGCTGAGATTAGTAAAAGGATTCAAGCTGGAAGTTGTTTCTATCATAGTGTAAGAAATATGTTATGGGACAAAGATGTGCCAATGGAAGCAAAGGATACTATGTACAAGATGTATTACGTACCCATAACAACTTACGGAGCAGAAACTTGGACAAAGACAAAGAAGGATGAGAGTCGAATACAGGCAGCTGAAATGAAATTCTTGAGGAGTATGATACAGAAGAGTAGACGAGACAAAATAAGGAAAGAGAAAATCCGGGAAGAAATTGGAGTGGAAAAAATGAATGATAGAATAGAGAAGAGCCGACTAAGATGGTTTGGGCACATAAAGCGAATGAGCGACGAAAGAATGCCAAAAAAGGTGATGGAAATGCAAGTCCAAGGAAGGAGAGGCCGTGGACGACCACGATTGAGATGGAAGGATACCATCCAACGCAGCATTATACAAAGAAACCTGGACTGGGACACAGTGTTGGAGGAGGAGTGGTGGAAAGACCGAAGAAAGTGGAGAGGAACCATATTTGCCCCTACCCGGCTACAGCTGGATAAAGGGAAATGATGATGATGATGATGATGTGATAACTTCTAAGGTTTGGATGTAGACTTTTTCTCTTTGCATCATGACTTCATTTTCTAGAAGTGTAGAATAATCTTGGAATAAAATGGGAATAGTGCAATGGGCTTGAAACTTTATTGCAGCAGCATTGTTCTTTTACTTGGGGTGAACAATTTAGGGTGTCTCCTATAAGCCTTTGTGAAATTGTTTATAAACTTATTACTAATCACTCACATGAAGGGACTGTATGGTATGCTAAAAGAGGAGCAGGATTCAAATGAGTTCCGGGACAGCGAGTACAAAGCTGACTGTCCACGCAAATCAACAAGAGGAAAGACTGAAGATGGATATGAACAACTAATGTACTATTGAACGTGGCAAATTTTCCTGTGATGTCTAGAGGATATTTTGATCTGCTTATACTAATTGGACTGCTTAGCAAGAAGTGTAGAAAAATCTTGGAATAAAATGGGAATAGTGCAATGGGCTTGAAACTTTATTGCAGCAGCATTGTTCTTTTACAATAATTCTAAAGATCATGTGCTAACTTCTAAGGTTTGGATGTAGACTTTTTCTCTTTGCATCATGACTTCATTTTCAAGAAGTGTAGAAAAATCTTGGAATGACTCAAACACACAGCAAGAAGATTCACTGCATAAAACAAGGTGCGCTCATAAAGGAGATGCAGTGGCTATGTTCATATCCCTACGTTTAACTATGGCTTAACAGCATCTAGTTTATTGCGTTCAGGAGACGGAGGGGCTGGCTGTCTTGAGAATGGTTTTCCATTATCCTGCACTCAGGCAATTGCTGGGACAGTTCCTTTGATAGGCGGCGTCCACTATCCCCTCTCCATCAGGGTACGGAATGAAAACGTTTTAGTAGTAGTATTACATTCTCCTTTATCTCACATAACAGATGATCAGTAATCATTATTGTCATCCATTTAATGCCTCAAGTCTGCTAGTGCGTCTGTTTCAATGCATATATTCTTCTTGATTTTCTCGTCTTACTCTGCGCAGCTCACTTGCTAGGTCAGCCTCTGCTTCTATCATCTTCCTCTTATTTTGACCTGACAAGTTTAAGCATTCAGTGGCGTATACTGAGGGCTACCAAGGCTAACGGTGAAGCCCAAACAGCAAATGAGACATGGAAATCTTAAAGAACATTATAATGTAGGCATCTGACACATTGTTCCATTCACAAAACTTGAATGCAATGAGAAAAAAACGTTGCTCGTATTTCTGAGTGCAAGGCATCGGAGACCAACATTGAAGCCATGGCGGTAAGTCCCCCCTCGGCTCACCTAGCGCGGCTTGCTGCTGTGTATCAGAACGGTGAGGAGAGTCAGGGGACCGAGGGGATAGGTGTGCAAAGCTTCAGTCCATCAGATTGCCACTGCTAACCAAGGAAAGAGAGCAAACATGCGTTCCTTATCACACATACTTCCTCACCTCATACTTCTGACTTAATTTTATAGATAATAGAGTGCTGGTATTTCACTCCCTTCTACTTCTACATCTTTGTAGGAGGGCACTGCAATATCTGCTGTTATAGGAGTAACATGATTTCCTTTTTATACGTAGATCTGGTAAAATGAAATATAATCTTTCAGGTTTAGTATTCTTTTTTGTTGTTTGGAATCGAACCAGTGATCATGGGTCGGACACCACCACTGATCTACCAAGAAAGCTAATAAACCAGTGAACGACGTGTACGACCACTTGCAACGCTGTAGAATTCCACATGTTTATTTGATGATAATAATAATAATAATATGGTGCATAGCCTCTGGAAAGGCTTAGTGTTGACCCAATGAAGTTGAAACAAATGGCAAATATGTCATAAACACCCAGTTCTGAAGCGAGGGGAATTAAGAGTATAAGGACGTTGATTCCGAGAATTGAACCGGGGCCATCGGACCAAAGGCAAACATTCTACCCATTTAGCCATAAAGCCAGACTTTAATTTGTTAAACCCAAAGCTGCCATTTACACTGATCAGGTGCTGAGTTTTGGCAGTGGCAGAGGCCAAGGCAGTAAGTTTTGAAATGGCATCAACAACCCAGCGGGCTGGCTACTCTGGTGGCTCAAAACACTTAAGGCTTGATGTTCACTAAACCAACTATTGAAAAGGAGTAACCTAAGTGTAGTGGTAGCCCACATCTTGATCGCAGCATATGCCACTGTAAGCATTGAATCCTCCATAGAGCGGCTATGGAACTCAAGAGTTTTCTTATGCTTAGACCTGAACAGACACCAACAGAACAGAAATTCACTTTACACTAGACATCTAAATCTCAGCCCATATAATTATTTCGAATTGTGACGTGTTTGAGTGTCACAATACAGGATAAGTAAGACTTAAAGGCAGAATCGAGGGACTTGAATTTCGTCATTCAAGGTTTACAGTTCCTTCATACTGAGAGATCCCACTCCCATTGAGGTTGAAATACTTTTGTATTTGTGTTAAATTAGAGGAAATGTTCCGACATATTAAAGAATTGCTGTTGCACTTGGGTTTCAATGCAGACTTTCTTGTTGTAGATCTAAACCCTCCTGATTGTCATAATACGACACCAGAAGTGCAAATACTGATGCATGAAATTGTTTCCAAGGCAAATGTTTCCTTATAATACAAGTTAGGTGGCATAACGTAATGAAAAATTTATGACAGTTCTGAGGGACTATCATATTTCTAGTACCAGTACTGTATCATAATATAATTGGATCATGATCTTAAGCATTTAGCCTTATCGATAAATCTTCCCTTATTTATAGATTATGATCATGCAACCAGAGTTATTTCTCTCAAAGGATGACTCAGTTATGAAGTTTTAGCTCTATTAATGAATTGAACTTAAATATGGCAAATTTTCTGGTGATGATGATGGAATGACCATCTGTAACAGTAACTAGTGTTATTATTTTATTACTGTCAGTACGATGATCACACTCGACAGAGCTACAGGAGAAGGAAGGGACCGGAAATTATTTAACATCGCGGGAACACAAGGGATGTTTCGGATGTTGCAAGGATGTAAAAGGGCTCTGCAGCATTCATTATAAATAGGTCAGATAACGTGTCTTGATATGGAATTGTTATGTGCATTGTCTGGTTGTTCATTTTTAGGAAATATGAGTGAAGCTGAATTTTTGACGTTTTCCTTATTATGGCATTAATTGATATTTTACCAACTATTATGTCATTTCAGAGTTATTGGTGGATATTTCATTAAAGTTTGCCTTAGATTATTTTGCATCACATGGACATTTGACAGGAAGTACATGATCCTTTCAAATAAATAATAAAAATATGTCACTATTCGAATCAGCCAACAAAAAATGTAAAGGTTTGATGCTAATATCTATCATTTTTGATGATTCTTTTCACGTCACTTCCACACAACCCTAACTGTACAGGTGTTAGGGGTGTCTTACCCCAGCAGTATTTTTCTCCAGATGGTACATCATAATTATGTGTAGCAAGTTTGGTTGAGAGCTATGCTCCAACACACACACATACATCGAAATATTGGCTATTTAGGATATTTTCTTTTTCACCCCATCATACACCCATGCCAATGGTGGCGAAACTTGGACATAAATGCCACCTGGAGTGTCACTATTTTTAACATTAATATTGGTTGTTTTCAATTGTGTTTTCATGTCATTTCCCAAACCTCATCCGTAGGGGTGCTTGGGGTGTCTTGCACTTGTATATTTTTTCAACAGTAAATCACATGTTTACCTAGTTAAATTCAGGGCTATGCTGAAACATGCACACATACATCGATTATCTCGGTCATTTTTGACAGTTTCTTTCATTTCACCCCTTTTCACCCCCAGTGCCAATGGAGACTTAAACAGCATCCTGAGCATCACTATTAATCTCAGCAACCCTGAAAAGTATGGATTCGACACCGTTATTGGTCATTTTTGATTATTTTTTCATGTCAACCCTCTCAACACCCAACCTTAGGGGTTCAACGGGTGACTTAAGACCATAGAAATTTTTTCCAGATAGTAAGTCAAATGTGTTTGGTTGAGAGGTATGTTGAAACATACAATAATCTTGGTTACTTTAGACATTTTATTTTTCACCAGTTCTCATGCTCTCATGCGGATGGTGGCTGAACTTGTACTTTAATGTCATCCGGTGTGTCACTATTCATCTCCGCAACCTCAAAAACCGTGGATTCAACATTGACACTTTTCATTATCTCTACACGTCACTCCCTCCCTTCTAAGCGTGTCTTACCCCCACTGTATTTCTCTCCAGATAGTATTAAATCATATGTGTACCAAGTTCGGTTGAAATTGCAGGTTTGCCTATAGTCGCCTGTCATTTTTAATTGTTTAGGTTCTTTGATATCTTATGTGAAGATATTGCTCCTTAACTGTACGCAAGTCACTAAGTACAGAATGTATTACGGGCTAGAGAAAAGCCATGGATAGCAATTCTTGGAGGATCATTTACTGATGTGATTTTAGGATTACTCAATGTAGACTGAACTTAGAGACCTATCAATGCCTGTTGAGTGATTTAAAAAAAAAAACAAAGTGAATTGGTCCAGTAGAAGGCCAGACAGACCGTACAAAGCTGTTTTAGTAAGATTTTTTAATATATAGATCTTTATTAACACAAGAAATGTAGGCTGTTTTACATGATATTGCTTTACCTATCTATTGTTATTTTTCCTAAGTGGTAGCTAAATGTGATGACTAGGGCTCAGAAATTCATGCATTTCATGTTTCACTTAGGGGTTAAAAATGTATGCTTATACATTATGTGCACGAATTATGGAATTTTCATTCATTTGAACATGCTTTCATGGTGCATATAACTGGATATTTTTGTGATTTTGATAAATGCATCATATTTTAATATTTTAGCTCCTATATGGCATATTTTAATCAGTTTAATGTTTTTTACGGTATTTTTAATCAGCTTTTTTCATCTGGTTGATGTTGGCAGTAATGCTGCGCATGATGATGCAACTTGTCATGTCGTGAGGAGTTATGATGTCATGCAGTGAATCCCCTGTTTCATTATCTACCCTCACGTTTTGTGCTTAGCTGTCGACTGGCTGTCCATTGAGTCATGTAATGGTGTTGTGAACTGGTTGTGACCAAACTATGTTTCGCATAAAAAGTTCTTTAAATACCAAAAATAAGAGCAACTTCGAGTTGTAGATTAACTAATTTACAGAAGGAGTTTTCAGGTGACTTAATATCTACAGAGTACTGTTCTGTGGAGCATGTGATAAAACTATAGGGAGTGAGAAAAGGTAAACACAGCAAAACATAAGGATAATTTAACTAGCAAACTCGCAAATAAAGAGCCTGTTCAGAAACAACTATTAGAGTGTTTAGGAAGTAGGATTAGTGAATTTTCTTACAACTTGTGCCAAGAATTTTTAGCTGCTGTTATTCCCTTGTATAAAATTAATAACCCCACATTAAAACGTTTTCTTGCCAAATACCCTCGACAACATGTGCCTGAAGCAAGTACATTGCGTAATCTTATGTAGGACATTGTTACAATATAGTATTGTCAAATTTACAAATTGAATTAGCGGAACAGTTTGTGTGGGTGTCTATTGATGAAACCATTGATTCTGAGGGCCGATTTATTGCTAATGTAATTGTGGGTGCCTTAAATAAGGAACCAAAACTGATACCATATCTTCTTAATGTGTGTGAATTGCCAGCCACTAATAATGTAACTGTAACGCAGTGTGTGATGGACTCATTGAAATTATTATGGCTATCTGGAATCAAAAACGACCGGCTATTTTTATTTGTTACCGATGAAGGTACTTATGGTAAAATCAGGACAAACACTGAAAGGCATTTTTCCTAACTTAATTCATATAGCTTGTTTGGCACATGCTCTTAATTGCATTGCTGAGACAATACACAATTCTTTCCCATTGTTAGATCAATTTGTGGCCTGTTAAAAGAAAATTTTTGATAAATCTCTTTCAAGAGTCAAGTTGTTTAGATCAACAGCACCCAGTTTCCCACTTCCTCCTGCTCCAGTGTTAACATGATAGGGAACATGGCTGGATGCAGCTTTGTATTATGCTCAGCACATAGAAGTATTCAAAGAGGTTGTTAATTCATTGGACTCGAATGAAGCTGCATTAATATAAACAGTCAAAATTTTCTGTCAGGCATTGAGTTAGAAGAGAACCTTGTTTTTATAAATGCCCATTTTTCCTTTTTGCCAATCGCCATAATATCACTGGAAGCTGTAGGATCTCCCTTAAAAGAAACACTGTTTTCGAAAAAACAATATTCAATCTAATTTTTGTTCCTGGTAGTATAGGGCAAAAAGTGAAAGAAAAAATAAATTATGTAACTTCAAAAAATCCTGGTTATAAACAGTTGTGTGATATTCGAGACATTCTCGAAGGAAAACCGTCTGTCACATCAAAAGACTTGCCTCTTTCTGTGAAGCAGTTATCATCATTTAAATATGCCCCAATAACATCTTATGATGTGGAAAGAAATTTTTCACATTACAAAGTGTTTTTCGAGACAACAGGTGATGTTTTTCAGTTAAAAATTTGTGCATGGTGATGTTTGTGAACTGCAATTCATCATTCAGCATTGATAGCAGGACCATTTCTGCTTCAACCTCCAAGGAATATATGTAAGTTTGTTATTATCAATACTAACCTGACTCGTCTACTGCCATTTCTTCATTTTAATAGTGCATATTTATATTTAAAATTTCAAGTTTTTAAGAGCATATTTGCATGCATATTTCCTAGTTTTTTAGAACATGAACTTCCGAGCCTCAGTGATAACATATGAGAGCTTGGGTTACCTCACTGACCTCGCTTGGTCAACACTTGTTCTTCTCCAACCCTGATGATATTTGATTTGCAAGACCTTGGATATTTTTTTCTTTTTCACGGCCATCATGGCACTCCTATCCCCCTCCCAATACTTCCTTTATTCGAAGGACGTGAACACTTGCTTGTTCTCTACCAATTAGAGTCAATAATGACCATCATTGAGACCTTGTCCTCATGTCTACTATAATGCGTCAAAAAGCCTCACTAATAAATGCATCTTCTTCCTTGTTTCAGAAGTGAGAGAGAGAGAGAAGTCTGTAAGTACCACAACAAATTGTCCATTTCTATTTGCAATAAATTTAGTGATTGACATAAACCATTGACAGTACTAGAAGAACTTAAAAGTTGCTTCAAATACATTTCACAGGATATATTACATACTTGTGCTGTACCAGAGACACGCATATTCCGAGATTTATGACCACTGGTCAGGGGCATGGCATGTACATTACAGTTGTTCCGGCAGCAAAAGTATAATAGTTGCTTATATAATTTATGGTGAATTTATTACTTTAATATTTATGTACTATTATTTAAAGATCAAAATCCTACCTGTCTGAAACAGCGAAGACCAACAACCAAGCAGATGGGTTTGGTCTGTATTGCCGGATTCCAGAAGCGCCCAAGTTTAAGCCATCACCATCAGTTCGGGTACCAATGCACACTTCGCTGCATGTTGTGTCTCTAACCTCTGTGTCATTAAGAGATCCCCCGTGGGTGCGGGCGGTAGAATAACACCCACGGTATCCCCTGCCTGTCGTAAGAGGCGACTAACAGGAGCCTTAAGGGCTCTGTACTTTGGAGCGTGGGTTGGCGACCGCGGGGCCCTCAGCTGAGTCCTGGGATTGCTTCCACTTACTTGTGCCAGGCTCCTCACTTTCATCTATCCTATCCGACCTCCCTTGGTCAACTCTTGTTCTTTTCCGACCCCGACGCTATTAGGTTTCCGAGGGCTAGAGAGTCTTTCATTTTCACGCCCTTCGTGGCCCTTGTCTTCCTTTGGCCGATACCTTCATTTTTTGAAGTGTCAGACCAATTCCATTTTTTCTCTCTTATTAGTGTTATATAGAGGATGGTTGCCTAGTTGTACTTCCTCTTAAAACAATAATCACCACCACCTGTCATTAAGAGAGAGCCATTGCCATAGCTCTATACTTGCAAAACCTAACCCAGCAGGTTTCTTACGTGAGATGTTAGTGTCTGACATTGAACTAATATCTCCTTTAAACACTGCAAACATATAGATTATGGTTTAATGCAGACAAGTGGACAATTCTAATTCACTTAAGTAGACATGTATGAACAACATGAGACCCTACACAGAGTAGAATAACACCATAAATAACTAGGTTCTTTATTATTTCCCTTCAATGCACTCCTGGGCATGAGGACTGCAATGTACAAAACTTAACCAAACGTTGCATGCTCTAAGAGAATCAAATAAGCTGGAATGTAAGACTGATCAGACTTAATACAAAGTTTCCAAATGCTGTCACTGTTCAAGATTTAATAGCCATAAGGCAAGGTTCAGTTTTCTAACCAGTCAAAGGTCTAGTGGGTGTATTCTGCAGACACATTCCAGTACATGCACATCATTGAAACACTCCAATTTGTGCCTGATAGCAATGCAAACAAATATGCTCTGGCATCATATGAAAAGACTGATTCTATTGTAGACTGAGGAGTCTGGTGCAATACCTGCCAAAACATTTTGTTTTGGAAAGAAAAAAAAAACCAATAAAATTTTTTAGTGGAATATCTGTTATTAGAATTGTTTTCTATTTTTTTTTATTATTTGTATGACTTCCGTTCTATTTTCATGGTATGTTGCATGAGATTATTTGCAATGAATTGATAGAAATTTACAATCGATTTTACTTTAGGCAGATTTTCCTACGGAGTTCAAACAAATCATTTTTAATCTTTAAATACTGGTTTGATTTTATATTATTTCAAATTTACTACATACACAGGTGCTAGTGCCAGTGATAGATGCACAATGGACAGCATTTTACAATTTTTGGATATTTTTGGAAGTTTTTGTAGTCCAACTATGTGTTATGCACTATGCATCAATTTAAACATTCCGTGAACTTATATCAGGACACACCTCTGAATTTTTTATGGTTCAAAAGCAGCACCTGGAAGTTCATCTTTAAATTTCCTATCTTTCCATCCACCGCACCTATGTAATGTAACAAATGAGAGACATCCCTCCATGAATCTCCGATGTGTTTTTTCAGTAGTATCTTCACGGCATAGGCTTTTGCTGCTGAAACAGAGATTCCCATGTGAGACCTCTTTGGCAGCACTTAAGTAATTAAGTCTTTCCTTTCATAAAACATTTTCCACTATCTTGAGATGACCATGGTAAGTGCTTTCCACTCTGACTATAATAAAATTTCTTTCCCATGTGAAGAATATTCTTTTGCATTTAGAAAATCGGAAAGATGATGCTGAAGAATTTCCCACGGTATGGTTAATTTCTGCCCGCCAATCATAAGGAAACCAATCCTTGCCCATTTCTCATACAGTTCCAAAATGTTTTATCACATCTGTACAGGCTTCAGCTTTACTATTATATCCATTTTCTGTAGGCCCATCCTTCTCTGTATCCCAAAAACCTATCAGGTGGAATATAGGAGTGTCTGGCCACAGGGAAGTTCGTCCCAATATGACCAAGAGAAGCTGGAACGCTGGTGAGAAATCATTTTGAAATCATCCCAATTATGATCCAGTTTCTGTTCTGTCCTGCACAGCCGTCTGAGGAAAATTGGAGTACTTTCACATTTTCCAAGCACAAATTTTGTATGCAATGGTACAGAGCAGAGGCTTTCTCTTTAGAGCTTTTTGCACTTTGGTCTTCTGTACATGTATAACATAACACGTTATTTGGCCCAAGTCTTCCTCTGGGTAGGATGTGATTTACAATAGTACAGTTATAATAGTACAGCTGTCCACTGTAACGGGCAGTTAGATTGGCAACCTTAGGTAAAAGCAGGTTTTTCTGACTCTCAAACACCAGTGTCACTGAGTGGTCTTTGTGTAAGTTCATGAGGCTGTAGTGAACTTTGGTTCGAATAAGATAAACTGTCTGTTCTGTGGGATCTTGTGTTCTTTTCAGAGTTGCTTTTAGGCCCAGGGAAGTTGAACACACATCCGTCGCAGTCATCCCAAATGCTATGTTAAAGGATACATTGAAAACATTTGTGAAGTAATGAAGATTCACACAGAATTCAGGAGCACATTCCTTATCACACATTTGGTGTAGTTTATGCATATTGAGATTAACAGGCAAATTCTGCCTCTTACACCCTGCCCTGCAATAGTGAACTACTTTAACATGTTGAGTGCCGTGCGCCCCCGTATGGGTACTTGAGAGTAGTCAAGTTTTTGAACTTCATGTCCCCATATGGGGTCATACGTTCGTTCTAAATCGAGGACGGTACGAACCCATTTGGGTACACAGTAAGTATGTGTTTCGAAGACGTATAAAGTCTCTTCCTGCCATCTGCTGGTCGTCTATTTATGTACGTGCGTAGTCCACCTTCCATTCCTCAATTCCTGTTTTGACGCGACCCCATATGGATAAAAAAAAGAGTGCTTTGTAGGGTGACAAAGTGATTGTCTATCTGGCGCACAATTTTTTTTTATGTAGGTGTGCAGTGCTCTGAGTTTCCTTTTCTTTTTTTAAGTCGTTTAAATCGAGCAGTAAATGACTTAGTGCAGATAGTCTGGACAATATATCGAACAAGTCGAACAATTATGATGTAGACGAAGTATATAGTTACAGTGAATTTGAACCCAGTACAGATCAAATAGCGATCTCGCACGTTCATCCACATTGATGAATTACAGTCTTCAGCATACACAACACTGTACTCCGGGTTTCCAAGCTAGCTGTTACAACAATTATGACGGTATTCAACGATATATTCACTGGTTTCTCATGTTGCACAATCATCGCTGCTAGGTTCTCATACTCAAATTAAAAGTTATACAATCAAAATTATATACGGAACTTACTCATTATTCCGTAACTACTAATTCTTCTTACAATGTTGTTCTGTTGCATCCTAATTTACCAAATTCACATGATTTTCACTACTTTATATAACTATGTTTTATACGAAAATTTCCTAACCTAAAATCGGAAGATTGTCATTTACAAACATTTCCTGACCTTAAATAGGGGATCGTACATTCTTACGGCTCCAGTATGAACAAGTTAACATATCTATCAAAATCAACAGCATATAATACGTCCCTGCAAAGGAAAATGTAAGTATGACCGAGCGTCGGGACAGTAACTACTGTATAAGTACGACCCCATACGGGGGCGCGTGTACGTGTACAATTCGTAATGACCAATACGACCCCATATGGCGTCACAATATTTTACCTAATATACATAATAAGTTAACGTAATATATCATAAATACATCCTAATTTCAGTGATCATTTGCTTGGTTAAGCCTGTGAACGTTTTGGCACCAGGGAGTAACTCGATGTTATTAGCTCACGGTACTAGACGGTAATCCTATTAAATTCGGTCTGGCACTCAACGTGTTAAAAGCCAGTTTCTCTATGAATGATTTCACCTTCTGATGCCTATCGCTACTGCCTCATACGTATAGATCATTTCGCCATCCGGATGGAGCAATACCAGTGCATAATATAGCAGCAGAGGCTGTAGCAAAATCATTTTATGATCAGTGGGTTATGTGGTTTGGAGTCCCAGCAAATCTAGTTACTGACCAAGGCTGACAGTTTGAAAGTCAGCTCTTTAAGAACCTTTCTGAATTGTGTAGTCTGAAGATTAAACATATGATACGTTATCAACCACAGAGCAATGGAAAAGTTGAATGCCTACATCAAACAGTAAAATCTGCTATCAAAGCTCACAACTCTATAAAGTGGGCAGACAACCTTCCTACTGTGTTGCTAAGTCTACATGCAACACTCTGGGAGGACTCGAACAGTTCAGTTGCGCAAATGGTCTATAGCACGCATATTAGGCTTCCAGGTGAATTCTTTGACAATCCTCAATCCAGATCAAACCAGAAACTTTTGTCTCCAAACTTCAGCAGTACATGTAGGAACTCAGACCTGTGGAAGTTACGCACAAAAGTTTCTGAATGGTGTTCATCCATAAAGGCTATATTAAAGGCACTAATATATCCCTGAGAATTGACAGAGTCAAAAAACCTTTGCAACCTCTACATGAAGGTCCTTTCCAGGTAACTGCCAAAACTGAAAAATATTTCACAGTTACCACAAAAAAATAAACCTGTGAAAGTCTCCATTGATTGCCTGGTACCAGCCTACTTCATAGCAGCAGGCGATAACACTTCTACAGTTTGTCATGAAGAATGACCAGCAGTCTTGCAAGGACTCTGCCCCTCCCCCTCCCCTTCCCCCGTGATTGATTAATGACAGATTCCCAGTGCAAGCCCAACCAGAAGAATGTGGTGGCAAAATCACATTGTGGAAGGACAGTCACGTTTCCCACTCGCTGTCTAGTTGATGTATATAATGAATATCCTTGTGATTTTGGTACAATTTTTTTATGTTTATATTGCTTTGTATCGAACTTGGTTACTGGAGCGGGTAGCAGTGTAGACCACCAGCTGGTGGATTTGACTGATGACGGATATCAACATCTAGTGTATTACTGAATATGGTGAATTTTCCTGTCACATCTAGAAGACATTTTGATCTGGTTCTTATGATTGGACAGTTTAGCAAGGAGATCCATTGCATAAAACAAAGTGCTCTCATTAAGTAGCTGCAGTTGCCTTGTTCATATCTCTACGTTTAGCTTCGGCTTACAGAGTCTAGTTTTACTGCGTTCAGGAGGCAGAGGGGCTGGCTGTCTTGAGAATGGTTTTCCATTATCCTGCACTCAGGCAATGGCTGGGGCAGTTCCTTTTATAGGCTATGTCCACCATCCCCTCTCCACCAGGGTACAGAATGAAAACATTTTACTTCTCCTTTATCACACATAACAGATGATCAGTAATCATTATCGTCATCAATTATTTAATGCCTCTAGTCTGCTAGTGGGTCCGTATCCACGCACGTTTTCTCCTCAACTTCTCTCATCTCGCTCTGCCAAGCTGCACTTACTAGGTCGGCCTCTGGGTCTGCCGTCTTCCCCTTATCTTGACTTGGCAAGTTTTAGCTTTGAATCCTCTATAGAGGGGCTATGGAACTCAAGATTAGTTTCCCTATGCCAGCACCTGAACAGACATAACAGAGACGGCATTCACTTTACACTAGACATCTAAATCTCAGCCTGTATAATTATTTTGATTGTGACGTGTTTGAGTGCAACAATACAAGTTAATTAAGACTTGATGGCAGAATCGAGGGACTCGACTTTCATCATAGAAAGTTTATGATACCTTCGTATTGACAGATCCCAAACCCTTTGAGTTTAAAATAGTTTCAGATTTGTGCTAAGCTAAAAGAAAATGTTCTGACATGTTAAATAATTGCTGTCGCACTTGGGTTTTAAGGCGGATTTTCTTGTTGTATATTGAAACCCTCCTGACTGTCCTAATGCAACACCAGAAGTGCAAATACTGATGCGAGGAACTGTTTCAAAATGCGAGATGTTTCATTATAATACAAGTTAGGTAGCCTACAGTAGAAAATTTAGGGCAGATCTCAGGGACCATAACATTTCTAGTACCAGTACTTTATCGTAATAAAATTCTACCATGACCTTAAGTGTTTGGTCTTATCGATACGCTTCCCTTATATAGATTATGATGATGCAACCAGTGTTATTTCTCTCAAAGGATGATCCAGCTTAAAAGTTATGAAGCACTTTTCTTGAATGTTCGTTTCTAGGAAATATCAGTGAAGCTGAATTTTTGTAGATTTCTTTATTATGGTGTTGATTGTTATTTTATGAACTATTTTGTAGTTTTATAGTTATTGGTGGATATTTAATTAAAGTTAGTTTTAGATCATTTTGATTCACATGGAATTTTGTCCAGGGAGTAGATGATCCTTTCAAACAAATAATAAAAATATGTTACTATTCAAATAAGCCATCCAAAAAATTAAAGATTTCATACTGATATCTGTAATTTTTGACGATTCTTTTCATGTCACTTCCACAAAACCCACAACCGTAGGGGTGTTAGGGGTGTCCTACCCTAACAGTATTTTTCTTCAGACAGTAAGTCACATGTACCAAGTTTGGTTGAGAGCTATGCTGAAACACACACACATACAATCTCAGCTATTTAAGATATTTTCATTAGAACCCTTCTCACCTTGATGCCAAATGTGGCCAATCTTGGACATAAATGCTATCTGGAGTGTCACTATATATCTCTGTGACCCTGAAAAGTATGGATTTAACACTAATATTGGTTGTTTTCAGTTGTGTTTTCATATCATTTCTCAACCCTCAACCATAGGGCTGCTAGGGGTGTCTTGCAGCCGTATATTTTTTCAATAGTAAATCTCATGTTTACCAAATTAAATTCAGGGCTATGCTGAAACATATACACACATACATTGATAATCTTGGTCATTTTTGACAGATTCTTTCATGTCACCCCTTTTCACCCCCAGTGCCAATGGAGAATTAAACAGCATCCTGGGCATCACTATTAAACTCAGCAACCCCAAAAAGTATGGATCTGACAACATTATTGGTCGTTTTCAATTTTTTTCATGTCACTCCCTCCCAACACCCAACCTTAGGGTGCAACAGGTGACTTACGAATATAGAAATTTTTCCAGATAGTAAGTCAAATGTGTTTGGTTGAAAGGTATGTTGGAACATGCAATAATCTCAGCTATTTTAGACATTTTATTTTTCAACCCTCCTCGCTCCCCCATGCCGATGGTGGCTGAACTTGGACTTAAATGTCATCTGGAGTGTCACTATTCATCTCCGCAACATCGAAAACTGTGGATTCAACACTAACTTATTTGATTATTTAATGTCACTCCCTCCCCTCTAAGTGTGTCTTATCCCCATAGTATTTCTCTCCAGATAGTATTATATCATATGTGTACCAAGTTTGGTTGAAATGGCAGGTTTGCCTATAGTCGCCTGTCATTTTTAATCATTTAAGTTCTTTGATATCTTTATCTGAAGATATTGCTCCTTAACTGTATGCAACCCGCTACATACAGAATGTATTATGGGATAGAGGCAAGCCTTTGCCAGCAATTATTGGAGTGGCCATTTAGTGACTTGATTTTAGGATTACTCAATGTAGACTGAACTTAGAGACCTATCAGTGCCTGTTGAGAGATTTAAAAAAGAACAAAGTGAATTGGTCCAGTAGAAAGACCGGACAAGGCTGTTTTAGTAATTTTTTTTAATATATAGAATTTTTTTTTGTTTTTTTGCTAGGGCTTTACGTCGCACCGACACAGATAGGTCTTATGGCGACGATGGGATAGGAAAGGCCTAGGAGTTGGAAGGAAGCGGCCATGGCCTTAAGGCACAGCCCCAGCATTTGCCTGGTGTGAAAATGGGAAACCACGGAAAACCATCTTCAGGGCTGCCGATAGTGGGATTCGAACCTACTATCTCCCGGATGTATATATATATATATATATATAGATTTTTTTTTTTTGTGTGTTTATATAGATCTTTATTAACACAAAAAATGTAGGCTATTTTAAATGATATTGCTTTAGCAATCTATTGCTATTTTTCCTAAATAGTACCTAAATGAGATAACATATGAGAGCTTGGGTTACCTCACTGGGCTATCTTGTTCAACTCTTGTTCTCCTCCAACCCTGATGGTATTAGGTTTGCCCAACACCCCCTGTGGGTGGGGGCGGTAGAATAACACCCACGGTATCCCCTGCCTGTCGTAAGAGGCGACTAAAAGGGGCTCCATGGGCTCGGAACTTTGGAGCGTGGGGTGGCGAACACGGGGCCCTCAGCTGAGTCCTGGCATTGCTTCCACTTACTTGTGCCAGGCTCCTCACTTTCATCTATCCTATCTGACCTCCCTTGGTCAACTCTTGTTCTTTTCCGACCCCGACGCTATTAGGTTTGCGAGGGCTAGGGAGTCTTTCATTTTCACGCCCTTTGTGGCCCTTGTCTTTCTTTGGCCGATACCTTCATTTTTCGAAGTGCCGGATCCCTTCCATTTTTCTCTCTGATTAGTGTTATATAGAGGATGGTTGCCTAGTTGTACTTCCTCTTAAAACAATAATCACCACCACCACCACCTTTGCCCAACACCTTGTATATTTTTGTTTTAACGGCCATTATGGTCCTCATGCCCCGCTTTCGATACTTACATTATTCGAAGGATGTGAACACTTGCTTATTCTGCACCAATTAGAGTCAATAATGACCACCATTGACACCTTGTCCTCATGTCTACTATAATGTGTCATAAAATCTCACTAATAAATGTATCTTCTTCCTTGTTTCAGAAGAGAGAGCGAGAGAGATTGTGAGAGAGAGAGAGGGAGTGAGAAATAAATATGTAAGTACCACAACAACTTGTCCATTTTTATTTGCAATAAATTTAATGTGTGACATAAATCATTGACGTACTAGAAAAACTTAAGGGGTTGGTTCAAATACATTTCACAGGATATATTACATACTTGCTGTAGGTACCAGAGACACGCATATTCCAAGATTTATGAACACTGGTCAGGGCCGTGGCATGTACGTTACCGTTGTTCCGGCAGTAACGATAAAATAGTTGCTTATGTAATTTATGGTGAATTTATTGCTTTCATACTCATGTACTGTCTGGCTCCGTGGCTAAATGGTTAGCGTGCTGGCCTTTGGTCACAGGGGACCCGGGTTCGATTCCCGGCAGGTCGGGAATTTTAATCACCATTGGTTAATTTTTCTGGGATGGAGTCTGGGTGTATGTTTCGTCTTCATCATCATTTCATCCTAATCATGACGTGCTGGTCGCCTACGGGCGTCAAATCAAAAGACCTGCACCTGGCGAGCCGAACATGTCCTCGGACACTCCTGACACTAAAAGCCATATGCCATTTAATTTCATTTCATACTCATGTACTGTTATTTAAATATCAAAATCCTATCTATCTGAAACAGTGAAGACTGGAGCCAAACAGATGTATTTGGTCTGTGTTGCCGGATTCCAGATGCGGCCAAGTTCACGCCATCACTGTCAGTTCGGGTACCAGTGCGCATAATGCTGCTTGTTGTGTCTCTTACCTCTATGCCATTAAGAGAGTGCTGTTGCCATAACTCCATGCTGGAAAAACCTAACCCAACGGGTTCTTTACATGATATGTTAGTGACTGACATTGAATTAGTATCTCCTTTAAACACTGCAAACATATAGATTATGCTTTAATGCAGACAAATAGACAGTTCTTTTAGATTAATTCACTTTAGTAGACATGTATGTACAATGTGAGTCCCCACACAGAGTAGAATAATGCCATAAATACCTAGGTTTATTTATTATTTCCCTTCAACGCACTCCTGGGCATCAGGTCTGCAATGTACAAAACTTAACCAAATGTGGCATGCTCTAAGAGCCTCAAATAAGCTGGAATGTAAGATTAACCAGATTTAATACAAAGTTTTAAAATGCTGTCACTCTTCAAGTGTTAACAGCCGTAAAGCAAGATTCAGGTTCCTGACTAGTCAAAGGTCTAGTGGATGTATTCTGCAGACACATGCCAGGTACATGCAGATTGTTGAAACACTCCAGCTGTGCCAGATAGCAATAAAGAAAAATCTGCTCCGGGATCTGAGGAAAAGACTGATTCCATTGTAGTTGAGGGGATCCAGTGCAAAAGGGCCAAAACATTTAGCTTTGAGAAAAATGTATAGTGCAATAACTGTTAATATTAGAATTGTTTTCTATTTTTCAATTATTTGTATGACATTTGTTCTATTTTCATGGTATTTTTCATGAGATTAGTTGTAATGAATCATAGAAAATTACAGTCTATTTTACATTAGGCAGATTTTGCTATGGAGTTCATACAAATCATTTTTCATCTTTAAATACTTGTTTGATCTGATATTATTTTAAATTTACTACTACATAGACAGGCGATAGAGATAGATCTACAAACGACAGCATTTTGCTATTTCTGGATACTGTTCGCAAGCTATTTTAGTCCAACTATGTGTTATGTACTATGGATCCCTTTAAACATACTGTGAACTTATATCAGAACCCACCTCTGAATTTTACATGGTTCACAAGCAGCATCTGGAAGTTCATCTTGTAAATTTCCTGTCTCCCTCTCCACCATACCTTTGTAATATGACAGATCAGGGACCTTCTCCATGAATCCATGAAGTGTTGTCAGTAGTATCTTCACGTCCCAGACTTTTGCTGCTGAAACAGAATTTCCAAAGTGGGATCTTCTCGGCAACACTTACGTTATCAAGTCTTTCCTTTTTTTATAAACATTTTGCACTATCTTGAGATGTCCATGATAAGTGCTTTCCACTCTGATGACAATGGATTTTCTTTCTAGCGTGAAGAATATTCTTTTGCATTTAGATAATCGGCAAGACAATGCTGAAGAATTTTTCATGACATGGTTGATTTCTGTCCTCCAGTCATAAGGAAACCATTCCTTGCCCAATTCTCGTACAGTTCCAAAATGTTTTATCACATCTGTACAGTCTTCAGGCTTTATTATTATATCCAATTTCTGTAGACCCTTCCTTCTCTGTATGCCCAAAAGCCTATCAGGTGGAATATAGGAATGTCTAGGCACAGGGATGTTCATCTCAAAATGAGAAAGAGAAGCTGGAATGCTAGTGTGAAACCATTATTTGGAAATTATCCCGATCATGGCCCAGTTTCTATTCTGCCATTCACAGCCACCTGAGAAAAATTGGAGTTCTTCCACATTTTCCAAGCACAAATTTCGTATGCAATGGTACAGATCAGAGGCTATCTCATTAGAGCTTTTTGCACTTTGGTCTTGTGTCCATATGTAACAGAACACATTATTTGTTTCAAGTCTTCCTCCGGATAGGATGTGATTCACAACAGTACAGTTATAGTAGTACAGCTGTGCACTGTAACAGCCAGTTTGATTGGCAACCTTAGGTAAAGGCAGGTTTTTCCGACAATCAAACACCAGTGTCACTGAGTGGTCTTTGTGTAAGTTCATGAGGCTGTAGTAAACTTTGGCTCGAATAAGATGAAATTCTGAGCACAGCTTGTCCTCTTTCTGTGGGATCTAGGGTTCTTTTCAGAACTGCTTTCAGGCTTACAGAACTTGAACACACATCTGTCGCAGTCGTCCTGGAAGGCAAAGTACAACCCATGCTAAGAAAAACAAATTTTTAGAGTTGTCAGAAGAAAGATTTTAATTACCAAAGCCATAATGAACAAGGTACTAGAAGATATTGAAAATAAGTTAGAGTTTCCAACTGACTGAAACTTATCAGTGTCTCCAGTGCAGCAGTTGCTTATAGATTTTACAAGGAGTGTTCAGACCCTGCGTCCAATCGATTTTAACAAGCTTAATATACCTATTGGGGCACACTCTACTTAACTTGTGTATAAGGGTTTAGGTCAATATGCTTTCATTTTTGAAAAAAATGAGGACAAATATCATGACACAGGATCCACTTTGAAACATATGGAGGTGATAGAACACTAAAATGTGAACACATTTCACTTAAACCTATCAGGTCTGCAACCTAGTAACTTCTGAAAAATTGATGAATTCCCCAATTCTAATGCAATGCATATATACTTGAGAGTTGCAACACAGAGAAGTGGAGCAGTTGTCAAGTGGTCATCGTACTTATGTACGAACCATGACGAAGCAAGTTTGAGTCCCACCATAGCTGTACTTTTTTATACAAATTAAATTATTATCTGAGGGAATGTGAATGTAAAATTGTGAATAAAGATATTAAGCAAAATGCAGTGGAACTTTTTTCTACCTCAAATTAATATATATATATACAGAGAAAGAGATCTAGCAGTTACTGTGAGAACATTTAGGCCTATATTAATTTCAGGTATAAAATAAAAATAATGTACTGCCATTTGCATGATATATTTGTTCCAAGTTTTATCTTAACGTTCCCTGAAATATTAATTTATTTTGTACAACAGTTATAGCTGCGACAAGACTCAAACTTACGTCTACAAAGTTCTCAGACAAGTGCGGTAACCACTAGGCCTCCACTCCGTTTGACTGTGACGTAACTCCAAGTATATATGGATTGCATTGGAATCAGGGATTCATCAGTTTTTCATAAATTATTTGGTTGTGGACCTGACATGTTTAAGTAAAATTTGTTCGCCTTTTAGTGTTCTATAACCTCCACTCTGCCTGAAGCGGATCCTGTGTAATGACACCTCGCTTTTTTCAGAAACAAAAGCGTATTGACTTAAACCCTTATACGCGAGTTACTGTTGAGTGTCCACCCACAGGTGCATTGAAACTCGGTGAAATTGGTTGACCGCAGGGTCTGGCCTCTCCTTGTTAGATATTATGTTTGAGACACTTTTCATGTAATTGTAGGTGACTGTGTTCACGAGTGCAAGACAAGAATGTGTGGGATTCTGCAAAGAATTGCTGTGCCATTGCAGCATTAACAAGTCATTACATTATCTTTCCCACAATAAAAGAATGCCTGAAAATCACTCAAGACATGTCAGTTATCACATTTTCCCAGTGATGTAGGAGCTTTAGAATACACTCATATAAGAATAGGCTATATCAAATATTGGGTTATGACAGTCCGTTCCTTCATTTCTTAAGCACACTCGCATACTTTCAAATTAAATCTATAACAACATTTGCCTTGCATTCATCAAATCGACGCTTTTGTTGCCTCTTACTTGCGTCTTATTGGTCTCCGCTAACCATAACCTATAATAATGTCAACCATGTGTCTGTGTGACAAAATACTGTTTCAACACACCATTTGTCTTTAACAATTGTTTCATAACAAATGTTGGAAATGTGTTGGTGAAACAGGGTACTTTTAACTGAAGTATTCAATTAAAAACAATTGTTAGTTAACATTTGTTAAGTAAAATATAACACAAAGTTGAAGAAAGCGGGCCTTGGTGTAATTTATTACATCTCTTACATCCTGCCCTGCAATAGTGAACTTCTTTAACAGCCAGATTCTCTATGAGTCTTATCACAGCCAGCCTCTCTCCCTCACCTCCATGGTGTTCAGTTCACATCTGTTGAGTATTATTAAAATGAGAAGCAATTTCCCTCCACACACGTATGTTTTATATCCAGTATACCTAGAAATTCATCATGACACACAGGTAGTATATACTTATCAAGAGTTCTCATTAAGTAGGGTGTGGATGAACATCTCTGTCGAGTCTTCTTCCCCTCAGCCTGTCTCAGACATGTATTAACACATACTTAAGTATGACTGCATCTTGCAGTTGCTTGGGCGTATGTGAATAAAATGTTTTGTTGATCTAACGGATATCTGCTTCTGTCAACTTCTTTGCATTCAAAAGCCTTAGCTTTGGTTTTGTGAACACATGCTGAACACTTCAGTGGATTTTTGCTGTACCTACAGAAAAAATTTGAACGTAAGTAATGTTTCAAACTGTGTGAAGTATCAGGCTCCTGACCAAAAAAAAAAAATTTTCTCCATACCTCTGTCTGACGGCTACAGCTCTTTTCCATCATTCTGGGTTTTGCAACTCTACTCCTGAAGTCCTTGGGATTTGTAGACAGTGGTCATGATGCTCTCTCCATACTTCAACCGCCCCGTGCCAATGTTCTCTGCAGTACTGTCTGTAATGTCCATGATACCGCAGTTAATTTTTTGAGCATAGACCTTCACCTTCAACAAATCCTGACAATTTTTCTTTTTTTAAATTTTGATTACATCTCACTGACACAGATAGGTCTTATGGTGACAATGGGGTAGGAAAGGCCTAGGAGAGGGAAGGAAGTAGCTGTGGACTTAATTCAAATCATGACAAATGGCTCTTAATTTGCGAGTGGATTAAGCAAGTTTTGCAATGGAGCCTCATATTCAACAGCTTTTTAACATAAATGAGTTTGATACAGATATTCACGCACTTCAGTAGCTTAAGCTTCAGACTTCCAGACATTAGTAGTAACACAAACTGGCAAAAAATTCATTAAGCAGGTTTTGATCCAGAGTCCCTCTGTTTGTGGGAAGGAAGTTATATCAAAGAAAGCAGAAGCCCTGCAAGTGCCATTTCATTTTAATATACTTTTAGTTCAATGCATCATTTCATTACTGGTTTGATCAGCAACAACTCTCAAAAGTTTATGCCAGGACACAGCCACTGCTAAGTTAATGGATATTAACATCAGATTTATGATGTAAGTTGTAATGCAAGGGTTATGACTAAAAAAAATACTGTACCAGCTTTGTTGGATAAAGTAATGTTAACTGATTGACTAATCAGTGTGATCATCCCTGTGAAGAAACAAAAATGTTGTGACCTTTCACTTAAGGAGAAAGAAGTACACATGTAAATGTAATACTATCAGAAGAGCACTGAAGTTGATCTGGTGAGGTCTGACAAATAAACAATCTTAACATTATTTAACAATTTACATTCCTCCTTAAGAAACACAGGTCTCTTAAATAAAATAACAACAAGTGGTAATTATTTTGTTTTGAAAAAACCTTAAGAGCAGTTTTAAGAAGAAGGTGAATGGGATGGACCATAACGAGGTGACCCAGTTCAGGTATGGTTCCAGGCCAATGTACCTTACATTTTACTTTCTCAGTGTTTCTATTGTAATTATGCCATTTTGCTTCCTGTTCCTTCAATCAATCAATACTGATCTGCATTTAGGGCAGTCGCCCAGGTGGCAGATTCCCTATCTGTTGCATTCCTAGCCTTTTCCGAAAAGATTTCAAAGAAATTGGAAGTTTATTGAACATCTCCCTTGGTAAGTTATTCCAATCCCTAACTCCCCTTCCTATAAATGAATATTTGCCCCAGTTTGTCCTCTTGAATTCCAACTTTATCTTCATATTGTGATCTTTCCTACTTTTATAAACGCCATTCAAACCTATTCGTCTACTAATGTCATTCCACGCCATCTCTCCGCTGACAGCTCGGAACATACCACTTAGTCGAGCAGCTCTTCTTCTTTCTCTCAATTCTTCCAAACCCAAACATTGCAACATTTTTGTAACGCTACTCTTTTGTCGGAAATCATCCAGAACAAATCGAGCTGCTTTTCTTTGGATTTTTTCCAGTTCTTGAATCAGGTAATCCTGGTGAGGGTCCCATACACTGGAACCATACTCTAGTTAGGGTCTTACCAGAGACTTATATGCACTCTCCTTTACATCCTTACTACAACCCCTAAACATCCTCATAACCATGTGCAGAGATCGGTACCCTTTATTTACAATCCCATTTATGTGATTACCCCAGTGAAGATCTTTCCTTATATTAACACCTAGATACTTACAATGATCCCCAAAAGGAACTTTCACCCCATCAACGCAGTAATTAAAACTGAGAGGACTTTTCCTATTTGTGAAACTCACAACCTGACTTTTAGCCCCGTTTATCAACATACCATTGCCTGCTGTCCATCTC
This sequence comes from Anabrus simplex, assembly GCF_040414725.1. NCBI lineage: Eukaryota > Metazoa > Arthropoda > Insecta > Orthoptera > Tettigoniidae > Anabrus > Anabrus simplex. The sequence continues at coordinate 1,714,818,565 of NC_090265.1, forward strand.
ACAACATTTTCGAGGTCACGTTGCAGTTGCTCACAATCTTGTAACTTATTTATCACTCTATAGAGAATAACATCATCCGCAAAAAGCCTTACCTCCGATTCCACTCCTTTACTCATATCATTTATATATATAAGAAAACATAAAGGTCCGATAACACTGCCCTGAGGAACTCCCCTCTCAACTATTACAGGGTCAGACAAAGCTTCATCTACTCTAACTCTCTGAGATCTATTTTCTAGAAATATAGCAACCCATTCAGTCACTCTTTTGTCTAGTCCAATTGCACTCATTTTTGCCAGTAGTCTCCCATGATCCACCCTATCAAATGCTTTAGACATGTCAATCGCGATACAGTCCATTTGACCTCCAGAATCCAAGATATCTGCTATATCTTGCTGAAATCCTACAAGTTGAGCTTCAGTGGAATAACCTTTCCTAAAACCGAATTGCCTTCTATCGAACCAGTTATTAATTTCACAAACATGTCTAATATAATCAGAAAGAATGCCTTCCCAAAGCTTACATACAATGCATGTCAAACTTACTGGCCTGTAATTTTCAGCTTTATGTCTATCACCCTTTCCTTTATACACAGGGGCTACTATAGCAACTCTCCATTCATCTGGTATAGTTCCTTCGACCAAACAATAATCAAATAAGTACTTCAGATATGGTACTATATTCCAACCCATTGTCTTTAGTATATCCCCAGAAATCTGATCAATTCCAGCCGCTTTTCTAGTTTTCAACTTTTGTACCTTATTGTAAATGTCATTGTTATCATATGTAAATTTTATTACTTCTTTGGCCTTAGTCTCTTCCTCTGTCTCGACATTATCCTTGTAACCAACAATCTTTACATACTGCTGACTGAATACTTCTGCCATTGAAGATCCTCACATACACACTCCCCTTGTTCATTAATTATTCCTGGAATGTCCTTCTTGGAACCTGTTTCTGCCTTAAAATACCTATACATACCCTTCCATTTTTCACTAAAATTTGTATGACTGCCAATTATGCTTGCCATCATGTTATCCTTAGCTGTCTTCTTTGCTAGGTTCAATTTTCTAGTCAGTTCCTTCAATTTCTCCTTACTTCCACAGCCATTTCTAACTCTATTTCTTTCCAGTCTGCACCTCCTTCTTAGTCTCTTTATTTCTCTATTATAATAAGGTGGGTCTTTACCATTCCTTACCACCCTTAAAGGTACAAACCTGTTTTCGCATTCCTCAACAATTTCTTTAAGCCCATCCCAGAGTCTGTTTACATTTTTATTTACCGTTTTCCACCGATCATAGTTACTTTTTAGAAACTGCCTCATACCTGCTTTATCAGCCATATGGTACTGCCTAACAGTCCTACTTTTAAGACCTTCCTTTCTATCACATTTATTTTTAACTACCACAAAAACAGCTTCATGATCACTAATACCATCTATTACTTCAGTTTCCCTATAGAGCTCATCTGGTTTTATCAGCACGACATCCAGGATATTTTTCCCTCTGGTTGGTTCCATCACTTTCTGAATCAGCTGTCCTTCCCATATTAACTTATTTGCCATTTGTTGGTCATGCTTCCTGTCATTCACATTTCCTTCCCAATTTACATCTGGCAAATTCAGATCTCCCGCTACAATCACATTTCTTTCCATGTCGTTTCCCACATAGCTGACTATCCTATCAAATAATTCCGAATCCGCATCAGTGCTACCCTTTCCTGATCTGTACACTCCAAATATATCAAGTTGCCTATTATCTTTAGAAATGAGCCTTACACCTAGAATTTCATGTGTCTCATCTTTAACTTTTTCGTAGCTTACTAATTCTTCTTTCACCAGAATGAAAACTCCCCCTCCCACCTTTCCTATCCTATCTCTACGATACACACTCCAGTGCCGTGAGAAAATTTCTGCATCCATTATATCATTTCTAAGCCATGATTCAACTCCTATTACAATATCTGGTAAATATATATCTATTAAATTACTTAATTCTATTCCTTTCTTTACAATACTTCTACAGTTCAACACTAACAATTTTATGTCATGCCTACTTGATTTCCAGTTCCCTGTCCCTTATCACCGCTCCCTAGGCCATCCCGTTTCCCTGAATGTACCTCCCTATTACCCTTCCAAACAAATTTCCTAACTTATACGTACCACTGCGGTTTAAATGAAGGCCATCCGAGCGCAGATCCTTATCTCCTACCCAGCCCAGCTAAAAGACCTTGGAGAGTTTAGGGAATTCTTGACTTTCCTAAGGAATTTGCAGCTTTTTACCTCCAAGTAACTTGAAGTACCTCAATTCCGGTCTACCTTTATAAATATCTACCTATACGCTTGACTTTCAGCTTTTAATGTAGATTACCTCAAACTGGGATGTGATGTTAAAACTTAACTCCTTCGCTGCTGAAGTCGACTTTTGTCAACTTACTTCCCTACAGCATTCGCTGCCATAATCGACGTTTGTCGACTTGGTACTTTCCTGCTATATTTTCCGCATGCTTCCTTAACATAGGCGCATTTAACAATACAAACATCTATAGTCATGTATTGACTATGTACTAAGAATTGTTTGAAAATGTTGCCGCCAATACTGGCCCATTGTTTAGTTGTTACCTTTCCCCCTCCCGCCCGCCAAAATTCCTGTCAGCTGCCTGGCCAATAGTGGCCTTCACTCAGGAGCAATGAGCACGCGGAACAACATTAATAATGACAGTCAAGAAGTCTTCAGTCTTTTAATGGCCGATTCTGATTCAGACTGTTCATTAAATTTGGACAATGAAGCAAGTGATGATGTGCATAGTGACTGTTCGGAAGAAAGTGCCAATGGGGAAGATCTTCATTTTGTATCATACTGGTGGGATATTAGTGATGAAATAAGAATTACAAAATGAAATTATGTGACGGGGCTAATTTTGATATAACAATGAAATAATACCAATATAAATGGTCCGTTATTGGACATTATAAATTTTCCAGCTAGCTCATTCTTGGTTGCCAGCGTTTCGCCCTCGTGTGCTAGGGTGGGCTCATCAGTTGGTACCTAGCACACCTACCAAGACGCTGGCTAGTGCATACCGTGGAGGCCAGCGTCTTGGTAGGTGTGCTAGGTACCAACTGATGAGCCCACCCTAGCACACGAGGGCGAAACGCTGGCAACCAAGAATGAGCTAGCTGGAAAATTTATAATGTCCAATAACGGACCATTTATATTGGTATTATAAATTTGCTCATTCAGGACAAATATTTCAGATTCCCTATGGGAATCAACATCTATATCATAACAATGAAAAGCGAAGTTTTGAATTTTGATGACCCACACAAGGCATTTCTTCAATTTATGCCACGTTCAATGTTTGAGCATACAGTAATGGAAACAAATACATATGCTGAGCAGTGTTTAGATAAAACTTTTGATTTTCCTCCGCGTTCAAGGTATAATCGATGGACTGAATGCACAATAGAAAATATTCAGGCAATGGTGGCTATTGATATTGGGATAGGATTGTGCCATAAATCAACATTACAGACTTACTTTCCTGAACAGTATTGGCTTACTGATATGCCTAATTTTGGCCAAGTGATTTCGCAAGACAAGTACTGCATTCTTCAAAGCTTCATACATTTCAATAACAGTGAAAACCACATTGCTAAGGGGTCACCAGGTTATGATCTATTATTCAAGATAAGACCTGTCATTTCTATTGTAGAAAATACGTACCGTACTGCCCCCATTATTGCTGAGCTAAGCCCAGCCAGTGAGCAAGAGATCCCGGGGTGGACCGTTCGTTCCTGGCTTTCCGTTTTTTAGAGGCATTTAAGGGAAAACGGGTGACAACCAAGCAAAAAAAAATAAATTTAAAATCAACACTCTTACATTTATTAACATAACCATCAATAACACAAAAATATCCTTGCTGGGATTTAATTACAATGAGCTTTCATAATGTCTGGTCTTCCTGTAGCAATTTACAACCAAAATGTAATCCTCATCCTCCAGTTTTACTGTTCTGGAATGAAAATTAACAAAAGATTAGGCCTTCACTGCCTTCAAAAATTAAAATATTTAAATGAAAGTATCCAGAGACTTCAATAAGAATTTACATAAATTAGTAGGCAGGTATCTCGCTTATTATTCCACAATAAAATTAACTTAAGGTTCCATAAATTTATTGCAATCTCAACACGTGGTCAGTGTTAAATTCTGATGAATTTCAATAACTAAAGCATATAACATCCATTAATAACACCAGTAGAAACTCTGATGGAAAATCAAAATTAATTCCAAAATTTATTATTATTATTATTATTATTATTATTATTATTATTATTATTATTATTATTATTATTATTATTATTATTATTATTATTATTATTGATCTCTAACCTCATCTGTGTAGCATTTTACTTTTATCATCACACGATCGTGTTTACAAATTAGTGTATCTCACTAAATAATTCTCATGGTAATTATAATGCACATTTTCCTAATTAAGTAGATTTCCAATTAATTATTATTATCATTACTCATTATCACCTAAATTCAAGCTGATTATGCCATCTGTGAACATTAAATTTATATTTGCATAACATTTCAAGTTTCAAGTCAGTTTGAATATATTTTGGAATTTTAATATAAATGCATTAAAAATATTCTCATATCCACGTGTGAGTTAGTTAAAGATTAATTTATAAATTGCTTGCCTTTGCTAGAAAAATAACAAGACGATCTTTTATCTAAATCTTTAGAAACTGTAAATTAAATCCTTGCCTGGTCTTACTCGACACTAATCTCATCGAATTGTTCCTTAAGGTGTGCTAAACAAGTCATCATGGTGGCAAAACAACATTGAACACAATCCATGCCATTGCGATAAATGCACGACCAGATTAAATTACATTAAACAATCGAAACATGGAAAATATTCATAATTACAACACACACACACACATCACATTCACACAAGGTAACACGTAAATTTTATATACACAGTATTTACAACGAATCCTGCCATTATAAATTAATTCATTATTTTAGCATGGTCCCATCAATAATATCTGGAGGATGAATTCGTGTCTGGAAATATTCTCACTTCAATAGTGGCTAGTGATCGAAATTCGTGGTATCACTTGAAATGAAATACACATTAAACAGCAATGGAGATTCATCTAAATTTCTGAAATTAATTTGAATATTCTAATAGAATTCCATAATCATCACCATCACATGGGTTACAAGTTGCAAATGTAGCGTTCGTGAGCCTTAATCACATTATTATTACGGTACTCCCTATTCATGAAATGTATTCAACGTGTGCTCCATTTATAATAAATCACATTGTGCTCCCAAAGACACAAGCAACAAACCATTCACTAATAAATTATCCAATTAATAAATTATTAAATTAATATCCTGCAGGACTGCCATATTCCAGACGCATCATGAGCTGAGCACATTAAATCTCACATATAAGGAATCTAAGATAAATTATAGCTCACGACCGTTTAATTCCATTCTTAACCCGATCTTTACTTAAATTTATTATTATTTTAAGTGATTATTAGATCTATCAGTCCTCCTGAAATGTTGTGAAATTAGATGACTCGATCCTAAAGAATGCAAGTGATCTTAAAATGACGCAAAATTCGACCCTATCTCACAAAGTTTACATGTAACTCCACTCCAGATTATTTCCAATATGACAGGAAAACAAATGAGATTTATCACGTGGTCAGTGAATTTTAAATCTGTCTAAATCCTATGTATGAGAACTCATTCAAAGACAGACTACACAGCTAATTTAATGGACTTCAAATTTCAGTCACACACACGTAACTCGACTACCATGACACCTCAAGAAATGGAAAATGAAATGACTCAATTTACTACAAGAACTAATAGAGCTACAATTTAGAGAAGAAAGATCCTCTAGTTTTACAAAGATGAGAAAGAAAATAAACAGTTAAAATGGTAGTCAAGTTTAGCTGAGGTTCGATTCCAGGTTGAAGTCTGTCATTCCGGAATTTCCCTGTCAATCACCCTCTCCAACCAGAAGTGCCTTACATGTTTAGAAGGTCATGGAGACACGGCAGTAGATGTCCCACAATGAAATTAAGATGCACATTGTAGAGGAAGAATCCATCTTGATGTACACGGCGATTCCCTGGGATGAATTCCGCCATGTTCCAAACGTGTAAGCTATAAATAATGCAACAGATCAAAATCAAATCAAAATATCTTTATTTGCAAATGAGGTGTCTACCTCGGTGGCAAATGGTACACTTAAATACATTATTGTCAAGCACTAAATATTAAATTAACAAGAGCAGAAAATTTTCCTATAATAAAATATGATACAATTTATGCTAACAATGTTTTCTATTAACACACAGCTCACCCTTAATAAATTTATATTGTTTACAAAATTCTACTTATAATATCTCCTGTACTACTTACAAATATAGTCAACTGATATACAGTATGTGGAATTACTTCAAATGATACTATACAATTGGTATAAGATTAATATTTACATTGCAGTTATTTATTTACTATTTTTTTTATCTTTTTACCCGTTCTGGATCCTAAGTAGCATAACGACCTGCTGCGTCTTAATCAGAGCCCCTTTTGCCACCACTTTTCAGAGTTCCTGAAGGGCCTTCACAGCTACCGTAGCGGTCCCAGGGCCCTCGAAGTCCCCACTGTACTTCACCCCTACAGGCAGTCCCCTACTTTGGCTGTCCAAACTCCTTAGACCAGGGGATGGAATTAATTTATTCACACACATTTTTTTATTTACAATAACCTGCACTGGTCGAATGCCCTCTAACACTTCATTTATTTTCTCTGTTGCTGTTTATTCTCTTCTTGAATATCTGTACAGATTTTGGAAAAGGATCAAACACTACCCCTGGTAAACTGTTCCACTCCTTCACACCCTTAACAATGAATGAAAATTTACCCCAATCGCTTCTGCTAAAATTCCTTCTAATTTTATATTTGTGGTCAGTCTTGCCGATATAATTATTTTCCAACTGAGGCCTCTCATGGATATCTCCCCCATGCTTCTTCTCCTGTATAGGCTCTATATAATCCTATAAGTCTAGTTTTCTCCCTTCTCTTACTTAAAGTTTCCCACCCTAGTTCCTTTAACATTTCTGATACACTACTCTTTCTCCTGAAATCCCCTGTTACAAATCTTGCTGCTTTCCTCTGCACACTATCTATTTCTTTTATTAGGTATTCTTGGTGAGGATCCCAAACACTGTTTGCATATTCCAATAATGGATGAACCATACTCACGTAACTTTTTTCCTTTAATTCTTTGTTGCATCCTTTAAGTAGCCTCATTATGACATGTAACAATCTGTATGCTTTCCCAACAATGTCATCAACATGACCCTTCCAGTGCAAATTACTTTAAATCTCACACCTAAGTATTTGCACTTGCCATCTTTTGGGATAACTACCTCATCCAAAGTATATTCAAATTCAGTTTTAAAGCTCCTCTTTGTAAAAGTTGTAACAGTTGATTTGCCTCCATTAACCTTCATATTATTTTCTTCAACCCATTGTTGGATACTTTCAAGGTCAATTTGTAATTCTGAACAATCCTCAATGTTGTTTATTTCCCTATAAACAATTATGTCATCTGCATACAATCTTATTTTTGATGTTATATTGTTCCCTAAATCATTTGCGTATATTAAGAAAAGTAACGGACCGATTATACTACCCTGTGCAATTCCCTTACAAACTTTCTCTTCCTGAGATACATTATTTCCTACTTTGACTCTCTGAACCCTTGAATTTAGAAATGTTTTTATCCACGTGTAACCCTTATATCCAATCCTATTCCCTCCAATTTCTTTAATAATATTCCATGTTCCACTCTATCAAAGGCTTTGGAAAGATCTATGGCTATGCAATCTAACTGGCCTCCTGAATCCAACTGATCTGATATGTACTGCTGAAATCCCACCAGTTGTGCCTCACAAGAAAATTTCTTTCTAAATCCATACTGGCTCCTCATGAACCAATTTTTATCATCACATATCCCTCTGATGTACTTCGATATTAAACTCTCCAGTATTTTACAAACTATACTGGTCAGGCTGATTGGTCTGTAGTTCTCTGGTTTCCTTTTATCACCCTTTCCTTTATAAATTGGTATTATTATAGATTCCTTCCATTCCTTTGGTATTACACTATTATTTATGACATAGTCAAAGAGAAATTTTAAATAAGGCACTATGAACCACCCCATTGTCTTTAATACCTCCCCAGTAATTTCATCACTTCCTGCTGCTTTTCCTTGCTGAAGCAGTTGGATTTCTCTGAAAATATCTTCATTTGTGAATGAGAAGCTTCTTGTTTCCCTCTGTGTCTCTCCCTCTCTATCTTCTGTTTCGGTTTCCAACTCTTGACAATCATCTACTGAATCTCTAAATTCCTTACTAAATAGGTTTGCTTTCTCAGTATCTGTTAAATAGTGTTCACCCCCTTCTCCCACCATTGTAGGAATTTGGATTCCTTTTCCTTTTTGATTCCTGATATATGAATACAGCTTTTTCCATTTTCCCTTGTGGTCATTACCGTCTTGAAGTATGCCATTCATATAATTCTCTTTTGCTTCCTTTTTCACTCTATTCAGTTCCCTCATTAGCTGTTTTCTAGTTTCTCTACTCTCCCTACCCTCTTTGATTTTCCTGTTTACTATTCTACATTTTCTTTTTAATTTTCTTATTTCCCTTGTATAGTAAACAGGGTCTGAGGTCATTTTACCCTTCTTAACAGGTACAAATCTCTTCCCTCCTTCCCAAATGATTCCTTTGAATTTAGTCCAAAGTGTATCCAAATTACTCCCTTCACTTACCCAACAAGTGAATTGTGATTCAAGAGAAGTACCAAATTCATCGACTTTAGTTTTTCTGTTTAATTTCTTGTCTTGTGTAACCCTCTTATTAAGCCTTTTTGGTACGAGTCCTACATTCATTATTACAGCCTTATGGTCTCCTATTCCTTCAATTACCTCAGTTTTATCAACAATTTCCCATGGTTTAACCAAGAATACATCTAGTAAGTTATTGAGACAAGTCGGTTCTTGTACTACTTGTGTAAATCCTCCCTCGCAAATTAACTTATTTGTCAGTTTCTGTTCATGGGCTTCACTTGCAACTCCATTCCATTCTACTTCAGGCAAATTTAGATCTCCCCCAATTATTACCATATCATTATTATTGTTTTTATGAGTATAATATATTATTTTCTCAAAGATTTCCATGTCTCTTTCCTCTCTTCCAGGCCTGTATGTTCCTATAATTCCCACCTCCTTCATATTATCACAAACTAATTTTATCAATAATATTTCATCCCTTTCATCGGTAAACCATTCATGTGAACAGTAAGTTTCCTTCACCAGAATAAACACCCCCCCCTCCCTTTTTATCTCCTCGGTCTCTACGATAGACTGTGTACCCTTCTGGAAATACTTCTCTATTACCCACCCTTTCTTTCAACCACGATTCCACTCCTATCACCACATCAGTCTTATAAGGTTCCATCAATGTACCGAATTTTAATTGTTTATTTACTACACTTTGACAGTTTACCAAGAGCAATCTCAGACCCCCTTCCTCCCTAAAACTTGACTCTTGCAATTGGGTAACTTGGAATTCCTTACTATCCTGAGTTTCTTTTTCTAGTTGACTGAGCCAGCTTGAAGTACAGCTGGCTCTTTCTACTAGTTTTCCTGGTCAGTATTATAACTCAAGGGAGTTGCCTGTTTTACAGTACATATCTTAAGATTAACAAAATCTAGAACAATATTTGCTATGTTTTGCTTACCTGAATTGTTGACGTTCACTACAAAGACGTTAGTGTGGGTCAGCTTCCCTCGAATGTGTACACACATGCTGGAATACGTAATGTTCTCATGGAGAAATAAACTTAACTTGGATCACTAATGTTGAGGTTCACTCCATAAGATTTTATAGTAAAACTGCACTAATTTTAGCAGAGCAGATGTCTGCTTGCAAGGCTGAATTTCTCTCCCACGTGGTTCCAATGAAAGAGAAGCGTTGACCAGAGTAGATTAGAGCAGCAGCAGAGCAGAGTAGAGTAGAGCAGGGCAGAACAAACAGAGTAGAACAGAGAATCATTTACTGCGAACATGATGTTTTTAGTCTTCGCAAGGGAGGTGTGTGCTTTTTAGAGACCATCATTGGTTCACGGGATCTCTTGTAATTGGTCGTAACTGTTTCTAGAAGCTTGCCTGCTTGCAGTGCAGGCCGTCATGCGCGTGGCTCGCCTGGGAACACTGTGTTGTCACGTGATCTACCCTGCACTCAGTCGAACACGGATCAATACATTGTCCATCTGAACGACAGAAAAAACCAGATTGGTGCTCACACACAGCTTTCCAAATGATGAATACAACTCCCAGCAAACAATAAAACTTTTAATGTTGACCTGTCATAAATAATCTAATGATAGCCAAATTTGAAGGGGACAGTACCTGGAGCATGCTTCACCTTGAAAATGCTTATCAGTTGATGAATTATATTTGTAAGGTTGTGGTGTGATGTTGATGATGATGCTTGTTGTTTAAAGGGGCCTAACATTGAAGGTCATCAGCCCCTAATGGTACAAGATGGACGACATGAGATGATAAATAAAAAATTAAAAGTTAAAAGATTAAAATGCATCCACTGACTAGAGTTTAAAAGAAATGGTGATGAAAAAAATTATTATGATATTAAAACAATCAGTGGATCTAATTCGCAATGCCTTATTTCTAATAAAAGGATAGAAAATAGAGGTGAAAATGGAATAAGGCATTGCCTGGACAGTCAGATATATATACATATAATTCATGGGATGAGTTAAAATAACACATTAAAATATGCAACACAAACTAAAATAGAGTCAATGGGATAAAAGTGCAGTTGACAAAAAATACACTATGACAAGAACAATATTACATACAAGAAAAAAGACCACTGTCCCTCATAAAACGGATGACGAGGTCTGCGGACTGCTCGTCATTGCGCAGGATGAGGGAGATGGTATGCGGGAGTTTAAGACTACAGCGCAGATTGACCAGGTCAATGCACTCCGTAAGGATGTGTACCACGGTAAGATGATCGCCGCAAGTACACACCGGAGGGGGGTCTCCTTTCAATAAATGGGAGTGCGTCAGGATACCATAGCCGATCCAAAGACGACATAATACCACTGCTTCCCTCCAAGAAGCCCGAAGGGAAGTAGGCTGTGGTGTAAGCAATACCTTCCTTCAAAGCCATCAACAAAATGGGGTGTAAATTTGTGGTCACTATACGACAGTTAAAGTGGTTACCTTTGCAATTTTCAGAATTATGTAGGATAGGACAGTGATGATTCATTCTCTGGTGAAACTTTGGGAAAGAAAGTGGTAAGAAGCTTGACAGAGGATTTTGAGAATACTGGCAGAATTGTGCATGTGGACAATTTTTTTTAAGCCCAGCGCTTTTCACCCAGCTTTCTGAGAAGAACATACGTGTCTGCGGGACAGTGAGATATAACAGTAAAGACTACCTCAAGAGATAAAAACCCTGAAAATGAAGAAAGGGCAAGAACCTAAGTTGTGGCATCTTCCATCCAAAGAAATGCTAGCGTGCGTGTGGCAAGATACTGGCCAGGTAAACATGTGCGCCGTTCCCTTGTCCAGGTCGAGTCGCAATAAGATCCTGACTAGCTCGCTCGAATCGGGGTCATGAGTTCAGATAGAGAGTAGCCAAATGAGATAAATGGCTGAACTAACATTACATCAACGCGCTGGACGTCTCCATCTCACAGTTCAGTTCCTTTCCTCAAAAATTCCTACAATTCTTAGCCTAAGTTCACTTATAACTACATGCTTAACCTGATTAGTCATTGAAAGAATGGATAAATTTTATCTAACATTACTTTATTAAATTAAAAAGATCTTGAAAAATGATTTGAGAAACCTAATATCATGAAAAGAATCTAATTATTTCATCAGCTGACTTTGAATCTACTTATTATTCATAAAACATTTAAAAAGGCCTTTAGTCTTAATTTTTAAAAATCATGTAATATACATGTTTTCATTGGGATATAGAAAATGTTTTTCAAAATCAAATCAAAATCTCTTTATTTGCAAATGAGGTGTCTACCTCGGTGGCAAATGGTACACTAAAATACATTATTGTCAAGCACTAAATTTTAAATTAACTGGAGACGAAGAAAATTTTCCTAGAATACAATATTATACAATTTACGCTAATAATTTTTTTCTATTAAACACACACATCATCCTTAATAAATTTATATTGTTTACAAAATTCTACTTATAATATCTTACAAACATAGTCAACTCATATAGAGTACGGTATGTGAAATTACTTCTAATAATACTATACAACTGGTATAAGATTAAAATTAACACTGAATTTATTTACATATTTATATTTTACCCATTTTGGAACCTAAGTAGCATAACGACCTGCTGCGTCTTAACCAGAGCCCCTTTTGCCACCACTTTTCAGAGTTCCTGAAGGGCCTTCACAGCTACCGTAGCGGTCCCAGGGCCCTCGAAGTCCCCACTGTACTTCACCCCTACAGGCAGTCCCCTACTTGGGCTGTCCAAACTCCTTAGACCAGGGGATGGAATTAATTTAATCACACACATTTATTATTTACAATATCCTGCACTGGTCGAATGCCCTCTAACATTTAATTTATTATCTCTGTTGTTGTTTATTCTCTTCTTGAATATCTGTACAGATTTTGGAAAAGGATCAAACACTACCCCTGGTAAACTGTTCCACTCCTTCACGCCCTTCCCAATGAAAGAAAATTTACCCCAGTCGCTACTGCTAAAATTCCTTCTAATTTTGTACTTGTGGTCAGTTCTACCAATATAATTATTTTCCAACCGAAGCCTCTCACGGATATCTCCCCATGCGTCTTCTCCTGTGTAGGCTCTATATAATCCTATAAGTCTAGTTTTCTCCCTTCTCTTACTTAAAGTTTCCCACCCAAGTTCCTTTAACATTTCTGATACACTACTCTTTCTCCTGAAATCCCCTGTTACAAACCTTGCTGCTTTCCTCTGCACACCATCTAGTTCTTTTATTAGGTATTCTTGGTGAGGATCCCAAACACTGTTTGATGCTCATTATTTGACATAGTCCATCAAACATAAAATCACGTTTCATATTCTTGCTTTTGTCTTTATGGAACCTAATTTCTTAAATTTTCCACTTAATTTATCTATATTATATTTGCCAATCAATTCACAGGATTTAAGTTAGCATTGCCTGTAACTAGCTGTTAATATTTTATTATCACAATCATCATGCTTGTTAACTATCATAACAAGAAAAACATTGATCTTCTCATTCATGTAAATCAGTCTTCTCATTCACATAAAATTCTTGAGTATTTCAAAGTACATATTCCTAACATTCACACTTCAGGAAGAATAGATAAGATAATTCATTAAATCGTCATGTTGCTCTAAAAATAACTAAAATTACCATTACTGCTAATTACTTAAGTTATTCGTCAAAAATAAATATCAATTTCCAAAATTAGTTAAGTGCCAATGTATTTATCATATGTGATCTGTCATATTATCAGTTACACCTGACAACTATTTAATGTTATTCTTCTAGACATCTGCAGTCTGACATCTGACAAGACTCTACTAATCAATGTCGGCATCCTTTAATTATAGATAACCTCTCCAGTGACCCCATTTAATGTAATCAAACAAGCCTCCTAACTCTAATTATTTGAGTAAAAATATTTGTGGTTAGAAATTCAGGACAATGTGGGTTAAGTTCACATTAACTTCCCAATGTGGATTTGTTTTTGATGATCTACAGGTATTTAACTAACATATGCACGTTATATAGATCGTATTTTGCATTATATATGGAATACCGAAGGATTAATATGCGTTATGGGATCAAATATCTCTATTCTCAACCTTAAAGTGCGTCAAGTAACTTAACATCATCAATAAAAATATCCATCTCTTCAATCTTGACGAAACAATAATCACCACCATCATTTCTCTTCTTATTACTCAACCATTCTTCACATATATATATCATCTACTTCATATTTCACATCTCGTATTTCACTCTCCGATGCAATAACCACAATAATCCACCTTAATTTGGCGCGTATGTCTACATAACTACTAATCATTCGCTAAAATATCCCATTTTGTTCTCAATTCTCTTCAGATTCCCCTTATTTTCTTTATACGTCTTCTTATGACCTCGATATATCCTGTATATGGCATTACATTATTTCCATCTTGTAGTATAATAATAAAATCCTAACATTAACCACAATGTCATATCACTTCAACAGCTGAGATAAGTTAACCTCTTTACTCAATATTGATAGCTTTACAAATGCATGGTTTGGTTATCTCTGGTTAAATATATCCTAACTCAAAGAGCTTGTCATTCTGGTCAGATGACTACCTAATAACCTTTTATGTTATAAAATCGATTGCCTTTCCACGTAACATCACTTCCTTTGAATATAATTCACGACAGCACTGCACACACATATATATATGTATATTTCACAAGAATAAAAAATGGCACTTCTTAAAAACATGATATTTAAATTGCTTTCAGAATCTATACTTTTATGAACTTATCTTTTCTTCCTGTTTTCCCTCATTGCTGTGTATGTCCAAATGCTTAGGACATGCTGTCAATGTGATTGCAACATTGTATCAGCCTCCGGGAACATCTGGGAAGGTCTTTGTTCCATCACGCTCATCAGGGAATAGGTTTGTTGGCTTCAAGTCCCCATCTTCATGCAGCCTTTGCTTCAGTCTTCTTAGCACATGACATAGGCCATTTCTTGTGCAGCTGAAACAGAAATATATATTAAGATGGTCAGTTTTGTCATCTTAGAGTACCTACAAAGCATTCTATGATTTAGAAATGTGTTGCTACCAATGCTTCTTCTAATTGAATAGTGCTAAAGCTTTGTAGATTACTAATATGGTTGTGAAAGCTTCATTTATAATGAGATTTAACTTCCTATAGCTTGTTTCTAATCGCTGTTGTTCTTCTTATTTTCTTGAGAACAAATTATGATGCCGGGTACTTCTTCCTTTTCGTGTATCGTGATGTAAGTGATTACGTAACGATCCAGTCCAGCTGTTCTGTTTTAATTTATCACTTTACGAAAGTACAGTATTTCGTCGCCTCACATGATTTCTCCACTTAATATTGTATTTATTTTTCAAATAAAAAACTTCTTTTCTTACTATCTTCTTCTTTTCGTGTCAATCTGCTGTAGCGAACTCCTTAACTCAACTCCCTTCTCAAATGAAGTTTTTTTAATAATAAATTTTTAAGAATATTCCATCTTTCATTCTTTTTAATTGCCTTCTATATGTTATTTCTCTGCTTGTACCTGTTAAAAATATGATCTTTTTGACATTTACTGTTATATTAGCGTGTTATTTTTTATGTTCTCATGGAGCGTCCATTTTAGCTCCAGAATATTCACTTCTAAGAATGAAAATGGCTCACATGTTAATGACCATTCACACATCTGAGATCGTGAAGATTCATAAGAGGTCATAAAAGATGAAGGTGTCTACATAACTGTTGAAAAATTCAAGTTAGTTGTAAATTACAAACATGAAATGAACAGAGTTGATAAATTTGATCAACTGAAAACTAACTATGCATTTGTACACAAGAAACTCAAGTGGTATCAGGTCTTGTGGTACTCATTGAAACTGCACTAATAAATGGAAGAATACTGTACAATAAGCTTCAAGAAAGGCCAATTAGTGCTCCTGACTTCAGAAATTCTGTCGTAATAAGATTTCTACAAGATTATCAGTGCAGTCCACTGGCAAAACGAGGAAGACCTTCTGATTACATCCCTCAAGTGTGACTGATAGAGAGGCACTTTCTTGGGGAGCAGCAGGGCAAGAGTCACAAACATAATTATGTTGTTTGTTCCATATTACCAGTAAAATATTCAAAGAAAGGAAAGGGACTGTTCAAGTGAGAACAGACAATATTATTTTTAAGAATTGCCCAGGACAGCTTGCAATGTGTCCAGTTCCATGTTTCCAGATGTATCACAGTAATGTGTGTTTCAAGGTCAAATGTCACTGCTAGTTTGCCAAAGTTGAGTTCAAAATGGTGCAATGGTGACATTAACCTTTAAAAAATAAAGTTTCAGTTCATTTGGAATACATGGAAAAAAAATTATATTTTTCTGTAAATGTTCTTTTTAAGAATAGCGCAGCGAAAGAGTTAATATGGATTTCCAGGAACATGATCAATGTACGTCATCACTCAGGCTTGCCAACTGAGCTCTTTTGTTACTGAACTATAATTCCGAGCACTCCATGGGGAATTTTGTTTATGGTTTAGGAGTTACTCTGGTACCAAGTTTAGAAATGCTTGAAAGTGCCTCATTAAACACTATTTATCTCTTTGTAAAAAATACTGTATTGGAGTGTTTAATATTTGAAATGTGTAATAAATGTCTTCTTCTCTGTTCCAGGGAAGGGACGAGATCTCGAAAGAGAGTGAGTACCCAGTGAAAGAAATGGTTGTTCATAGTAGTGAAATATGATTATCTCAACCTATTTCATATCCTCTAGTGACCATGTATCCTATATGATACATCATGTGTTTTATCTTTTTCTGGCTCAGACAATTTGTGTAACTTGTGGTCACCTCTTTCATCATTTTCTGCATTTTATGTGTGTAATTGTTGTGTCTTCCTCTACTGCAAGGTGGTTCATGCTTTACATGAAATTGCTTGCAGTTTGATGATAAATATATATTCACAATTTTTAAATCTTGGTACCTTTCATTTTTGATCAATTTCGTTATTTATTGATGTCAATCTTACCTTGAACTTGCTCCTAATTCAAGTAGCTCTTCAATCTGGAAGAGTATAAGTTCACCCCTTGGCATGTGTTCATGTCACAGGCTTAATGAAAGCTATTTTCTGTGATTTCTTGGCAGGAATGCTGACCTTCTGGTCATTAATGCCTAATTTTCTTATTAGCTAGTATCACCTGGACATGCTGCTCATGTCATCAACAACTTTTATGCTGATTGGTACCGGTGATGTAACCTTTTGCCCCTGTCTTTTCTTTGATTGGTTACTCTTTTTATTATTTAATCTTTTCTAAATTATTTATTGAATGCTATTACTAATATTCTTTTAGGAACATTTTTTTCAGATTATTTCTGTAACTTTTTTTGGTATTCTGTTGTTATTCTCTGTAGCAACTGAAATGTTTTTCCAGTGCTACTTTTCATCTTCCGCTTCTAGAACGTCCCATCTCTCTACATAATACTAGCAGGAGACTAGCTAGCTTGCCTTCAGCCGCATTCAGCCATCAGAAGGTCAACCACTCACCAGCGCATACTTGTGCCATGCTGACATGTCAAGATAACAGCTAGCATAAACTTCAGCTGCCACCTGCATGGAAGAGCTTTTCATGTTCAACGCAGAAACATATCAGATGGCAGTTGGAATTCTACATTTAATGACGATTTATTCATCTGCCTTTCTTTGCATTTGCCAGTAGCATTCACTTCTCATGGCTCTTCCTTTTAAAATATTGCTGATGACTGGTTCGTCTAGCTGCTGGTGAAAATCTGTTCACACTGTTTCTTTCCTTCTGCTAGTCATCAAAATTTTATGGCTGAAGGCTCTAAATGCTGCTATTTGGTTTTTCAAAAATTTTACTGGACTTTATTTTCTTCCTGTGGAGGAGGGCTACAAATTATGGAAAATATCTTTTTTTAAGATACTGCCATCTAGTTAAATAGTCTTTTTTTTTACATTTGTCAATCAATTTTTTTCTCTATTTGAATTTAACATTTTCTTGTAATCTTAAATTCACTTTATTTTTCGTAACTTAAATCATGGTTTGACATTGGTCAGCCTGCAATATAGTTTACATGGTTTTCTTTTGGCTTACGCTGAATTTTTCTAGTTTCAATAAGACATCAGTCTTATTTACATTCAATATTCAGTGTGCAGTACCCTTGGCTGTTTAGCTCAAGGTAACACACATAATTTCTTTGCAAGATTGTACTCAAGGTGATGCACTTAATTTCCTTTAAAGATTGTAAAATTTTACTTCTTTTAATGTGATTATTTATTCTTAACTCTTTGGCACTCAGCCTATATGCAGGGGTTTATTCACAGACACTCAGGCTAATTTTTGTTATTTTCCAAAGCAAATTACAAAAATTCAACACGTAAACAGTTTAACACACATTAAAATAAAATAAATCACACTAATACAGGAAAATATGAGCATTTCAGAAATGAATATACCTAGGATGTATTGTTATTGGTAAAGCCCAAAAAAATTATTAAATTTCGAAAATAAATTTAAAAAAATTAATTATGGTTTTCAATGACAGAAAAATCAGACATTATTGCGTCTTCCTTCTTTACTCTTATATGTGAAGGAAAGAACATTTAATTCTGAATAATTTGATATCAATATGATGTGTGTGCTGCAATTCACTCATGAAGTATGGCACAAAGTTATTCAGTGTACATGTAATGGTCATCGATGTCAGGTCCTCACAGTCCCATGCACAGTGAGCAGTTACAACCGTGTCACTTCCCACATAACGGGAATCACTTTCGGCAAAGGAAGTTCATTATTACTGTCTAAATCATCTGAAAATTCAAGGATATTGGCTTCATTCAGCCTTGAATATGGCCTAGCCATTATGATAAAAAGATGACGCAAGCACATGCAACAACGGAGTTATGAAAAGGAGTAAAATTGTAGTTTATGAAGTACATATAGAACACACGATATACCAAAGGAATGAAAAAAACTATAAACAAAACTCATAGCAAGATCAACTTGTTGTATTCATAAGCCAACCAAAACAGATCCAGGCAATAACAACTTCAAATAACCACAACTTAAATATTCACGGTCAACAGATTTCATTTGTCGAAAATAAAAATATTTCGTAGGGCTGGTGGATATATCTGTTGAGTAAAATGCAAATTCAACGCATTAAGGTACCGTCATGATCAACTGTTATGATTTAACAGCCACGCAAATCCGTAAATAGGACAGAGCTGATGTATCGGCACCGTGAGTTTTCAAACCAAATCAAATCAAATTTCTTTATTTGCAAATGAGGTGTCTACCTCGGTGGCAAATGGTACACTACAATACATTATTGTCAAGCACTAAATATTAAATTAACAAGAGAAGAAAATTTTCCTATAATACAATATTATACAATTTACGCTAACAATGTTTTCTATTAAACACACAGCTCATCCTCAATAAATTTATATTGTTTACAAAATTCTACTTATAATATCTCCTGTACTAAGTTACTTACAAATATAGTCAACTGATATACAGTATGTGGAATTACTTCAAATGATACTATAGAACGGGTATAAGATTAATATTTACATTGCATTTATTTAATTACTTTTTTTTTTATCCGTTCTGGATCCTAAGTAGCATAACGACCTGCTGCGTCTTAACCGGAGCCCCTTTTGCCACCACTTTTCAGAGTTCCGGAAGGGCCTTCACAGCTACCGTAGCGGTCCCACGGCCCTCGAAGTCCCCACTGTACTTCACCCCTACAGGCAGTCCCCTACTTTGGCTGTCCAAACTCCTTAGACCAAGGGATGGAATTAATTTATTCACACACATAACCTGCACTGGTCAAATGCCCTCTAACACTTCATTTATTTTCTCTGTTGCTGTTTATTCTCTTCTTGAATATCTGTACAGATTTTGGAAAAGGATCAAACACTATCCCTGGTAAACTGTTCCACTCCTTCACACCCTTCCCAATGAATGAAAATTTACCCCAATCGCTTCTGCTAAAATTCCTTCTAGTTTTATATTTGTGGTCAGTCCTGCCGATATAATTATTTTCCAACTGAAGCCTCTCACGGATATCTCCCCATGCTTCTTCTCTTGTATAGGCTCTATATAATCCTATAAGTCTAGTTTTCTCCCTTCTCTTACTTAAAGTTTCCCACCCTAGTTCCTTTAACATTTCTGATACACTACTCTTTCTCCTGAAATCCCCTGTTACAAATCTTGCTGCTTTCCTCTGCACACTATCTATTTCTTTTATTAGGTATTCTTGGTGAGGATCCCAAACACTGTTTGCATATTCCAATAATGGACGAACCATACTCAAGTAACTTTTTTCTTTTAATTCTTTGTTGCATCCTTTAAGTAGCCTCATTATGACATGTAACGATCTGTATGCTTTCCCAACAACGTCATCAATATGACCCTTCCAGTGCAAATTACTTTCAAATCTCACACCTAAGTATTTGCACTTGCCATCTTTTGGGATAACTACCTCATCGAAAGTATATTCAAATTCAGTTTTAAAGCTCCTGTTTGTAAAAGTTGTAACAGTTGATTTGCCTCCATTAACCTTCATATTATTTTCTTCAACCCATTGTTGGATACTTTCAAGGTCCCTTTGTAATTCTGAACAATCCTCAGTGTTGTTTATTTCCCTATAAACAATTATGTCATCTGCATACAATCTTATTTTTGATGTTATATTGTTCCCTAAATCATTTGCATATATTAAGAAAAGTAACGGACCGATTATACTACCCTGTGCAATTCCCTTCCAAACTTTCTCTTTCTCGGGATAACCTCTCGCGCCGATAGATCGGCACACTGAGTGCGAAAGGGTTAATATTGTTAAAATAAATTGTGTAACTGCTGTTCCTTACAACCTGCATTTCTGTTCTCCCTTCATCTCCGAAAACATACGATCCTTTCCTAAGTTTTCTCCACACAGTATAGGTGACTGCATGCATTATAGCCTTGTTTTTCACATTTAATTAGGGTTATGTCCTTCAAAATGACAATATTCAAAATATTAAGAATTTAATTTAATGACTGCAATAATCTTTACAGAATTATAAAATGTATAACAAACCTTACTTGTACATCCATAAGGTACATTTTTACTAAATTTAAGGAGAGGTTTTCATTGCACATCAAAATATTGTATAAAAAGAAGCATTCTTTTAAAACCAAATGACCTAAATGAATGAAATTTTGTAAACAGCTTACTAGTAACAGTCTATGTACGTGTCATAAATTACAATAGCTTGAAAACTGCAGGCATTTGAAATTTCAGTCTTAAAACCACCCGGTTAACTGCTTACTGACGAGCCCTACGCTCTTAATCAATGCAAAATAAATATGGTATTACAATGTGCTGTGGTGTGCTGTGAAGAAAGTTCCAGTTTGTACAAGCTGGTTTGACCGGATAGTAGTCAGCTAGGCTCATATTATCGCTGAGCCCAGTGTATAAAGAAGAGGCACAGCAGAAGATGCCAGTTAGCTCGCCAGCGATTCACTACACTGTACTGCAGTTGCATAGGGCTACTCCCCATTAGTATCTGCACAGGTGGACAAAAATCAACCGAGAGGTTTCACCTCAGGATGAGCTCATCTACAACAAGAATTAACCCCACCTTTCTAGCTATTTTCAAACATCTAGCCAAATATTTCCTTTCAGACACTTTATACTTTTGCTACAAAACTTTAGTTTGTGTTCTAACAATATAGAATTGTAAACATTGTATATATATAATTTGATAGAAGTATCACAAGACAGCAATTTGTGTCACATTCATGGAACCTTAATTTGTATATACATACACTAGCAAGATACCCGTGCTTCGCTATGGTATTATACTGAAATTTATAATTGAATGCTTAACGTTTTCTATATAATTCGCCGAAATTCACGATCTGCCTCGTTTTCTAAGAGAACCCACCAAAATTCGCGATCTGACTCCTTTTCTGAGAGATTACGGCAAAGTTCCTCCCATTTTTCAAACTTTCTTTCCAGCAATAGATTTTGTACTTCCAGGGCTAGGTCCATGTGTTAAATAATAATAATAATATTGGCTTTACGTCCCACCTATTACTTTTTCGATGCCGGCCCCTTGGTGTAAGGCTAGGGTGCCTGCCTCTCACCTGGAGGCCTCGGGTTCGATTCCCGGCCAGTTCAGGGATTTTTCTCTTGACCTGAGGGCTGGTTCGAGGTCCACTCAGCCTATGTGTTTAGAATTGAGGAGCTATCTGACGGCCCCAGTCTCGAAAGCCCAGTATAACGGCCGAGAGGATGCATCGTGCTGACCACACAACCCCTCGTAATCTGCAGGACTTCGGGCTGAGCAGCGGTCACTGGGCAGGCCAAAGCCCTTTCAATTGCGTTAAGTGCCGTGGGGTTTGGTTTTCTTGGTTTTTAAATACTTTTAGGTTTTTGGAGACGCCGAGGTGCTGGAATTTTGTCCCACAGGAGTTCTTTTATGTGCCAGTAAATCTACCAACACGGGGCTGACATATTTGAGCACCTCCAAATACCACCGGACATAGCCAGGATCAAAACTTCCAAGTTGGAGTCAAAAGGCCAGAGCCTCAATCATCTGAGCCACTCAGCCCGGCAAGGACCAAGTATTCCACCCGGTCAGTTGGGTCCCAGAATCCTTGCCATCTTTACCTACAAACAATTTTTAATATGGATCAAATTTGAGGAGATCCGGCGTGGTGTCGACTTAGGTGCCTTGGCAGTACTGAACCCGCGGCCGGACTGTATTCGGAGTCATTATCCGGCCAACACCCGTTGACAGCGCGGCCCGCACATTATTATTATTATTATTATTATTATCATTATTATTATTATTATTATTATTATTATTATTATTATTATTATTATTATTATTATTATTATTATTATTACTGATGTTCCTGACCCCACAGCAAGATGCAAGACCACTACTTGGCGGTAAATTACATCTGCTGCCATTGTAACTTTTGACAATGTGACCAGCACCATTGTCGCGCGGAGGCAAGTGCACAGGAATTCTGGCGATATGAATGATATACTTCCATGCATTATTGACCTTATTATAGAGGTGAACAATTGCATGGTCAATCTCATTCCTATCGTTTATTTCAAATGTGTTTATTTTTTTATTTATATGCCAGGAGAATCTACTGTAATCTAATTTAAGTTTTACAAAGGAAAAGATGGCTCTTGAAAACAAACCCAGGAAAGATATAAAATGATCGGTTTATGATCAGAATAAGTACATTATGAACAGTGAAATCAATTGGTCTCAAATCCTTTTCACCCCACTGCCGTTAAGTTGATTTACCCCTCCCCCCACAAAAAAAAAGAAATTGTGTTTCTTTATGTATAAAGGAGTATCCAAACACCAATGTTCACATCTGTTACCTTCAGTTTTGAGATATAAGTAACCCCATAAAAGTAATTAACTTTTTTTCACTTCCTTTCACCCCATTCCCCAAATGAATTTTCCAGCAAATATACATGTTTCTTTAATAGTAAAGGACTTTCTAAATATATCACAACTCTAACATCTTCAGTTTTTGAGAAATGTGTCCTCATAAAAGGAATTCAACTCCTTTTCACCCCCAGCCCCCATGATGTTTTCCCCCAAAACATGTTTTTCTTTGTTTTTAAAGGAGATTCAAATACCAATTTTCATGTCTGTAACAACTTTAGTTTTATTAGATGTAAGTATCCTCGTACAATTAATTAATTTTTTAAATTCATTCTCCTTCCCAACCCTTCATTGGATTTTCTGAGAATATGTGTTTCTTTACTTTTAAAGCAGATTCCAAATACAAATTTTCATGTCAGAAAAATCTTTCGCTTTTTGAGATAATAGTTTCTTCATACAAATAATTCAACTAATTTTTCAATCCCCACCTTTAAGTGGATTTCCGAAAACAAAAAGTACGTATTTCTTTATTTTAAAAGGAGATTCCAATTACCAAATTTCACGTCTGGAACATCTTCAGCTTTTGAGATATCAGTATCCTAATTAAAATAATTCAACCCCATTTTCAGTCACTTCAAACCCCCCCCAGCCAGGTGTTTTTTCGAAAAATCTTTCTTTAGTTTTAATAGAGATAAAAATACCATTTTTCACTTCTGTAACATGTTCAGTTTTTGAGATATACTGTAGAAATGCTCATTTTAAAATTTCACCCCCCCATTTTTTTACTTCCCCTTATGTGGAGTTTCCAAAAACAAATCACCCATGTTTCTTTACTTTTACAGGAGATTTCAAATACCAATTTTTACATCTGTAAGATTTTATGTTTCTGAGATATACTGTAGATATAGTCTTTCTAAAAATTCACCCCAATTTGTCACTCCTGTTAACCCCCATTAATTGGATGTTTCCAAAAACAAAAAAATACATGTTCGTTTTTAAAGGAGATCCCAAATACCAATTTTCAGGTCTGTAATACCTTCAGTTTCTGAGATATATGTATCCACATTAAAGGCATTCAACCCCTTCTTCACCCTTTTCACCCCTCCTATTGCTATTTTCCAAAAGCGAAAGAAATACGTGTTTCTTAATTTTTAAGGGGGATTCTAAATAATAATTTTTACATCCGTAAACTTTTAAAGTTTTGAGATATAGATACACTCATTTTAACAATTCAACCCCCCCCTTTTTACCCCCCACATTAATTGGATTGTCCAAAAACAAACATACTTATTTCCTTATTTTTGACGGAGTTACCAAATACTAATTTTCAGGTGTGTAATATCTTCAGTTTCTGAGATATAAGTATCCTAATTAAAGGCATTCAACCCCTTTTTCACTCTTTTTCACCCTTACTACTGGGATTTCCCGAAAACAAAAAAATACGTGTTTCTTTATTTTTAAAGGAGATTCTAAATATATGAGATATAGGTACATTCATTTTAAAATTTCACTCCCCTTTTCATCCCCTTAGTGAGGGAATATCAAAAAATCCTCCCTTAGTGAGCACCTATATTGTAATATGAACGTATCCTCAAAATTTCATTTCGTTATGTCCAGTAGCTTTGGCTCGGCGATGATGAATCAGTCAGTCAGTCAGTCAGTCAGGACATGTTCTTTTATATACATACATACATACATACATACATACATACATACATACATACATACATACATACATACATACATACATACATCATTATAGACAGTTAAGGCTTTTTGAGCATTCAGTCTGCAAGCTTCTGTGAATTTATTATTTGCCACCAAAATCCTCTATTTGTAACTAGTTCTGTGGCCTCATTTAGTTCTATATCACTTATCTTTAAATTGCTGGAAAATGAGTCTAAACATTGTCGCCTTGGTCTCCCTCTACCCCTCTTACCCTCCACAACAGAGTCCATTATTTTCCTAGGTAACCTATCTTCTTCCATTCACCTCACATGACCCCACCACTGAAGCTGGTTTCTGCATACAGCTTCATCCATCGAGTTCATTCATAAATTAGCATTTAATTTTTCATTCCAAGTACTCTCCTGCCATTGTTCCTACTTGTTTGTTCCAGCAATCATTCTCATTACTTTCATATCTGTTACTTCTAGCTTTTATATAAGATATCCCGAGTCCACCCAGTTCCACTCCCATAAAGCAAAGTTGGTCTGAAAACAGACTGATGAAAAGATAGTTTAGTCTAGGAGCTAACTTCATTCTTACAGAATACTGTTGATCACAACTGGAAGCTCACTGCATTAGTTTTACTGCACCTTGAATCAATCTCACTTACTATACTACCACACTGAGAGAACACACATCCTAGATACCTACTTGAAATTATCTACCTGTTCCAGCTTTGCATTACCAATCTAACATTCAATTCTCTTGGATTTCTAACTGACTGACATCCATTTAGTCTAGAAAGGCTAATTTTCACACCATAATCATTGCATCTATTTTCAAGTTCCAAGATATTAGCCTGCAGGTTTTCGACACAATCTGCCATTAAGACCGGGTCATCAGCATAGGCCAGACTGATTACTACCTTTTCACCTAACTGAATCCCTCTCTGCAACTTAATACATTTCAGCAGGTGATCCATGTAAACTATGAACAATGAAGGTGAAAGACTACAGTCTTGTCTAAGCCATGTAAGTACCATACCTTAAACCAAGAACTCATTTTACTGTCAATTCTCACTTCCGTCGAATTGTCAACCTAAATGTCTAAATGGACTGATTTCAAAATTCTCCCCTTAATCCCATAGTCCTCCAGTATGGTATAATGATTAATAGATACCTCGATAGTTGTTGCAATCCTTCCTGTTCCCTTGTTTATAGATAGGTGCAATTAAGGCTTTTGTCCAATTTGAAGATACCTTACCAACACTCCATGCTAATCTTATTACTCTAGGAAGCCATTTTATCCCTGCCTTCTCACTATACTTCACCATATCAGATCTAATTTGATGTATTCCTGCTGCTTTATGATAATGAAATTTATTTACTATCCATTCCACTTTATCAAATGTAATTTCTCCAATATCATTGTCTTCCTCCCCATGAGCTCAGTTGTTTGTGACATTGCAAGTGAGAAGATTTTCAAAATATTCCTTCCACCTGTCCAGTGATTCCCTGGGATCTATTATGAGTTCACCTGAATTACTCAAAACACTGTTCATTTCTTTTTTTCTCCCCTCTCCTAAGATTCTTTATTACTATCCAAAAAGGTTTCCCTTTCCAAGTTATCAAAATCTTCCCATGACTTCTTCTTGGATTCAACAACCATTTCTTTTGCTCTTCTTCTTTCCTCTACATATATTTCCCTGTCTGCATTAGTCCTTGTTTGGAGCTATTATAGATACGCCTTCTTTTTCCGCTTACAGGCTGCTCTCATTTTATCATTTCACCAAAATGTTTGCTTTTTCCCATCTTTACACACAGTTGTTCCTTGACATTCCCTTCCTCATTATATCCCCTTACCTGAATTTCATTAACTCCTAATACATCCAGACACATTCTCTTTGCTGACTCAGCCAGTTCTACTTTCTTTCTTCCATAATCCCCATTAATATTGATAGTTCCCCATCGATTTCCATTTTGTTTGCCAAGTTTTTTTCAAAGGAGTCTCTCGCCTGTCAAATGGGAGTGGGATTCCATTATTCCCATACATCCAAGGCTCACTTAAAACGTCCTAGCATGTTCAATGAAAATTCTGTGATGCAGGATGCTACTCTTACTTACAGATAGTCCAAGTGAGGATCTCTCCTTTAATAGTCTAGGGATCACCGGTGGATTGCATAGTACTAGCCACCTGAGCAGAAGGAGAACCATGATTCAGAATATGTCCGAGATGCCCACTCCCACTCCACAGCAACTGGCATCCCTACTCTCAGGTCCACTTACTAGGCCACTCAGCTGTTGCCCATGGTTCACAAACTAGCACGTGACTACTGTAACCCAAAATAATTGTTTGTGATGTGCTTTGGATACTTGTATACAACACAATGACCAGGCATTAGGAAACTATTACACTGTAAAATGTTCCACAGAATTTTCAGACCCCAACATCTGTTGATTCATCAATGACTATACCATAAGAGCTGCCACAATATATAATTTTCTCATTTAGGAAATTAGGGCCAAGTTTGTTTTTGATTATTGCAGTACACTTTGTTCATTGCGTCTGAAAATGTCTGGCAGCAACCGAGTCTGTAAACAAAATAATCACTGGTTAATAAACTACAGTGTTCCAGAATAAATAAAGCTGGAATGTTCTCGGCAGATTTTGATGTGATAACTGAGTTTCGTTTCAGAAAATTGACAATGTGTTTTCATGCTGGGGACAATATGTTCGCTAAATCGATATGCTTTTTACCTTTACAATTTTTTTAAGGCACTATAACGCAACCCCAATGTACGAGTACATCTACTGCGCCTTTCTTGTGTCCAGGGCGGGTCGCGAAGAAATCCAGACTAGCTTGCTCAGGTTCAAGTGGCTATCAAAGTTTCTCTTCGTAGAAGTTGGGAAGACCTTTCTGACATATGGATAAGTCATTTATCGCCAACACTGATGGATGCCTCCATCGTACCAACTATCAATTATGTATTAAAAAATTTCCGCATATATCTTAAATTAAAAATGAATGTACGAATATAATGCTTATGCTAGAGTAAAAACATAAATACCAAATATGTCTTTATCACATCTATTTATTCAAATTCTGAAAAAATTAAGGAAAAGAGAGAAATATAGTTAAGAAGAATTATCATCTCCTTTGAAAATTCATTAATTAACTTTCATTGTAGTATCAAATTTCTTTGAATAAATTGCAATCATAATTATGTACAACAGAAAAATTAAAATGATTCTGTACAACTCAAATAACTGAAATGAAATCACATCATTATCTTTGTATCATCTATATATGTAAAAGAACATGTCCTGACTGACTGACTGACTGACTGACTGAGTGATACATCATTGCCGAGCCAAAACTACTGGACATAACAAAATGAAATTTTGAGGATACATTCATACTACAATGTAGGTGCTCGCTAAGGGAGGATTTTTTGATATTCCCTTGCTAAGGGGGTGAAATTTTAAAATGAGTGTACCTATATCTCAAAACTTTAAAAGTTTACAGATGTAAAAGTTGGTATTTAGAATCTCCTTTAAAAATAAAAAACACATATTTTTTTTGTTTTTGGGATATCCCAGTAGGAAGGGTGAAAAAGTGGTTGAATGCCTTTAATTAGGATACTTATATCTCAGAAACTGAAGATATTACAGACCTGAAAATTGGTATTTGGGTACTCCTTCAAAAATAAGAAAATACGAATATTTTTTTTTGGACAATCCAATTAATGGGTGGGGGTGGGGGTTAAAAGTGGGGGTGAATTGTTAAAATGAGTGTATCTATATCTCAAACTTTAAAAGTTTACTGATGTAAAAAATTCGTATTTAGAATTTCCCTTAAAAATAAAGAAACACATATTTTTTGTGTTTGTTTTTGGATAATGGCAACAAGAGGAGTGAAAAAGAGTGAAAAAAGGGGTTGAATGCCTTTAATGAGGATACATACATCGCAGAAACTGAAGGTATTACAGACCTGAAAATTGGTATTTGGGATCTCCTTTATAAATGAACATGGTTTTTTTTTGTTTTTGGAAACATCCAATTAATGGGTTTAACAGGAGTGACAAATTGGGGTGAATTTTTAGAAAGACTATATCTACAGTATATCTCAGGAATGTTTTTGGAAACTCCACATAAGGGGAAGTAAAAAAGGGGGGGGGGTGAAATTTTAAAATGAGCTTTTCTACAGTATATCTCAAAAACTGAACATGTTACAGAAGTGAAAGTGGTATTTTTATCTCTCTTAAAAATAAATAAAGGATTTTTTGTAAAAACCACTTGTATGTGGGGGGGTAAAAGTGACTGAAAATGGGGTTGAATTCTTTTAATTAAGATACTGATATCTTAAAAACTGAAGATGTTCCAGACGTGAAATTTGGTATTTGGAATCTCCATTTAAAATAAAGGAATATGTACCCTTTGTTTTTGGAAATCCACTTAAAGGGGTTGATTGAAAAATTAGTTAAATTATTTGTATGAAGAAAGTATTATCTCAAAGTGAAAGATTTTGCAGATGTGAAAACTGGTATTTGGAATCTGATTTAAAAGTAAAGAAACACGTATTTTCGGAAAATCCAATGAAGCGTTGGAAGGGGGGTGGGGAGGTGAATGAATTTAAAAAATATTTAATTAATTGTATGAGGATACTTACATCTAATAAAACTAAGTTGTTACAGATATGAAAATTGGTATTTGAATCTCCTTTTAAACAAAGAAAACCGCATTTTAGTGAAAAACATCTTGGGGGTGAAAAGGAGTTGAATTCCTTTTATGAGGACACAAATCTCAAAAACTGAAGATGTTCGAGTCATTATATACACTGAAGAAAATGGAAATTGCAACACCCAGAAGGAGTAGTGCTACATTGCTGCAATTGAACATGTAGGACGAGTGTTCGGTTGTGCTTCGATGATTACACTTTCAGGTCCCTCTGACCGCAAGTTTGGACAACAATCAATACAGGATGTGCCCACCACGAGCTGCAATACTTTGATGAATTCGTTGGGGCATGGATTCAATAGGCCCGGGATCGCTTCCTGAGGAATAGTGGCCTATGCTTGCTGCACTGCATGGGTCAGTTGTTCCAGTGTTGTGGGTGGCTGAGGACGGTTGGCCAGTTGTCGACCCATCATGTCCCACACATGCTCAATAGGACTGAGGTGCGGGGATCTGGCAGGCCATTCTGAGGTTGTGATATCGTGGAGAGATTCTCTGGAGATGCGTGCAGTGTGAACCCGGGCATTGTCCTGCTGAAACAGCCCATTAGCAATGTTCGCCATCATAGGGGCAACCACTGGATTGAGTACCCTATCAACGTACTGTCGAGCAGTCATAGTGCCCTCAACAAGCACTAATTGTGATTTCACATTAAAGCCAACAGCTCCCCAGACGTAATGCTTGGTGTTGGCCCTGTGTGCCTCTCAACAATAAGATCTGGGCGGCCCCTCTCCCCAGTACGTCGACACACACTATTCCAGCGATCACTGCGGGCAAGACAGAAGCGCGATTCATCACTAAAGGCGACCTATGCCATTCGTCGACCCACGTCGATCTTTCTCGACACCAGGCCAGCCTTACACGCCACTGTTGTGGGGTCAATTGAACATCTTCTGGAGGGACACGGGCTCGTAAGCCAGCTGCATGCAGGTGATTACCAACTGTTTGTTGTGTAACGTGGGGTGCCACAGCAGCTCGAATTTGTGCTGCTGTTGCATGGGGTTCCAGCCGGGCCATCCGAATGATGCGGCGATCCTCTCTTACAGTTGTCTGTCGCGCTGCGCCTGTGCCAGGTCTACGAGTGTGGGTATCTTCATTCGACCACTGCTGCCATACACGTTGTACCGCAGATGCCTGTCGGCCAACACGTGCAGCGACACTCCTTAGTGATAATCCAGCCACACACAGCCCAATTATCCGAGCCCTCTCAAACAGCGACAGTTGTTGATAGCATGCTCTTCTCTGTCGTTGAGGCATGTTTGATGGGGAACACTTCACTGCACAGACTGCAAGTCAACTACGCTACACCAGAGTCCGTATACTGGAGTTGATTCCTCCGCGACCAATCACATGGGGAGACCGGTAGCAACAATCCAATGGGTCTGAAACTTTGATCATTTACATACCTACATGGCATCATTCTATATCTTGAAAATCAACACAAACGACCCAATGCCTTCATGGTGTTGCAATTTCCATTTTCTTAAGTGTATTTAGGAGATCCTTTACTATTAAACAAACAAGTACTTTTGCCGGAAAATTCATTTGGGGAAGGGGGGTGAAAGGAAATAAAAAAGAGTGAATTCCTTTTATGGGCATACTTATATCTCAAAACTGAAGGTAACAGATGTGAACATTGGTATTTGGATTCTCCTTTAAACATAAAGAAACACGCCTTCTGTTTTTGGGGTGGGGTAAATCAACTTAACAGCGGTGGGGTGAAAAAGGATTTGAGACCATTACTGTTCATAATGTACTTATTCTGATCATAAACCGATCATTTTATATCTTTGCTGGATTCGTTTTCAAGAGCCATATTTTCCTTTGGAGAACTTAAAGTCAGATTACAGTAGACTCTCCTGGCATATAAATAAAAATTTAAATGCATTTGAAATAAATGATAGGAATGAGATTGACCATGCAATTGTTCACCTCTACAA
Source organism: Anabrus simplex (assembly GCF_040414725.1). Lineage (NCBI taxonomy): Eukaryota > Metazoa > Arthropoda > Insecta > Orthoptera > Tettigoniidae > Anabrus > Anabrus simplex. The sequence goes on from NC_090265.1 coordinate 1,714,850,237, forward strand.
TAAGGTCAATAATGCACAGAAGTATATCATTCGTATCGCCTGAAATCCCGCGCACTTGCCTACGCACGACAATGGTGCTGGTCACATTGACAGAAATTACAATGGCAGCATATTTAATTTACCGCCAAGTAGTGATCTTGCATCTTGCTGTGGGACAAGAAAAATGGACTGGACAAAGAAACACTTCAGGAGCGAGTACGCAAACTGGAAATAGCCTACCCAACATCCCGCACAATCTACAACAAAAAATGCCTTTCCCAAAACACCAAGATACGTCACTATGAAACAGTTCTGAAGCCAGTAGTTCTATATGCAGCCGAAACCCTGTCTCTAAATGCCAACAAAGGACTCCTTGAAGAACTGGAGAAAAGAGAACGCAAAATTGTGAGAGGAATCTTGGGATCAAAGTACAGAAATGGAATCCATCAAAAGAGATCCAACAAGGAAGTCTACAGCAAAATAGAGAAAATTACCGACACGATCAGAAAAAGACGGGCACGATTTTACGGTCATCTGAAAAGAATGGACGGGAGAAAGTTAACTAAAGAAATCTTTCACTTTTTTGATTCAAACCCCAAAACCACAATTCCCTGGTTTAGAAATACCAAAGAAGACCTGCAAATGCTACATATCTTAGCTGAAGACGCCCTTAACAGAGATCTCTTCCGCAAGAAAATATTGACGAACGGGCTAAACCGAGACGAGCAGCCGAAGAGAAGACATGGTGCCCCTTGGACAGTGGAGCGTAAGCAGGCCCACTCGCAAAGAATGTGGGCTCTAAAGAAGGCCAAGTTCAGTGTCAAATGCAACAAGACTTAACGTGGTCCTTGATGGCCCCAGCGAATTATATATATAATGATGATAATAATAATGTTCTGGACCGTCGTCAAAATGTGCAGACTGTGCTGTCAATGGGTCCTGGCCGGGTAATGACTACGAATGCCGTCCGGCTGCAGGTTCAGTACCTCCAAGGCACCCAAGACGACATCACTCCGGATCTCCTCAAAGATTTGATCCATATTAAATTTGCTTATAGGTAAAGATGGCAAGGATTCTGGGACCCAACTGACCGGGTGGAATACTTGGTACTTGCTGGGCTGAGTGGCTCAGATGGTTGAGGCGCTGGCCTTTTTACCCCAACTTGGCTGAGTCCGGTGGTATTTGGAGGTGGAGTCCCATTTCGGTAGATTTACTGGCACATAAAAGAACTCCTGCGGGACAAAATTCCAGCACCTCGGCATCTCCGAAAACCGAAAAAGTAGTTATAACAAAAAAACCCATGGCACGTAACACAATTGAAAGGGCCTTGGCCTGCCCAGCGACTGCTGCTCAGTCCGAAGGCCTGCAGGTCAGCATGATGCATCATCTCGGCCGTTATACTGGGCTTTCAAGACCGGGGCCGTCAGATAGCTCTTCAATTCTAATCACATAGACTGAGCGGACCTCAAACCAGCCCTCACGTTGAGAGAAAATCCCTGACCTGGCCGGGAATCGAACCCGGGGCCTCTGGGCGAGAGGCAGGCACGCTAACTCTACACCATGGGGCCAGCATCGAAAAAGTAGTACGTGGGACGTAAAGCCAATATTATTATTATCATCATTTTATACATGGACCTAGCCCTGGAAGTATGAAATCGATTGCTGGAAAGAAAGTTTGAAAAATGGGAGGAACTTTGCCGTAATCTCTCAGAAAATGAGTCAGATCACGAATTTTAGTGGATTCTCTCAGAAAACAAGACAGATCGCGAATTTTGGCAAATTATATAGAAAACGTTAAACATTCAATTATAAATTTCAGCATAATACCGTAGCGAAGCACGGGTATCTTGCTAGTTATTTGTGTGAAAAAACATGTCCTTAAACTTCAAAGTTTCTCAAAATATTTACAAATCTTCTTGGGAAATATTACATTTCAGCATCGATTGTTTATGTTCTTGTAATTATTTATTTAGTTAGTTAGTTATTTAGGATGGGGTGAAGATTATATTATTCTGGAATTCTACTTTATGGAGATAAGAGATAAGTACTAAGTCAACCATATTATGTGCTAATTTCTATATTAATATCTAATATCACTTATCAGCTCAAATGGATATCATTCATCTTATAAATCTTACAAATTAGTTTAATTATATAAATGTGTCTGATGAGATCTATAGTCAGGTGATTAATTGAATTCCAATATCTCACTTATTATTATTATAATAGGTATAGAGCATTATTCATGAAGACTCTATCAATTATTTTAGTTTCTGGAATTATATATGAAAAATTCATAATAGATTAAGTACGTGTCATGTACTTCTTCAGCGAATATTCAACATTATGATAGAGATATGGGTTTATTTTTAATTAATATCCTACTCAACTTTCCCTATAATACTGTAAATTGTTTCATTGATTATACATTTTTACACATGTTAATATGGAATACCTGTCAAAGAATACACATCATTGTTTCAAGTATATTACTGACCCTGGATTGCATCAATATTTTTATTTTTATCTTCAAAACTGTTATTCCCTTCATTATTGATGAAACAATGTATATCACATTCATTTATTCTTTTTCATATTCATTCAATATTCCTATATCACTTTCTTCATATCTCAATATCATATTTCTTCTTTCTCTTGCAAATAATCCTCATCTATACCATAACTTGATGCACAGAATTCTCTAATCATCATTTGTTCACTTGATTAATCTATTTCTTCTGTCCGACTCGTTGGCTGAACGGTCAGCATACTGGCCTTTGGTTCAGAGGGCCCTGGGTTCGATTCCCAGCCGGATTGGGGATTTTAACCTTAATCGGTTAATTCCAATGGCACGGGGGCTGGGTGTATGTGTTGTCTTGATCATTTCATCCTCAGCACGCTGCGCAGGTCACCTACGGGAGTCAAATAGAAAGACCTGCACCTGACGAGCCGAACCCGTCCTGGGATATCCCGGCACTAAAAGCCATACGACATTTCATTTCATCTATTTCTTCTCAATCAATCTCAGTTTCACTTCATATTACTCTCATATCCTCATATAATTCAATTCTGATTTTATATGGCACTGTAAAATCTCCACACTTCAAGATATTAACCCTTATTCACTCATCTCATAATTCATTTATATAACCTCTTCCTTTGCTTAAATGTCACTGCGATAGCACTTACGTGTTGTTCCCGTCACACATATCCTATCCAAGGATTGATTATGTTATTCATATGTCTACCTATTATCCCTGCATTTCGACACAAGTATATCATTAATTCATAAGGATCTAACATATCTGAGCTAATTGGAAGATCATAACATCTTACCATTTACTCACCAACAAATTAAAGATTATATTAAAATCTGCAAGATTTATCTAAATTACTGCACTACTAAAGAAGACTTATCTTTTTCCATCAGTTCCACTGGGATTGAATTATTGTAGATGCTCCAAGACATCTGTGATTTGGGCACGGCAATTACATCCTTTGCCGTCACCTCAGGTCAGTCTCTTCCGGACACCTCGCCATCATCTTCTTTGAACATCGTGGGAGCCATGTCTTGCACAAATATAACAGAAATAAACACGTATGAAGTCAGTTGCATCACGATACAGATTCCATAGCCTTCTAACATGCTAAATTCAATGTAAAGTCTGTCATTTTAACTTCAGTCTTAATAGAGTTTGTAGACTACCAAGATGCCTACCCTCATTTCAGATAGCTGTATTAAAGTTGCTATTTTATGGATTAATTCAGCTATTTCCCATATCATTAAGATTTCCTTCCTTGTAACCTTGACAATGGTTATCCCTTGCCGTTTTGACGATTCATTGTATGCCTTTCTTTTGAATTTTTTTCCTTTCTGACAGCTTTATTGATGGTTTTTGTAATTCTGTATTCTTCAATAAATATACCTATATAGATTCCGCCAATCTTTCTCCTTAAATTAATTGAATTTCTCTCCAAGTCTTGAAATGCTGTACGTGATAAATAGCTCTAGATCAATGCAACCATTGCTCAAGTTTTGCTCTTTCAATTTTCAATCTTTTAATAATAGTGTTCTAACAATTCTGAACTCTTACTTGTCTTACTCACTGCCGCCTTGATCTTTTCTGCCTCGATCATGCCATATATTATATTATTTTCATTGATATAGATAACTGAGTTTATGCACCGCATTTAACTTTCCTTGGCAATTAGGTCCATTTTTGTTCCAATAAACTATCAATTTCGGACAGTGAAATTGCACACTACAAAATTTACACTCCACATAAATAACTCCTTCTTTCCCAGGATTTGAAAGAAGCCAGTTGTCAAACAATTTATTTTTTAATCATTCACTCCTAAAGTTTTGGGTGTATTGTAGGTTTGGCATTTTTATAAAACTTAGTCAAACTCGATATTTCAACATACGCACACAGTAAATACATTGAGCCAAGGTCACATTTCATTAAGACATATGGTAGGTAAATTGTTTAAACATTATAAGCAAAGAATGCATGCACAACACACTGATGAAAGTCACTAAAACATTTTAAAATCTGACCTCTGTGGTGCTGCAGTAGGATGACTCAGTCCTGCAGAGACAGCATTGAAGAAGTGAACTAAGATACACACTCACAAAGGCAAACAGATTTCATCCAGTAAAAGAAGAGTACTTCCCAATTACATGGATGGGAATTGATAGTTACTTCCACTCGGAGTCCCCAGACATTCTACCTTTTCCCACTAATTTGATTCAATGATATTTATACCATACATTTACATTTAGCAAAGCCTCTAGAAAATCCTCTGACACATAATTCTACCCAAAATTCTGCTAATGCATTTTTTTTTTCTGGTAGGAAATTTAGAATCTGTTAAGAAGGCAATGCTGGTAAAAACCTTCTGACGTGTTCATGTTTCCAGAGTTGACACACAGCACTTACGAATTTTATTTAGCTGTGCACTTATCACCTTTTAAATTCTCTGCGCTATTTATCATGTTAATTGCTATTAGAAGTGAGTGACACTGCCTTTGCTTTAATTGGTCCACTTTATGTTCTCTTCTTTTTCAGAAACGAGAGGAGGAACATCAGGAGGCTGGACCCTCCAAAAAAGGTGGGTATTTAGTTTAAGCATTTCAAGCTGTGAGAATACTACAGAAAATTCCACTAATCAAATACCTTTATATCACTCTCAAACAGGTTTTTTTTTTTTTTTTTTTTTTGCTTCACGTTGCACCGACACAGAAAGGTCTTATGGCAATAATGGTATAGTAAGGGGCTAGGATTGGGAAGGAAGCGGCTGTGGCCTTAATTAAGGTACAGCCCCAGCATTTGCCTGGAGTGAAAATGGGAAACCATGGAAAACCATCTTCAGGGCTGCCGACAGGGGGATTCGAATCCACTATCTCCCGAATATTGGATACTGGCCGCATTTAAGCAACTGCAGGAATCAAGCTCAGTTTCAAACAGTTGATGAACTTGTAAAATCTTGCATATTTTCAGACTTTAGCTATTTAACTCTATTGATGTCAGTGCTTAAGCTGTATTTATTGAGATATTTAATGTTCCTTTCTTGTCTTAAAAGCAAAGGCTGGGGTTATTTCTAAACTCAAGAGGATGCTAACGTTTCTCAGAAATGGATGTGTTCTCCTTAAAAGATATGAACATGATCCCTATTCTAGAGCTTTAATGAAACTCTAAGCAGACTTTACAGAATGTTACACTGAACAGAATGAATATATCATCTTTGAATTACAACATCTTTGCTGTAATAATCAGATCCACTGTAAACCATAGAATATAAATAATATACAAGATCATTCAAATCCAACTGAGCTCATGAGAACACAGGTTTTTAATTTGCAACGCGTGAGTCACATTCTGCAAGTACTCTGAGTGGCCTCATTAACATTTGATAACCTATAAGAGATTAGTTAAATTTCTGTTGTGCTTGGACCAGTCTAAAGTGATAACCTACTAATTTCAGAGAAGAACATCTATGGGGCTTCTTACTGGCTTAGTTCTTTTAGATTCCAGGATCATCATCACAGCTGATATTTCTGTTACTGTATGTGGTAACTGCTGTAGAGGAGATTTTAAACCGGGTGGTAAAACTGCAATCTTCCCTTTACTCTATTTATGCTTTCATCAGAGGTTGAAATATCCTTTGTTATAAAGATGAACAAATCAAGTAAATTCCATTGCCAGTTCTGTTCTACCTAAAGTGATGCTGGTGTATGTGTTTAATCAATTGATGGGCAATTCAACTATTTTGTAGTAACATATTGAAGTCCAATTATCTATACATATTACTCCAATTACTCACTTCACTCAGCACCTCATCAATCAATCCCATAGCCAAGAGTTTTAAACTGGTTATTGATATTGGGGATGGAGTCATTTAATTGTTGACTGGTATTTTATATATTAGTATGTAACTAGTATCATAGTGTCTGTCGGAACCTAGATATTTCCTACAAAATTACAGAATGTTTTCTAGATTTTTGTTGTTTATTGTAGATGTACTTCACTCTTTGAATTGTGTTTTTGATCACATCACAGCAAAAATTCAAAGAAAAGAATTATAAACCAAGAAGGTACGCAAATGGTAAAATGAATAACTTTTAAAAAGTGGACCTTCCTACTTTTCTTATGATCATCATCATCACCATCATTGTACAGTTCCAGTTTCTCGGGTAATGTTAATGAGCCTCTTCCACTTCTTTCTGTCCGTATACAACTTGTCATGGAGAACATCATCCACTGTCCATCCTCTGGTAACTAGATCAACCTTGATCATGTCCATTCATTGGGATTTTGGTCTTCCTGCATGTCTTTTCCCATCCACCTGTCTTTCCAAATTTATTAGCTGGTTCTTGTAGACTCCATCCTCATCACATGCCCGTACCACTGTAGTCTGGATGTGCCAATTCGGTCTAATAGGGATGTCTTTATTCCGGCTTCTTTCCTCATCTCTTCAATTCTTAACTTGTACATCTTGGTCTTCTGGATGGTGGATCTAAGAAATCTCATCTCTGATGTTTTCAGTCTTGATGAATCTCTTTTTGTAAGGGTGCACGCTTCAATACCATAGGTCAATATTGGTATGAAATAGCTGTTACACATCATCAGTGTGGTTGGTTTTCGAATCATGTCATCCCATAAAAGTCTTCTTACTTGTTGGTAGAATTCTGATCCCTTTTGTACTCTGTTTGTAATTTCCTTTCTGACAAAATTATTGCTGGAGATTATACTTCCAAGGTAAAGAAAACAATCCACTCACTATAGCTGGTGGTCTCCTAGTTTTACACTTGATAGACGCCCTTCTCTGTTGACTGCCATCACTACTGTCTTTGTCTCGTTGATGTTCCGATTATATTCCTGGAAATGGGATTTCCACACATTGAGTCTGGTCTGTACTTCCTCTTCTGTTTCACCCCAAATCATGGTATCATCAGCAAAGGCCACTTCATTCAGTTCACCTAACTTTTCCTTGACGTTCTTCATTATATTGTCCATAACAGTGATGAACAGTAGTGGGGACAGTGCACTTCCTCGTTGAGCTCAACTCTTGGTCTCAAACCATGATGATCGATTTCCCCAATTTATACACAGCTAGTACAGTCTTTATAAAACTTTTCTTATAAATCCATAACAGAGGCTTTCTATCATCATAACACTCCTAGGTCTGCATTTCATAAAGAACATAAAATACATGGAAAAGCAAACATTACTGGAAAACTCAAAATATAAATTCATCTTTTGATGTCCAAAATCGATGTTGGATATCCTGAAAATTGGATTTGCTACTATTTTTGACTTGTCAGCAGCAGCAGCAGCTGCAACTTGTATCCAAGTAAACATACTGTTTAAAGAGGAAGAACACCAGGGGAATCATCCTCTACTAACACTAATCAGAGGGAAAAAAATAGAGTGTATCCAAAACTTTGAAAAATGAAGGTATCAGCCAAGGAAAGGCAAGGACTACTTAGGGCATGAAAATGAAAGACTCTCTAGGCCTCAAATACTCTAAAACTGTCAGGGTCAAAAAAAAAAAAGAATATCAGTTGACCAAGGGAGGTCAGATAGGATAGATGAAAGTGAGGAGCTTGACACGAGTAAGTGGAAGCAATGCTAACCCACGCTTCCAAGTTAAGAGCACCTGGGGCCCTATTAGTTGCCTCTTATGACCGGCAGGGGATACAGTGGGTGTTATTCAGCTGCCTCTACACACAGGGGATAGTTTTCTTCATAATCACCTTATCAGCAAATATGAGGTCAGTTGTTGAGCTGTTGCTTCTTCGAGCTGTAGTTTGCTTATAGCTCTCAATTTGTGTTCTATAATTCTTTCCACCAACCATGATTTTCCCTATACTTGTAATGTGCTTGGCTCTGATTCATGAACTGAATTAACATTTTTATACAGATTCTTAGACCTTTGTCCCACATCATATCTGGTCGTTATTTTTTTTTCATTCTCTTTATCCTTAGTTGCTCATAGGTATTTCTCTTAATTTTTGTTACTTGATTGGTTAATTATGGCCATTCCTACAGTTCTTGTTGAGCTTCTGTGTGAATTCAGCCCAGGTATTCCCTCCCTCTGATTTATGCTGATTTTTAAAGTTCCTAGAAGCTGACTGTGTTCTATTTTGTAACCCTGATGTTCTGGTCCACAGATCAAGTTAGTGTGCTGCATCAACATGATCATACAAACTATGGGAGAATCAGGGCCTATCGGGATTGTACATTATCTTACTGCAAAATTTGTTCTCACATTGGAGGAAATGAAGCCACAGTGAAAATGACACATTATCAGTGGGTCGAGGAGTGATGAACTGGGGTGACTTACAGGAAGCCAACTGCCCCATCACATAGTACCAAAGAGCAGGAGGTCAGACATACATGTGCATGGCAATTACAGACTGAACAGCCATATCAAACACTCTCACTCAGGATTTCAAGCACATTGAACTGTGCCCTCACTCATGGCTCGCCGCTGACTGCAGCAGTGGGGTATCTTTTACTGCAACTCACTTTAGATTCTCACCACAGGCCCCTGCAGCTGGCATGGTGTGAGTAACATTAGGTCTGGAGGGATGAATAATATCCCATCATCTGACCCGACGAATGCCAGTTCTGCTTGCAGCACCACGATGGTAGTATCTGAGTCTGGTGGCACTGTGGCACATTTGTGGCCAAGTCCTATGTTATGCACAAGAACTTGGGGTTATCAAATACCAGTGTTGCTTGCACCAAGTCCTCATCACTGGTCTGTGTACCAGCATGAATTGGAGGCTGCTATTGTATGATCAGCCTGGGGCCGGTACCAAGAGAACACATCATCTGGCCACCCTGTCAAATAGCTCCTTGCACCCTGCTTGTCGTAAGAGGTGACTAAACCTGGGAAGATGGGTCGGTGATCTTAGCTGAGACCTGGCATGACTTCCACTTACTTGTGCTGGGATCCTCACTTCCATCTATCTTATCCAACCTCCCTTGGTCAACTCTTGTTATTTTCTGACCCCAACGGTAGAGCATTCAAGGCCTAGGGAGCTTTTCATTTTCATGCCCTCCATGATTCTTGTCTGTTTTTCAGTGATGATTTTGTATTTTGAATTATCAATCTCCTTCTGTTTTTCCCCTCTCATTATTTTTAACAGGGGATGTTTGCCCATTTGTTCTTCCTCTTAAAACAATAATCACTACCACCACAACTACTTGTACATTTACTGGATCTCTCACCCATCGAAAACATACGTTCACTGACTGGATGATGACTGACCTGTCACAGAGGTCCATTGGGCACGATGGATGAACATTGGGCACACATTGAAGATATCTCCCACTCAATGCCTCGTCACGTCGTAGACCATGTTCTATATGCTGTACTGAATTGTGATGCCTCACATCCTTCTCGGTGTTGCAGTGTATTTGCTTTTTCATACCTCATCTCTGACACACTGATTATAAATGTGAGGCCTTCCATTTTCCCAATTATCTCCTTCTTTATCGCTCCCTCATGTTATACCACCACCTGTTGTAGGAAATGATGTTGAAGAATAGCAATGGATATAACAAGCAGTACTATGTGGATTACATGACCAAGGTTTTATCTCTAATTTTCCCAACGGTGGCTTCATTGGATACGACCCCAGGAGGCATTGTAGGATTATAGCATTGTCTCAGAATACTTCCACAACATAAAGAGAGTTAGCTACAAGTGTGGTGTCAGTGTGGCCAGCATAAAGGGAATTATTCAGCAGCACAAATAGACTGGTTCAGTTTCACCAAAGAGAAATGGAAACTGTGAAACATAAAAGAAACTACTCCAACTGATGAATGTTTCCTCCTCCCCAGAAGTGAATCAAACCCGAGGCCCACTGCTCTGGATTTAGCTCACGAACTGGGAGGATGGGGAGTGAAACTGCATGTTTCTAATATTCATCATAGACTTGTGTCAGGAGGGAGGAAAGCCTGCAAACCTGTAAAGAAACATCTTCCTGCAGGAGAAATGTGCAGTAAACATCTCTTATACTTTATGGGTTCATGATGATGAACTTAAGAATAAGTGCTCAAAGCTTATGGAATCTGTATCAAATGTTTTAAAACTGGAAGGACAAAAAACAAAATGCGTGTGTTATTGTTGTGTTCCAGTTAATTGTTCAGTAAGATCTTCCTCATTATCTGACTTTTGTCTTGTGCAAGTTCAAATGACGGGCCATGTTAAGACATCAAAATAATTAAAATTATATTTACTGTAGAATAAGTGTTTAATTAATTTTTTGTGTTTGTTGCAGGGCGAGATGCATCCACCTCAGTGGAGTAAGTACCAGCAATATAAGGAACTTGACTGCTTCTAGTCTTCTAGAGTTAGCGCCTTGGAATATTTTTTACATTTATTTATTTTTCTTGAATTTTTGGTAGTAGATTTTCAAATTTCATAAATGCTGACATGAAAGTATGTTTTAAATCTTGCTGTTTCTATTTTTGTTTTTTGCAGTTCTTTTAAGAGTTTAAAAAGTAATTTGTTGCGAGGTGTACAGTGTTCTGTGGTAAAACATGATCATTGGAAACAGGGAATGCAAATGGGAAGTAGATGTAAATAAATATGTGAAATTAATTTGGAAAACATTCATAGTGTACCTAAGAGTCAGTGTATAGGATCATGCTTTTCCCATAATTTCCCCCACTTCATAGATGTTAAAGCTTTGTCCTGGGTGATGACAAACTATGAATGTATAGTACTAATGATTATAGGAGGGCTTTACACAGTTAATAAATTTCCTAAAAAATTGTAGGGAGGTTACCTTATTGGTCTACCCTAAGAGAGTAACAGCACTAATCAACACAGGAATTGTACCACAGAATATTCTAAGTATAAAATGAACTCAAGCAAACGTAAACAATGGAGGATTATGGATCTCAGTCACTCTGATTGCTGCAATAATTTGACAAGTATGCCAACCCAAATCTGCCTTATTTCCATTGGAGCTACAGTACTGTCTTGCCTGGTGTTTGTAGATCAGATAATCCTTTTTCTCTTGCAGTCCCAAATTCGTACCGGTGGTACGGTACTGAAGAGAGGATAAAGAATACTGTACTACAATTAGTTGCCCTGCTTTAACTTGTAGATATGAGCATTCTTATGGACAGTGCACCACACCCCTCCCTTACGGATAATTTACAAAATACAATACATACATCAGGAGATTCAAGGCATGGACCACGACTAGGAAAGGCCAAAACACAGCCCTGAACTGGAAACGTCCCTCATTAACAATGCGCAACAGGGATGGAACTAACTACTAGCAATGAAATTCAAATAAAATTTAATTGAGAGTTTATTCATATAATAAGATTCCAAGGAAAAAGAAAATGAAGCCACCAACAGAAAAAATAAATAAAAAGGATACATATTTGTGTTCATTTGGTTCAGTCGAAGTAGTAACAGTAAAGCGTGAGCACAGCATTTCTCAAACACCAAAATTAATATTTAATTTATGATGTGCTCATCATCTCAATTATAATTACACTACATAATTAGTTAATCAGAAAACAATCCACACAGATTTGTTTGGTCATTCTTTCCACGAGATTAATTACATTGTTTTACATATGCGTCCATCAAACTCCAATATCATCTCGACAACAATAGCAGAAAAAATATCAGTTGAAAATAGAATTACCAAATTAAAACAAGCACAACACATTACTTGGCCAACCTACAAGAAGAAATCTCTCTCGATAAATGCAAAATTTAAACACTACAACTTTGTTATTAAGCCTGAAGCAACCTATGCTAATGAAACCTTATTCAATTTGAATACAAAATCAACTACAGATAAATTACAGAAAATAGATGGATGAATCATTAGAACAATTCTGAACAAAAAACACCAAGTAGATGGACAATGGTGATTACTACCCAATGAAATTGTATACCAGGAGACTGAATCTATAATAGATACAATGTGGAAAAGAAGAGTTGCTTTTTTCTGTCACATATCATGACTACCAACGACTAGGACACTCAAACATTTATTCAACTACTTTTGGAAAAGTAAAACTAAAAATGACTGGTTCAAAGAAGTCCAAGAAGATTTAAATGAATTAGGCTTGACAATTCAACAAATTGAAAACAGAGAAGAGAAGAGGATCCTGAGAAATAACGACATGAGACTTAAACTGAAGACCTACACATGCAAACAGTACAACATAACTGATAAAGAACGGGCAGCCAGGTCAGAGAGAGTGAAAAAATTCTGGAAACAAAAGAAGAAAAATCAACCAAATTTGTAACCAATATTCATAAGACTTGACTGTATATAGATTGATTTCAGTGTGCTCCACTGTGGGCATAAAATAAATAAAGATAAGATTCCAAAGCATCCTGGAGAAGAAACACAGAGCAGATATAATAAAGGAATGCAGGTATCAGGATGGCCAAGAGAGAGAAAACACCACTGTACCAAAGAACAATAATCAAATCCAAAGAGAATCACAGGCAAGCGCATCACCTAAATTTAAGTAAACAAACATGGTGGCCTCGTGGGCAAGCAGACGGTCAAAACAGAGACCAGGGCAAAATAATTAACATCGTACCGAAAAACAAACAAGATATGGAAACAAGATCAAAAGGAAAAATTAAACTGACCGATACGTCATCTTTTTACCCCCCACACTCACGAACACACACCCAAACATTCAGACATTGCCGCTATCGGGCAACAATAGGAGCGGTAGCTCTATTCAAATATTTGGTCACAAACTCATGTAGTATGACTCTCATGGTCACAAACAAAGGTCTCACGTATGTCAGAGTAACGTGCACGATGCAAATATTTCATCAGCAGGATAATAGGGACCCATTGCTCACTCATAAGTCAACCAGCTTACACACTCCGTACAACACGAATGGATCTTCACGTCGACACGCAGGGCATTCATTCATTTGATGGCAAAATACATTAAAATGCCGTGCGCATAAATAGAATTGATCAGAGACTCAGTTACCCACATCTCACTATCACAATAACATCAACAAACACGCGGTCAATTCATGCCGCAGAGCACGAAGATGCATATCAATCAGTTATGATTAAAGACACAAGAAAATCATGAGATAAACATAGAACCAATATAAATACAAGGATCACCATACCTACAATATCAGCCGTCAAATTAAAAGGAAGGATGGCAGTATAGGCTGAGTTTAAATTGACTAAATACCCATCTATAGCTCAGAAAAGCAATTGTGATCATTGTGGAGTCCATTTTATATTCCTCTCTCATAACCACAACAAACATTCGAGTCAAAGAGATAAAGTTACAGACTCGCCGGAAGGAATGACAATCTGTGTTCACAACTGAGGGTGCTGCCCTCTGTAGTACAACCTTGGAAATAATTAAGTCAATGAAGCTAAAGCTGATACAAGCTCCTAGCAATATGGGAAACATCGCTTTTTACAAACATGCTGTGTTAGCATGTCTCTACAGGTCGGAATGATGTTTCATGAACCCCCTCATCAGTTACTCTTCAGCTATTACTGTATTTCTTTACATAACTGAGCATAATTCTTTTGCTGGTACAGGGAAACTTATAACCAGTTTCCCTGGTCAAACTGTTGTATTCATGTATTTCCACAATCAATTTTCTTTGGTCTCAGAAAAGATCATACTTTTCTGCTTACTAACAGAACAGCCAAATTACTGTTTGTAAGCTTTCCTGATATTAATGTTGGCTGCTTTACCTCCTTTCTTAAAGACAGAATCCACTGGATGCCCATCATAACAGAAAATAGCAAGAATGTGTTCTATGGAGTGAGATGTTTTGTGATCCAAGGTATAATAGGATGTAGGTTTCAGCAAGAAAGAGGCTGTAATAAATCACTGTGTAATTTGTGATATGAAGCCCACAGCAGGTGGATATACTAACATAAATGAGCTAAATATTTTCTTTGAATTATAAAAATGCTACTTTGTCTCTAGATAGCAGTGTTCAACATTTACAATGGCAGGTCAGTGCAGGACAATCTCTACTTCTTGACATTGTGAGGCTTGTCTCGTTCTACAAGCTCGTTTCTGGCTCCCAATTGCATCAAACACTCATTGACACATCTTCAATCATGATGTGGGAAGTGGTAGAAACAGGATTAGGGTAGGAACATAAGATAAAGATAACAACAGGTGGGAACACAGGACAAACACAACAGGAAAAGTCCTCTCAGTTTTAATTACCATGTTGATTGGCTGATAACAACGAGGACCTAAGAAACATCTTCTTTGGTGTAATCAAATTAACAAGGTTACATATCATTTCATACAGTTGTGAGGGTATTTAGGGGTTGTAGTAAGGATGTAAAAGAAAGTAAGAAAGTAAGAAAGTAAGAAAGAAAGAAAGAAAGGGGTATCGGACCCATACCAAGATTTCTTGATACATGAACTGGGACAGATCCAAGGGGAAGGAACACAATTTATTCTGGGTGATTTTGCAATTAAGGAGTGGAGTTAAGAACATTCTGAAAAGTTTTGGTTGGATAGACTTGGTAGCAAGGAGATAAGCTGTTCGACTAAGCAGGATCCTCTGAGCTGTCAGTTGAGAGATGGCATGGAACGACATTATTTGCTTGAATGGAGCTTTTGAACATAGGAAAGAACATGATATGAAGATAAATATGGAATTCAAGAGATCAAATTGAGCCAAATATTTGTTTATAGGAAGAGAAATTAAGGGTGGGAAAATGTATCAACGGAAAGGTTCGATAAATTTCCAACTTCTTTGAAATTATTGATAAAGCAGTGTAAAAGCTGTTAGGGAATCTGTTGTGTTTGTTTTCCTAAGAAATTTAGAGTGATAGATTCTTGTTTCTTTTCACCGGCAACATTACAACCACATATGCTGAACTAACTGTGCCGACAGTTGTCTGAAAAAATGAGTCTGAGAAGCCTCAATGCAGTAATAGTAGCACTCCTGCCAACTACTATCTGTCCACTACCTTCCTAAGGTAGTTCAGAGCCACTGGATCACTTCGGGTGTCAGGTTATACCGCCAAATGCTCGGCGCTCTTAAAAACAACCAGTAAAGAAGAACGAAGGTATTAGAAAAAGTAAGGGAATGGCCACAAACAGTGAGAAAGTGAAAGACTCCCTAGGCCTCTTGTATCTAATACCAGTGGAAAGGAACAAGAATTGATCACAAATATAAAGATTGGACTTACCACCTAATCAATTCGTAGAACACTTTTATATTGCAGTACTGGTTCCGACCCTATGTCGACCCTTCAGCGGTTGAAGAAGCTTGGTCTTACTAAAAATAACATATAATATTAAAACACTGTTTATTCTAATTTTAAATGACTAATTCTAAATTACATTGATGCATTGTTGTGTTAAAAATGTGCTTGGAAGAGAGATATACAAACTTGTATTAGTAGAAAGTCTATTTTCTAAAAGTTTAGTTATAAAATATCACATGTCTTGATATGCTTGTACAATAAAACAGGTGCGAGCCTTGGAATTCGAGGAAATAAATTTAAATCTTCTTCGAAACTGGCTTTCAACCTATTAGGTCGTGTTACGTACATTTAGTACGTGTTGAAGAGATGTTAAGTACAGAACAAAAATGGCCAACCAGACACCAGTGGGATCCGAACCCACAACCTCCCGATTTCGCGTCGGTTGCTCTACCAATTGAGCTATAGTGGCCTAGGCCATCTTTGTTCTGTTGGAAAGGATCTGAGCTACAGGTCTGGTACTACTACCATCACACTGTAGAGTGCGTTTAAGTTGCCTGTTGAGGGCCAAGTCAATGAATATTCAATTTTCAGGACCGCACTGTAATCGAAAATGACTTTCAAACTATTAGGTCATGTTACGTACATTTAGTATGTGTTGAAGAGATGTTAAGTACAGAACAAAAATGGCCAACCAGTAACCAGTGGGATCGTAGTTTGCTCAGGGTCAAGTTGTCTGAGTTTGATGTCTCATTATCTAAAGTGAGAATGTTCCCTTTTTTCCTGTGATTTTGTTAAGATTAAAATTTTGGTCGGCATATTGATCCATATTGATTTAAAATGCCTCCAACGTATTGAGCAAAGGGCTCTTAGAATTTCCAAATCATTTTCGAGATTAGAAAATTTATGTTTGTAATATTCTATATTTTGTTCTCCTATGGATGAAAATTGATTGTGTTTTATAGCGTTTACGTGTTCATTATACCGGACGAAGAAATTCCTGTCAGTGTGCCCGATGTAACTGGCCTCACAATTATTGCATTTCATTCGGTATATTATTTCAAATCCCCCTGTGGGTGGGGGCAGTAGAATAACACCCACGGTATCCCCTGCCTGTCGTAAAGGGGCGACTAAAAGGGGCCTCAGGGGCTCTAAACTTTGGAGCGTGAGTTGGCGACCATGGGGACCTTAGCTGAGTTCTGGCATTGCTTACACTTACTTGTGCCAGGCTCCTCAGTTTCATCTATCCTATCCAACCTCTCTTGGTCAATTCTTGGTCTTTTCTGACCCCGACGCTATTAGGTTTGCAAGGGCTAGGGAGTCTTTCATTTTCATGCCCTTCGTGGCCCTTGTCTTCCTTTGGCCGATACCTTCATTTTTCGAAGTGTCGGATCCCTTGCATTTTTCCCTCTGATTAGAGTTATATAGAGGATGGTTGCCCAGTTGTACTTCCTCTTAAAACAATAATCACCACCACTATATTATTTCAGTAATAATATTGTATTATACTAAACTGTGGTATTGTTCAATTTTCAATTCTTTTGTGATTTTGCAAAATTCAATTGAGTTCAAACTGCTTTTTTTTATTTATTTTTTTTATTTTTTTATTTTGCTAGTGATTTTTAAGGAACGTTTGAATGAAGTGTGATGTTTTGTATGCTGGACTTGATCTAAAATTTATGATGGGCCTCATAGGAACATTTTGTTTGTGAATTTTAGGATATAATTTAGCTGTCAGTAATCTGGGATTTATTATGGTTAATTTTGAGATATCATGCTTGTTTAGAAGGAAATGGGTGCTTTTAAGTAATATTTTTAGATTTTTCTGGATTTTGGTGGTTGGGTCTTTTTGTCTTATTTGAAGTGTGTCATCAAGGAAGCATTGTATGGTTTTAGTTATGTACTCATTTTTATCAATAATGACAGTAATGTTACTTTTATCTGCCTTTGTTCTTAATATGTTGTTGTTCTTAATTTTGTCTTTAAGTTTCTTAAGTTGTGTGCCATCGATGGCATTTTTGTTGTTGTTATTGTTAAGTTTGTTAATGTATTGTGGCAATCTTTTTTTTTTTTTTTTATACTTTGTAACTAATTTCATTATGTAGATCGGGCCTCCCCTGCAAACCATGTGACCTTGCCGCGGTGGGGAGGCTTGCGTGTCCCAATGAAGCAGATAGCCGAGCCACAGGTGCAACCATATTGGATGGGTATCTGTTGAGAGACTAGAATAAGGAATGGTTCATTAAAAGGGGCGGGGGGAGGGGGTAGCAGCCTTTCGGAATTTGCAAGGGCAGCAGTCTAGATGATTGACTGATATGGCCTTGTAGTAATACTCAGCATGGCTTAGCTGTGTTGATACTGCTACACGGCTGAAAGCAATGGGAAACTACAGCCGTTACTAACTCCCCAGGATATGCAGCTCTCTCTGTATGAATGATGTACTAATGATGGCATCATCCAAGGTAAAATATTCTGGAGGTAAACTAGTCCCTCATTCGGATCTCCGTGTGGGGACTACACGAGAAGGGGCGATCATTAGGAAGATGAATACTGTCATTCTGTGGGTCGTAGCGTGGAATGGTAGAAGTTTGAATCGTTGTGGTAGGTTAGAGAATCTGAAAAGGGAGATGGATATACTAAAATTAGACATAGTTGGTATAAGAGAAGTAAGTTGGCAGGAAGAACAGGATTTTTGGTCAGGCGACTACCGAATTATCAACACAAAATCAAACAGGGGAAATGCAGGAGTTGGTTTAATAATGAATAAGAAAATAGGGCAGCGGGTAAGCTACTATGACCAGCATAGTGAAAGAATTATTGTCATCAAGATAGACACCAAACCAATGCCCACTACAACAGTGCAGGTCTATATGCCTACTAGTTCACAGGATGATGAGGAAGTCGAAAGAATGTATGAAGAGGTAGAAGATTTAATACAATATGTAAAAGGTGATGAGAATCTAATTGTGATGGGAGACTGGAATGCAGTGGTAGGCTAAGGAAGAGAAGATCATACGGTAGGAGAATTCGGATTGGGACAAAGGAACAAAAGGGGAAGTCGGCTGGTTGAGTTCTGTACTGATAAAAGTTTAGTGCTTGCGAATACTTGGTTCAAATACTAGAAATGATGGCTGTATATGCGAACAAGAACTAGAGACACTGGAAGGTATCAAATAGACTTCATTATGATTAAGCAGAGATTCAGAAACCAGGATTTGGATTGCAAAACTTTCCCAGGAGCAGACGTGGACTCTGACCACATTTTGTTGGTCATGAAATGCCATCTGAAATTGAACAAATTGAAGAGAGGGAAGAATGCAAAAAGACGGGATCTAGACAAGTTGAAAGAAAAGAGTGTGAGGGATTGTTTCAAGAAATATGTTGCACAAGGGCTAAATGAAAAGGCTGAGAGAAACCCAATAGTGGAAGTGTGGACAGTCATGGAAAATGAAGTCAGTAGGGCTGCTGAAGAAATGTTAGGAAGGAAGAAAAGATAAACTAAGAATCAGTGGATAACTCAGGAGACGCCAGACCTGATTGATGCGAAAATACAAGAATGCTAGAAATGAAGAGGGCAGAAAAGAACACAGGTGATTAAAGAATCAAGTGGATAGAAAGTGCAAGGTAGCTAAGGAAGAATTGCTGAAGGAGAAGTGCGAGGATGTCGAAGGTTGTATGGTCCTTGCAAAGGTAGATGTTGCATACAGGAAAATCAAGGAAACCTTTGGAGAAAGGAAATCTAGGGTTATGAATATTAAGAGCTCAGATGGAAAGCCACTTCTAGGGAAAGAAGACAAAGCAGAAAGAAGGTGGGAACATATCCATCAGTTGTATCAAGGTAAAGAAGTAAATGACGGGGTTCTGGAACATTAAGAGGATGTTGATATTGATGAAATGGGAGACCAAATTTTGAGATCAGAGTTTGACAGAGCTGTGATAGACCTGAATAGGAACAAGACACCTGGAATTGATGACATTCCTTCTGAATTATAGACTACCTTAGGAGAAACCAGCATGGCAAGGTTATTCCATTTAGTGTGTAAGATGTATGAGACAGGAGAAGTCCCATCTGATTTTCGGCAGAATGTTGTTATACCTAATCCCATATTGACAGATGTGAAAACTACTGCACCATTAGTTTAGTATCTCATGCCTGCAAAATTTTAACACGTAATATTTACAGAAGAATGGAAAAACAAGTTAAAGCTGACTTGGGAGAAGAACAATTTGGCTTCGGAAGAAATGTACAAACATGTGAAGCAATCCTGACTTTATATCTGATCTTAGAGGATCGAATCAAGTAGGACAAGCTGTCGTATATGGCATTCGTAGATCTAGAAAAGGCATTCGGTAATGTTGATTGGTCCAAGCTATTTAAGATTCTGAAGGTGATTGGGATCAGATACCGAGAACGAAGAATTATCTACAATCTGTGTAAAAATCAGTCTGCAGTGATAAGAATCGAGGGCTTTGAAAGAAGCAGCAATCCAGAAAGGAGTGAGGCAAGGCTGAAGTTTTTCCCCTCTCCTCCCCTCCATTTCAGTGTTTACATAGAACAGGCAGAAAAGGAAATCAAAGAGGAATTTGGAAAAGGAATCATAATCCAAGGAGAGGAAATCAAAACCTTGAGATTTGCCGATGATATTGTTATTTTATCTGTGACTGCAGAAGATCTCGAGAAGCTGCTGAATGGTATGGACGAAGTCTTGGGTAAGGAGTACAAGATAAAAATAAATAAGTCCAAAACAAAAGTAATGGATTGCAGTCGAATGCCCCCCTCTAGGGACACCATGAACTTGAAGTCGGTTTGGGGGCTTGTGTGCTTGTTGATCCCGAGGGCTGTGCCAGCTCAGGGTTACCCATGCTGGATAGGCCTCGGTGTAGGGCCAGACTAACAAGGTGTCCCCCGAGTTGCTTGAGAGGTGTCTGTGCTCTTTATTCTTCATCACTATTTCTACCCTTCTATTCTCACCATCTTTAATTTCATTCCTCTTCCTGTCTGGCCACCCTCTCTGCCTCGGGTAGATTAGGTTAGACATTACAGAAAAATAAAAAAATAATTTTTTTTTTTTTATTAAAAAATTAAATTAAAAAAATAATTAGGTTAGTACGGAGGTTTTGTCCTCCCCCAATCACAAGTTTCGGGTCGTGGCGAGGTGATGCATGGCTACTGGGAGAGTAGTTCCAAGCGACCCCCTCCAGATACCGGGCGCCCTCTGGAGTATATAGCCTTGCCTCCGGTAAATCTCCTTGGCTCTGCTGGAGGTCGACCTCATATTTCCGTGAGTACTCGTGGGACAAAAGACGGAATCTCTTTCTCTTCCTTCTTTTACAAAGGGTGGCACCCTTCAAAAAACAGCGTCAAATATTGGTAAAAAACGTAAGCGGTATACTCCAGTTCCTGTAGACTACATGAGTGACGAACGTCTTCCTCGATTCCTCGTTGCTTCCAGGGTCGATGGTAAAAGTTTCCTTGACGAATGTCCTTTTATGATAAGTAATTCAATTGAAGAAATTGTTGCTGGTGAAGTCGACGAAATGCTCAAGCTCCGAAATGGATCCGTACTTATCAAGACATCTACGGCTGAACAGTCCAGACGGCTACTTAAAGCCAAGTTATTCGGTAAGGTAGAGGTGAAAATCGAGAAGCACCAAACCCTTAACTCCTGCAAGGGAGTTATATTCCACAGGGATTTGGTTAAGTCTTCCGATGATACAATGATCCGGTACCTAGCACGTCGGGGTGTAACCGACGTGAAGAGGTTGAAGAGGCGTGTGGGTGATAAGCTAGTCGATACGGGTGCTTTCATCCTTACCTTCGACGCTGAGACCATACCTGAACGAATAAAGGTAGCAATGTATCGCCTGACTGTTCGTCCGTACATTCCGGCACCAATGAGGTGTTATAACTGTCAAAAGTTTGGCCACACCACATTGCGATGTACAGGTTCGACGACCTGCAAAATGTGTGGGAAGTGCGAGCATGCTGGGGTTGAATGCACACCACCACCTGTGTGCGTCAACTGCTTGGGTACGCATGCTCCAATCTCCAAGGAGTGCCCCACATTCAAGCGGGAGAAGAAGATCCAGGAGATAAAAACGCTGGATGAGCTATCTTATCCAGACGCCCGGCGGAAGTTCAAATCCATGGCTGCTCCGGAGTTCTCCATCTCGTTCGCAGAAAAGGTCGCAAACGTATGGATCACTCCACAGAGTTTTGTACAGAACACCGGTACTGAAAATGCATTGAAAAGTCAAAGTCAGCAACAAAATTCAGTAACTAAAGAAACTGGAGATTCAGCATGTGAAGCACCGAAAAGAGCGTTACTGTCGACGTTGCCTGGGAAGGGCCCTTCCCAGGAACGTTCGGCTGGGAAGTCCTCTCCCAACAGGGCGGGGGGAAAGACTTCCCCAAATAGGGCTGGAAAATCCAGCCCTCCTTCCAATGCCCAGATCAAAAAGGAGGAGAAGGTGAAGCCACAGAACTCCCTCAAAAAATTGGAGAAGAAGCCTTCTCCAACTCAGTCGGGGTCCATAGGATCACCGAAGAAATCCGGCAAGCCATCTGCCAGCTCTCCTCCCAAAAAGAGAGAAACGGTGGGCAAGAGCGAGAGGCCCCGACGCCCTCTTGTTCGATCACTTTCTGGAGAACCTAGTTCTCCCAAGAAGAAGGCCCACTGTTCCAGACCAATGAGATCACCGTCCGCGGAGGGTCCAGTCACTGCGCCTCCTTCTTTTGAGGAGACAGTAGAGACTGAACCACTCATTGTCGTGGATGGTGACGACAATACCGTCAACAACGGCGGAAAATGGCAGGTAGTTGACAAAAAGAAGGGCAAGCAATTGTCCTAATTTCGCAACACTACTAATCCACACAATGGCACTATTGCAGTGGAACTGCAGTAGTTACCACTGTCGCCTAGCTGAGTTACGTCAACTGATATCCGTCTATGCGGCCTCCATAGTCTGTCTACAGGAATCTCGTTTGAGACCTGGACACGACACGACTATGAGAGGATATCGTCTTTATTCCAAAGACAGAGTAGCTGTGGATGGCGCGGCAACTGGGGGCGTTTGTACCCTAGTTCGCTCCGACATCTTCAGCGAAGAAGTACCGCTCCATACTCAGCTAGATGCAGTTGCAGTTCACACTCCATTGCCAGTAATGACAACGGTTTGCAACGTGTACTTTCCACCGGATTATAACCTTGATATGCCTGCACGACAAGACTTGATCGCTCAGTTGCCTCCTCCTTTCCTCATGCTGGGGGATGTGAACACCCGTAACACACTATGGGATTCTCCGTCTTCCTGTTCTAGGGGGAGGAAGCTCGAGCGAATGATCAACCTATTTGATCTTTGTGTGCTCAATACAGGGGAACCGACACATTCCAGTAGCGCGTATGGCACATTCTCACACCTGGATGTCACTTTGTGTAGCCGTGCGCTAGTTCCTCTGCTACGGTGGCAAGTTCACGACAACCTCTGTGATAGTGACCACTTCCCGATAATTCTGTCTCTCTTGAATCAAAGACAGTCCGAAGTACCCAAGCGCTGGTTACTTCGGCGGGCAAATTGGCCAGAATTTACAAAACGCGCAGTGATGGCTGATGATATGCTGGAGTCTGTTGACGACCACGTCTCTTCCATTACTACTGGAATTTTGGCTGCTGCAGAGGAAACAATTCCTTCCTCGTCCGGTATTCGTCGCCAGAAACAGGTCCCATGGTGGACGGACGAAATTGCAGCAGCCATACGTGATCGCCGACGGGCTTTTAAGCATTATCGTCGGAATCCTACAATGGCCAATCATTACATAAAATCAGCTTCATGGTCCGTATCGCACTTCAATAGATTCACAATTAAGTATTTATTTATTTTCCACCTAGTCGATACAATGATTGCTTAAGGCAATTTTTAATGGTCAAAAGTGGTACATGTTTCGTATATTA
Source organism: Anabrus simplex (assembly GCF_040414725.1). NCBI lineage: Eukaryota > Metazoa > Arthropoda > Insecta > Orthoptera > Tettigoniidae > Anabrus > Anabrus simplex. Next base: position 1,714,873,898 of record NC_090265.1, read on the forward strand.
TCAACATCTTCAGCCACATAACACTGTTTAGATGAAAAATATATAAAATTGACAAAGTAATGCTTTAGAGGAAGTGTCCTTAAAATTAACATAAGATTGACAAGATTAAAACAAACAAATAACTCAAGAGAAAATATATAAATTATTTCTACAATAGAAAGCAGTCGTCAAGGAAACACTTGTACAATATTCCATAGAGAAATTGTCCTAATAAATATTCTTTTCTTAATAATTCATGAAAAAAGATCAATTTATAAATTAAAAATTATACATTTTGTAAGTAATTATCGAAATGAAGAAATCCTGATATCACAGTGCGGCTCTTATTATTAATGTAGATGAAAATATAACTAATTCCTAGTTGTCAAATCTTATTAAGCCTGCTTTCCTTTGGAACAGTAACTCCTGTCATTCTTTCACAGTTTTACGCCGGGTGTAATATTGATGATGCGTTCTTCCTCGCTCTTGCACCTGAGGAGGTGGAGGCGCGGGGGATATAGGTGTGTCAAGAACTTCCTTGCTGTCACCTATAGCTTCAACTGAGGAGGAATAAGTTGTAGGGCTATCTGTAGGTGGAGAAATTCCAATTCTTTTTTCTTGATCCTTCTCAAGCATTTTCAAATATACTAGAATTTGATAATATAATGGATTCCTATATTCTACAGCCTCATTAAGGTTATCATTTTTCTTTACAAGTTGGTCTAGATGAATGTACAGGTCTTCATATGTGTTCATTAAGCTGCCCTTTTTTAACTTTTTTATGATGGTCAGGTCTTGTTCTATGTTGGTAAATTTATGACCTGTGGCAGTCATGTGTGATCCCATTGCTGAGAATCTTCTATGTTTTTCAGCATTCACATGTTCCAAATATCTAACTTTAAAATTGCGGCCAGATTGTCCTATGTATGTATTCTTACATTCAAAGCATGTGAGTTTATATATACCGGAATCAAAAAATTTATCTTTTTCCGAGAGATTTATTGTATCATGGTTGAAAATACTATGTTTCATGTTGTTATTGGTGGAAAATGCAATTTTGAAATTTATTCTCTTAAATAAATTTGTTATTACATGAATGTTTGGATTATTATATGTGAACTTGATATATTTTTCAGTTTTACTAGGTTCGACTGCTAATTTAGATTGTTGCTTAACGAAGAACAAATTAGTAAGCATACCAGAAATTGAAGATTTTATTAATGTTTTAAAATTCGTGTTAAATCAAAATTATTTTACGTTTAATAATAAAATTTACCGACAAAAAGGACTCTCAATGGGAGCCCCAGCATCAGGAATATTGGCTAATATATACTTAGACTATTTGGAACACACGAAAATTATTAATCAAATAGAGGGTTTGGATTTTTGGACACGTTATGTGGACGATGTTTACGCTATAATAGATTACAGGCTCACCGATAGCAATAAAGTTTTAAATATATTGAATAATTTGGATTCCAATATAAAATTCACTTTAGAAGAAGAAGTTGAAAAATCACTGAATTTTCTGGACATAGTCACAACAAGAGAAGAAAAAGGATTTTCTTTCAAAATACACAGAAAATCCACTTTCACACTGACCACTATCAAGAACAACTCGTTACACCCTGAGGCACAGAAAAGATCAGCATATTATAGTTACATTAACAGAGTGTTTAGTATTCCTTTATCCAAAGCTGAAAGGAATAAAGAACTGTTGTTTATCCGACAACAAGCCCTCTTGAATGGTTTCAACAATAACATGATTGATAAAATAATTAATAAATTTTCGGTGAAGCAACAATCTAAATTAGCAGTCGAACCTAGTAAAACTGAAAAATATATCAAGTTCACATATAATAATCCAAACATTCATGTAATAACAAATTTATTTAAGAGAATAAATTTCAAAATTGCATTTTTCACCAATAACAACATGAAACATAGTATTTTCAACCATGATACAATAAATCTCTCGGAAAAAGATAAATTTTTTGATTCCGGTGTATATAAACTCACATGCTTTGAATGTAAGAATACATACATAGGACAATCTGGCCGCAATTTTAAAGTTAGATATTTGGAACATGTGAATGCTGAAAAACATAGAAGATTCTCAGCAATGGGATCACACATGACTGCCACAGGTCATAAATTTACCAACATAGAACAAGACCTGACCATCATAAAAAAGTTAAAAAAGGGCAGCTTAATGAACACATATGAAGACCTGTACATTCATCTAGACCAACTTGTAAAGAAAAATGATAACCTTAATGAGGCTGTAGAATATAAGAATCCATTATATTATCAAATTCTAGTATATTTGAAAATGCTTGAGAAGGATCAAGAAAAAGAATTGGAATTTCTCCACCTACAGATAGCCCTACAACTTATTCCTCCTCAGTTGAAGCTATAGGTGACAGCAAGGAAGTTCTTGACACACCTATATCCCCCGCGCCTCCACCTCCTCAGGTGCAAGAGCGAGGAAGAATGCATCATCAATATTACACCCGGCGTAAAACTGTGAAAGAATGACAGGAGTTACTGTTCCAAAGGAAAGCAGGCTTAATAAGATTTGACAACTAGGAATTAGTTATATTTTCATCTACATTAATAATAAGAGCCGCACTGTGATATCAGGATTTCTTCATTTCGATAATTACTTACAAAATGTATAATTTTTAATTTATAAATTGATCTTTTTTCATGAATTATTAAGAAAAGAATATTTATTAGGACAATTTCTCTATGGAATATTGTACAAGTGTTTCCTTGACGACTGCTTTCTATTGTAGAAATAATTTATATATTTTCTCTTGAGTTATTTGTTTGTTTTAATCTTGTCAATCTTATGTTAATTTTAAGGACACTTCCTCTAAAGCATTACTTTGTCAATTTTATATATTTTTCATCTAAACAGTGTTATGTGGCTGAAGATGTTGATAATATACGAAACATGTACCACTTTTGACCATTAAAAATTGCCTTAAGCAATCATTGTATCGACTAGGTGGAAAATAAATGAATACTTAATTGTGAATGGCCAATCATATCGCATTTAAGCGTCTGCACGCGAAGGCCCGCTTTTTTATTCGAGAAAGTAAGAAAGCTACGTGGGAAAAGTATGTGTCATCCATCACGGCACATACTCCGTCATCACAAGTGTGGACAAAACTCCGCCATATTGTCGGAGTACAGAATGTGCCCTCAGTACCCGGAATCTCCATTAATGGAGATATAGTTACGATTCCTTCAGTCATTGCAGACCACATCGCGTCACATTTCACAGATACGTCCAGCTCTAGGAGATACGACCCTGCATTTCTTCCAATTAAGCGCGAAGCAGAGGCCCTCCATCTCTCTTTTGCCTCTAGTGCTTCGCATCCCTACAACGTGGCCTTCACGGAGTGGGAGTTGCGAAGCGCACTTGCGCTATGCAGAGATACGGCTCCTGGACTGGACAAAATCCATAATCAAATGCTTAAGCATGTGAGTGACAGATGTCTCAAGGATATCCTCACCCTATTCAACAGAATATGGGGTGAGGGAGTGTTTCCATCTCAATGGCATGATGGAATTGTAATACCAATTCCCAAGCCAGGTAAGGATCCAAAATTTCTGGATAGTTATCGGCCAATATGCCTTACAAATGGCCTCTGTAAGCTATTTGAAAGGATGGTTAACCGGCGTCTTGTGTGGGCCATGGAAAGGGAGGGCCTCTTGTCTAACTACCAGTGTGGTTTTCGCTCTCATCGGTCTGCCACTGATCATCTGGTCAGACTGGAGAGCGCCATTCAGGAGGCCTTTCTCCGGAAGGAACACCTAGTCGCCGTGTTTTTTGACCTGGAAAAAGCTTACGATACTACCTGGCGATATGGGATTCTCTCCACTCTACACCAGTGGGGATTTCAGGGAAATTCATGTCCCTCCGTCTCTTTCGAGTCCGAGTAGGGAATGCATTTTCTCAATATTACGTTCAGGAAAATGGAGTACCTCAGGGATCGGTACTGAGTGTCACGCTGTTCGCAATCGCCATCAACGGCATAGTTGCCGCTGCTGGGCCCGCAGTCGTTCCATCGCTGTATGTAGACGACTTAGCTCTACATTACAGCTCCGGAAGGGTAGCGTTTGCAGGGAGACAGCTACAGCAAGCTATTAACCGAGTTGACAGATGGGACCTGCAACATGGTTTTCGATTTTCAGCAGCGAAAACCTCAGTTGTACACTTCTGTCAACGTCGGCCTGTGCATCCCGAACCAGAGCTCCGCTTGCGAAACAGTGTCTTACCAGTGCTTGACACCTGCAAATTCCTGGGTCTCCATTTTGATAAGAGACTTACATGGCAGCCCCACATCCGTCAGTTAAAGGTTGCCTGCATGAAGAGACTTAACATGCTTAAGTTTCTCAGCGGCACTTCGTGGGGGGCTGACCGTGCGGTATTGCTACGATTTTACACGGTGACGGTCCTCTCCCGAATTGACTATGGTAGTGCGGCTTATGGCTCAGCATCAAAATCTATGCTGAGCCTTTTAGACAGTATTCACCATAGTGGAGTAAGGCTGGCAACGGGTGCTTTCCGTACTAGCCCCATTCCCAGCCTGCTCGCTGAAGCGGGAGTTCCACCTTTACGGATAAGGAGGCAGCAGTTACTCCTAATGTACACTGCCAAAATTCGTGAAATGCCGCTACATCCAAGCTATCAATGCATCTATCGCACCCAATACCACCAGCGGTGCCAAGACCGGCCGAATGCCACACGGCCAGTTGGGTTTCGGATTGATAGCTTGTGTCATGATTTGAATATTGATATCGGTAGTTGTCTTGAACAAACTCTTAGCGAGGTACCTCCGTGGTTGGTTCCGCGACCGGATATACGTCTAGATCTGCTCCGTGGACCCAAGGTGAACACGGATTCCTCCGTTCATCGGAGGTATTTCCAGGACTTTGTTCACCAATATCCGGCCGCGAGACTTATCTTCACGGATGGTTCTCAAATCAGAGATAATGTTGGTTGCTCTTTTGTCATTGATGATATGAGTACGAAGATCTCGCTCCCTAAAGTTATCGTCGCCATAAGACCTATCTGTGTCGGTGCGACGTAAAGCCCTTAGCTCCCTAAAGTATGTAGCGTGTATACTGCAGAGATTTACGCCATCTTAGAGGCTCTGCAGTTTGCACTGCGTGACGAAAGGAGCTACTTTCTGTTGTGTACCGATTCGTTAAGCTCTCTGCAGTCTATTGAAACCTGTTTCTCACCACACCCACTGGTGCAGCAGATACATGACCTTCTAGCCAGGTTAAGTGATGCTAGCACCAGAATTACTTTCGCGTGGCTTCCAAGCCACGTTGGGATTGCGGGAAACGAACTTGCGGATGAAGCAGCAAAGGAAGCTGCACTTTTACCTCCAAGACCCGTCAATGTACCTGCTAAGGATATTTGTTCTCAGCTACGTCGAACCATCTTGGCGTTCTGGGAATCGGAGTGGCTAGATATCCGAACTCACAACAAGCTGAGAGCAATTAAGAAGACGACTACCGTGTGGCGGTCCTCTTTCCAACCTTCACGGAGAGAGGCCATAGTACTGTGCAGGCTGAGGATAGGTCATTTACGATCCACGCACTCTTATCTCCCCCAGTGTGTTCTTGTGGTGCCGAATTCACCGTGACCCACATCCTCACAGAGTGCGCCGATCTCTCTGGCCTAAGACGGAGCCTCGGCCTGCAGGAAACACTCGAACGCATACTAGCCGATGACGCGACTACTGCTGATCTCGTCATCCGCTTTATGTGCGACAGTGGACTTATCAAGGGTATGTAAATTACAAGTGTACTGTTACTCAGGGAACGTACGTTCCCTTTTGATACGTTAGTAATCCTTTCGGCCTAGTTTTATAATAATTTTTTGTTTTATTTTGTACTCCGTTTCCAAATTCCTTTGTTGAATAAATAATTTTGTTTTATATTTTAAATTTCTTTTCCACTTATTTGTTCAGAGAGGATGATTACCTCGTTGTACTTCCTCTTAAAACAAAACAAAAATCACCACCACCACCACCACCGCAGTTGAATGAAGGGAGGTGATGCAGGAAATATTAGATTAGGAAATGAAGTCTTAAAGGAAGTAGATGAATATTGTTGCTTGGGTAGTAAAATAACTAACAATGCCAGAAGTAAGGAGGACATAAAATGTAGACTAAGCACAAGCAAGGAAGAGCTTTAAGAAAAGAAATTTGCTCACTTCAAACATTGATATAGGAAATAGAAAGATGTTTTTGAAGACTTTCATGTGGAAGTGTAACATGGATGATAACTAGCTCAGAAAGAAAGAGAATAGAAGCTTTTGAAATGTGGTGTAACAGAAGAATGCTGAAAGTGAGATGGATAGATCGAATCACGAATGAAGAGATACTGAATCGAATTGTTGTGAGGAGATTGATTTGGCTAAATTTGACGAGAAGAAGAAATAGAATGATATAACACATCTTAAGGCACCCAGGACTTGTTCAGTTGGGTTTTTTTTTTTTTTTTTGCTAGGGGCTTTACGTCGCACCGACACAGATAGGTCTTATGGCGATGATGGGATAGGAAAGGCCTAGGAGTTGGAAGGAAGCGGCCGTGGCCTTAATTAAGGTACAGCCCCAGCATTTGCCTGGTGTGAAAATGGGAAACCACTGAAAACCATTTTCAGGGCTGCTGACAGTCGGATTCGAACCTACTATATCCCGGATGCAAGCTCACAGCCGTGCGCCTCTACGTGCACGGCCAACTCGCCCGGTCAGTTGGTTTTTGAAGAAAGTGTAGGTGGTAAGAACGACAGGGGTAGATCACAGTATGAATATGACAAGCAGATTAGAGCAGATGTAGGATGCAATAGTTACATAGAAATGAAAATATTAGCACAGGATAGGGTGGCATGGAAAGCTGCATCAAACCAGTCTATGGACTGATAACTCAAACACACAGATCAGATGGAATTTTGTTTAGAGCATTTTTGGTCCTTGCAATAATAGTGGTGACATTTTGGAAAATTGAGGTGTTTTTCCAATTGTGTTTTGACCCCTTGCTCAATGTATTGGTTTCTTTTTTGTTAAAGTTTATGTCTGTTAAGTTTTTCATGAGAGGGTGGAATATATGCTTACTGTCTTCATTTGGTATAATGGGGGCTTTTCTGTTGGGGACTTTTTCTTGTTTATATTGGGTTTGTGAACATCTCAGTGCATTTAACTTTTTGTTTAACGTATCATGTTCATGGATTGCTAAATTTATTGGTCTATCTTGAGTAAGTTGTTGAAAATTGTCCCAATAGTTTTGGGGCAAATAATAGGATGCTTTAAGATGTGTTTCGTAGAGTTTTGTATTGAGAAATTGTTTCTTCCTATGGAGGAATTTTATGTCGTCTCTTCACCATATTTTGTTGGTCTTTATCTGTGTGCTATGTGTTTGAGTGGTACTCCTGCGTCTATTATGATATATTTTGTGGAAATATGGTGTTAAATCATTCAATATGCATTCTCTTGGAAAAATAATGTTTTTTATTATCCTTAGGTTCTGATAACCATAAGCTGTGTGTTTTGCCTGGTTGGCTGTATTATCATAATGTGTTAACAAGCACATTTTAACACAACAATGCATCAGTGTAATTTAGAATTTGTCATTTCAAATTAGAATAAGTGGGGTTTTAATATTATATGTTATTTTTAATAAGATCAAGGTTCTTCAGCAGCTGAGGATGACCCACATGTAGGGTCAAAAACGGTACTGCAGTGTAAAAATGTTCTAAGTACCTTATAATAAATGGTATTGATTAGGTGGAAAGTCCTCTTGTGATCAATGGAATTATCAAATATGGAAAATGAAGTTAATAGATCAAGGAACAAGAATTGATGATCTCCAAACTATGCTCTCAGTTGAGAGTTGCCTTACCTGACTGGCAGGGAATATAGTGTATGGTGTATTATATGGTATCAGCTAGAGCATCTGGCCTTAAACCTTGGACAAAATGCAGAATAAACCAAGTAACTCCAAAGACACCCACAAATTCACATCATCATGAATTTCTTCCAGTGAGCTCATACTGTGTATAATTAAATTTTAATTTTTCTCTTTCAGGACGATACAGATCCCACTAATAACATTGGAGGTAAGTAACAGCTAATTACAGAATGACTAGGCTTGACTAAGACTAAAAATGAAACTGACGATGAACGGGGCATAAAAAGGTAATGGAAAACATACTGAACTCCGCAAGACATTTTATTCCCTTTAAACTTACATTTTCGTCCTGACTATATACTGTAGATGTAATTTTTGGACCTTGGGAATTGCACTATCATAATCTTCTTGTGCTTTCTTGTAACAGTCATGTTTTAGTAACTTTAATAAAGTAGGCTACAGTTCACTGTAAATGATTGTGTCTGACTGTCGTATTCGTAGGCTGATTTTAGTATTTCATTGTCAACTATGATTCTTGTGAAATATCCTTCAGTTTGGGGAAATGACCGTGATAAGGTGTAGTTATAATTTTAGTTGACATCCCTTGCAGCTTTACCTCTACTAAATCCCACATATAACTGACCATGGTTGAAAACACACCGAGATAAGTAAATTCTTATTTTGACAAAGCTTTGAAACTGTGCTTTGTTAATGATCATTGCGAAAGCAAGATGTAATGGGAACTTATTGCTTTCAAATGTGATTTTATTTGATGTAAATAAATATCAAATGAGAACATGTTCACTTTCTTGTGTAAACTACTTTATTGTCACTGTAAGTCATAACACCCAATTACATACAACAGCAAGTGATACTAGAACACTTAATAGTGGAGTACCCTGAAGTCAATTCTAACAATTACAGATATCAACAACACTGACTCGCTAACTATAACACACTCTCTTGATCTGAATGACTCACTGACTGACAGCTCGAGATATATATATACATTGTTCTATCAACCATCTAGAATATTATCGATTTCTGAAAGGGTTCTTACAACAGTCTAAATGGATCACACTCAAAACACTGATCGACCAGCTAGTTGAATGGAGTACTCCAGTAATGGATCTAGCTCAAAATTTTGGTTAGGCCTACTGTTTACCAATACATACGGAGATCTCTCCAACATTCTTAATGTCTCTACATGTGTCTGGATAATAAACCTTACAGAAATCTCCATATGTACCAAATTATAGCAGAATACACCTAATATGTGAACATTATAGAGTTTTCTACAGCTTTTGACTATACAAATTTTGAGGTTAGACTATACATGATATGTATTTGAGGTTATACAAATTTATAATACATATTTACTGGGAAACCAGGTATTAATCATATTTAACATTGAATATTGATGAATATTGAATTTTCACGACCGCATTGTAATAATTGAAGGTTTTACGACAGTTAGGATGTCGTACCAACGACAATTATCCCCCTAAAACCTTCAATATCTATCCTGTATGTTCCTTACTCTATGTCTTAAATTATATCCAGGTGTCCTTATACCTATGTCTTAGTCTCTTATACTCCAAGGTAGGTATCGGTGTGGACCGATGACCTTCGATGCTAGGCCCCTTAAAACAACAAACATCATTGTCATCATCAGGTATCGGTGTGTACTGATCCTTCATGAAGTCCGCATTTTTCTGGGGTCCCGTGGAGAGTGTCGACTTCTCGGTCTCTCCGTCTTCTTGTAGGGGTCGAGGTAACACCTTCAAATCCGACTGGTGTATGCACCTTCGTCGGCGGTGTAGTCTTCAAGAGATAAACACAAGTTCTCAACCTTTTATCCACCTTGAAATGCCCAAGCCACTTTGGAGCCATTCCAGCATGGAACTTCTGAAGTTTGTTGCTGAGGGGATGGTTTCGATGAAGAACTAGTGTTCCAGGTCTGAACTCCTTTCTTCTGGTGTATTGTTGTTCTCAGGTTCTCTCCTTGAACGCTCTTCAGCTTGGTGGTCCACCTGTTGAATCTGCCGCTGGTTCCACACATGCCATGTTTCAGGGTCCTCTGGTTCTTCTCTTTGTCCATGGATGAATTTCCAGTCACCAGTTCTCTTCATTGGACGTCCAGGGAAAAGTTCTGCCGGTGAGAAACCCTTGATGTAGTTAACCCACTGTCTGATGGCCAGAAGGTACTCATGTAGGTGTTGGTCCCACTCGGTATGTTCTCTGTCGACCAAGTGAATCTAAAACACCTTCTTTAGCTCCTGGTTTCTCCGTTCGGTAGGATTTGCCTGCGGATTGTAGATTAATGCCAGTTTTCAAATCCCCACTCTGACAGAGCTTGCAACCAATGTCTCAAAGTGAACTGACTGCCAATGTCCGTGAGGAGACACCGAGGATACCCATACTGTCTGAAGACTTCCATCCATAAGAATTGTACGATACGTCCCGATGTAGCTTCTGGGATGGCGAATGCTTCCACCCATCTGGTGAATTGATCAGTCACTACAAGGATCCCCATCTTTCTCCGAGATGTCCTAGGGTATGGTCCCATAAGGGAAAGGGCAGGAACCTCCCAAGGCTGATGCGGTCAGCGTCCTCTCATGCTGGTACTTGCCTTCTGGTTGTTCACCTTAGTGTGAGCACAGATTGCACAGGCTTGGACGTAGTTCTTGATGTCCTGATGCATGTGTACCCAGAAGAAACGTTGCTCAATTGAAGAATATGTTTCCTCTGGATTATTGCGATATTTTCCCAAAATCCTCACAGTTTGCGACCTCGGAATGATGATGACCGAAGAAGATCCAGGCAGGTGGGATGTGTACTTAAGTATACTGTGTTTGAGTCGGAAGTTCTTGTAGCATGTCTTAAACTGAGCAGGGACAGATTGACAATCAGTGCTGCGTTTACTGATCCAGGATGCCATTCTGTTACAGGGCATGTCCTCAGTCTACCACTTCCTTATTAAATCTAAATCAATCTCATTATTTTCTCGCCAGATAGCGAAAAGCACAGGTTTGGTTTCAGACTCTATCTCACTCTCCGGCAAATTCGTGGTTGATTTTTGTCTGTCCTCAGGATTTCTTGATAGACAGTCACAGCTTGATTGGCTACGCCAGGAACATGACAAATTTTGAAGTCAAAATCGGCAAGGATCAAGGCCCATCCTATCAGTTTGGACCTAGTTCCAGTAACTCGGTTTAACCACTGAAGTGAAGAGTTGTCTGTAAAGATTCTGAACTTCCTTCCTTCCTTCCTTCCTTCCTTCCTTCCTTCCTTCCTTCCTTCCTTCCTTCCTTCCTTCCAGATACCCTCTGAACTTCCTAACAGCCCATCTAGACTTGGAGCATCACAAATAGATCTTTCTGTTTCCTGGAAGGTTGTTTCTTCCCTTTGGGTCCATTTAAATGGTATGTTTTTATTGAGGAGGTTGGTTAGTGGAGCAGCTTTTGTTTCAAAGTGTGGTACAAAGTTAGTGTAGCCACCCATAGAGACCTAAAAACTGACATACCTGGTATTTCGTACGAGGCCTTTCCTGTTCCTCAATGGCCCTATTCTTCTCAGTTTGTCTCTCCAAGCCCTTGTCCGTCAATACATGACCTAGGTACTCAACTGAGTTTGATGCGAACTGACACTTCTTGACTTGGCAGGTAAGTCCATGAATCCTCAACCTCTTTAAGACTCTAGCTAGTTGTTCCAACTGGTCCAAGAACGTCTTGCTGTACATGAGGATGTTGTCCAAATAGATCTGGCAAAATTCGCCTGTGTATCTGGACAAGACTTCGTCCATCAGACGCCCAAAAGTGGCTGGAGCATTCTTAAGACCAAAGGGCATGATAGAGTCATCTTGGGGTGGAAAAAGCAGTCATTGGTGGAGATTCTTCTTCTACTTCCACTTGCTAGTAGCCAGAGTTCAAATCGAGGGTACTGAAGACTTTTTCCCCACTCACTTGCTTTAACAAATGTCGGAAATCTGACATGGGGTAGGCATCTGATATAGTCTTGTTATTTACCTGACGTAGGTTTACACAAAGTCAGTAATCACCATTTTTCTTCTTAGAAGCCCATCCTGATACTAAAGGTTCAATCAATCCTTGGTTCTCCATTTCCTTGACTTCTTCTACCACAAATTTTTGTTTATCTGGGTTTTACCTATGTGGTAAATCTGATCCTATCAGTAATGACCTCAGGGAACTTATTTAGCAACTTCTCAAGATCTTCCTCCTCCTCCACCCTCAACAGTCCTGTTTTCATTTCGGTGATTATTTTGGTTTCCAAAGTTTCTGACTGAAAGGCTTTATTTTCTACCCATGCCAACCTAATTCTGTTTTTATTACGAGAGAATATTTCATTGGCTGTATAATCTATCACTACCCCATATTTAGTTAAGAAGTCACGTCCTAATACTATGTCAGGTATCAAATAATTGACGACCTTTACCGATATATCTATGACATCAGTATAGCACTTGTCTTGAAGAAAGGTACAACCCTCAATCTTGTAATGTATGTCATGGGTTACCCTTTTGACTGTTGCCACCTTAGCAGGATGAACAGGTTTTAATAATTTTTCCACATTCATGTTCTCAAATGAGTGTGAAGCTTGAGTGTCACAGATAGCGATGATAGGCTTGTCATTAATCAAGTTAATATCCAGGTGGGGTGGATTAGGTTCATCATCACTATACACTTGACCAATATGTTTACCTTCTAGCCAGGTGTAATGTATCTGGGGGTTCTTCATTCTTCTGGAACCATCCCTGCCCCGACTAAAATGGTCCCAATCTATTTTTCCGGGCAGCGGTCTTTTAAATGGCCGGTCCGCCCACATCGGTAGCATTTCCGGGGTTCCTCCACTGTTGAGGTTTTGTTTTTGAGGCATGGTAACTTGTTTCTTCATCTAATTTTGTTATGATGTGTTGGAGCTCTTCAAATGTTTTTGGTTGTGCCACCTTAACAAGCGATCGAAACTTATCATGTAGCAGTTCAAGTATATAAGGAATGCTCAGGTCAATATTTTCTCCCTCGCGGACTCTCTTAAAAAGCTGGAGTTTTGCATTATGAAAGCTCCTGTTCTCATTCCACTAGGTTGTGCTTCATTTAGGAACTTGTTTTGTACCGAAGATTGGACAGCCTCCGAGTCAAATCTGTGGACGAATTCTTTCTTGAATTCCTCCCAGTCAAGGCTGAGTCCTTTAATGTTTTGCCATCAAGCCCCTGCTGAAAGTTTTTACATGCTGGCTGACAATTTGCAAATATATATTTCTGTAGGTATATTTGTCCTACCCAATTGAGACTCCTATGTCTTTAGAAATGTTTTTGGGTCCGATGACCTCCGATGTTAGGCCCCTTAAAACAACAAGCATCATCATCATCATCATAATCAGAAATGTTTTAGGACATTCCTCGAGCTTCCCATGAAATTCCAGTAGGGTGTCTTTGATTACTCTGGGATCTACCGGTATCCCAAGGGCTAGGTCCATACCTCTGCTAAGTTGACTGCTGCGTACAGAAATGTCTTTCTCCAGGGTTACAATTTTTCTATTAACCTTGGATTAAAACTTTGTAAATTTCTGGCCTACTTCGGTTTTAAAACTGTTCAGATTCCCACTCAATTTCTCCAATCTTCTCCTCGACTTTGTTTTCCAAGGTGTGCATATCACTTACTCCTTTATCTACGTCTAATTCTAAGCTGCTGATTTTGTCATTAATTTTTGAAATATCTTCTTTCAGAACTTTGACCAAAGAATTGATTCGGCCCTTTATTCCTTGAGATTGGGCCTTGATTTATCATACTGGGCCTGATTCAAAGCAGTTAGTTGTGCGAACATAATGCTTACACCGTCGTTGATTTCTTCCTCTGAGGTAGCTTCAAAGCTGAAACTGCCTGGGTCCTCCTCATTTTCTATCAAATCCTGACACAGGCCCTCCTGTAAGTTTGCTTTGCTTCCAGCCATCGATTAACCTCGGGATGCCAGCGCTTTTCGTAAAATCACCACGGTCCTTTGGTCGATCTTCATTGCTGAGTCTGAAAGTGTCCAGTTGCGGTCGTCAATTTATCGCTCTCAAATGCAATTTTATATGACGTAAATAAATATCACACGAGAACACCCTCCTTGTGTAAACTACTTACTTTATTGTCACTGTATGTCACAACATACAATAGCAAGTGACACTACAACACCTAATAGTGGAGTACTCTGAAGTCGATTCTGACAAGTGCAGATTTAAACAGCATTGACTCGCTCAAACTGACTTACTCATTCACTGAAAGCTTGATATATATACTGTTTGATCAACCGTCTAGAATTATCAGTTTCTGGAAAAGTTCTTAAAACACTCTAAATGGAACATGCTCAAAACATCGATCAATCAGCTAGTCGAAATGGAGTACTCCAGTAATGGATCCAGCTCGAACCTTCAGTTACTGATTACCAATACACATGGAGATCTCTCCAACATTCTTGATGTCTCTACATGTATCTGGATAATAAATCTCACAGTAAGTTTCCAGGACCCTCTATATGTACCAAATTATAGCAGAATACACCTAATATACGAACATTGTAGTGTTTTCTACAGTTTCCGACTATACAGATTTTGAGGTTAGACTATATACGATCTGCATTTGAGGTTGTACAAATTTATAATACATATTTACAGGAATACCATGTATGTGTCATATTTAACATTTAATAAAATATAATTTAACTTTTAATAAAATATATTAAACATAACAATTGATGGTTACAACAGTTAAGATATCGTGCCAATGACAAACTGCCTCCTTTTAATGTGCATATTTCTTACAAGCATTATAGATTCACAAAATTTCAATTTTAATACAGGCAGAGGCATTCCAGATGGCACAATGCCATGTATGAAGGTATTCTATGGTTATGCTTCTTGTGAAATCTGTGTCAGCATCATCATCTGACAACAGAGCATTGACACTGTTGTATTTTTGAGAGAAAAAAAAAATATATAGATTACTACCTGATCAATACACACTATAATCCTAAAATATTATTTATCTAACAAAAGATTTTTTTTGCTAGTGGCTTTACATCGCACCGACACAGATAGGTCTCATGGCGACGATGGGATAGGGAAGGCCTAGGAGGGAAGGAATATCGGTAATCACAGATGACCTTCTTGAGACATTGCTATTTGTTAATGGTATGGTATCAATCAGCAACAAGAGTTACTTAAAAAATGGTGACAAGTGCTAGTAGAGAGTGGACAGAAAAATGAGCTGTTCAAAGGCCGATCATCTTCACCGCACTTTTGAAGATCCCCTTGCTCCAACGGCAAATATTTTGTTGGACTCAGAACCACTGTGAAAATGTGGCTGTTTTAAATAGACTGGTGCTGTTGTGAAATAACTGAGTGGATGTGATGAGAATAGAAAACTCACTGTCAGGGTAGGCTGGCTGGAGTGGAAACAAACTTTGCTTCATTTCTGCAATAAAATTATACCACCAAAGCTTAAAGGAAACCTCAACATGACAGTGGTGAGGCCTGTACTGATTTAAGCTTCAGAATGCTGGGCATTGTCTAAATGCCATGGGGAGTAAGCAGGAGTTTCCAAGAAAGGTCTCATCCAGAATCTGCACATTACAAGTGAAGGGGACAGTTGACGAAAAGCTTTAGATGTGCGCGAAACATATTTCAAGAAAGAGAACAGGATCAAAGCTACACAAGCCAAGGAGACCTTGACCTTCAGCTAACCAGGGTAAGAAAAACTAGGCCCAACAGGTGAGGAGACAACAAATGACCTGGCAGTTTCACTGATGTTGTAACACAAGCAGCAGCTCCATATTCTGAGATCTTGCCTAATCTCTCATTTTTACAGACTTTAACTTTATATCTCTCTTCGTGTAAGTGCTTAAGCAAGTTAGTGCTGTATTTGGTGATTTTCCTCCTTGTCTTAAAAGCAAAGTAGATCAATGATCAAAAAAGAAGGAGAAGAAGAAGGTGTGTCCTATTCAAGAACTGCAACTGTATGCCAAGTGAAGATATGTGTACCAGGTTTGTGCAAAGTGAGAAACAGATATATGTCTCCTTTTCTTAGGAGACAGAGAGCAATCAGGTGCTATGCAAAAGAAGTATCACAAGGGTTTGAGCCACAAATATTGGTGTGTAAAGGTAGTTGTCCATTAATACATGCTCTCGAGGCAAATTTAAGAGTGCTCTTGAAGTAGTTGATGCAATATCATGTACCAGAGTAAAATCAATATTTCAATACATAAGTACCAAATCCAGTATGGCAATGGCCTGGAATTGGTGAGAGACAGTGCAAGATGAATGTCAAAGTGCTTCACTCCACTGACGGTGTTCCTCGGAGAACCGGCTATGTGTATTCAGTGTTGAACACATTGGCAGCATCTGGAGGTTTGCATGTTCATGAAAGAATTGACTAAACTTAATGCAACATAGGCTAACATTAAAGCCAATACAAGAGATCATGAAAATCTGTATCTATCTGAAAAATGAAAATCCACAGCCTATTTTCAGTCATTCAACTGGGTCAGGAGTGGAATGAATGTAGCCCCCACTATCGGGGAGGATAGAAACTGTACCATCTGCCGAAGCCTGTCGCACTCCTCTGGGGCAATGATTAATGAATGACAGATGAAATGAAATGATATAGGAGAGTGTTGTTGGAATAAAATATGACAAGGAAAACTGGAGTACCCAGAGAAAAACCTTTATTCAGCACAAATCTCACATGGAGTTGACCAGGATTTGGACCACGGAATCCAGTAGTGAGAGGCCAGTGTGCTGCCGCCTGAGCCACGGAGGATCTCTGTATCCATCTGAGACCCCTAAATTGTTTCCAATCCAAGTGATCATGAGATGGAACACTAAGTTCAAGGCTGTTTCCTACATCTATGTGTGATGGAATTCATGTAATTCCCTGATTGGAATTCCATGAGCAACACTGGGATTGAATTGTATGAAATTATTAACACTTATACAAACAAGAGACACTCTTTATATTGAAAACTGTGAATAACATGAAAATATACTTACAATATAGATCATCCATTCATAACAATAAGTGTGGTCTGAATCATTCCAACGCAGAACAGTGCATTCTACCTCATGAGACATCTGAATAATTATCTATTCAAGTCCCATGGGAGGAACTTGGGAAATGCAATGAAGCACAATATCTACACAGTATATATACGAATATATAACTTGAAAGTGTAATGAGAAGTTTTGTAAAAATTGTAGTACTAAACCCCTATATTTTATACATCAACATATATGTCCCCACATTCAGATTATTAAAAAATATTATTTATTTCAATAAGCAATTTATTTATTTGGCATATGGCTTTACAAGCACAACACATACATACATACATACATACATACATACATACATACATACATACATACATACATACATACATACATACATACATACATACATACATACATACATACATACATACACATACTCTCTGTACCAGGAAATGATTGTGGGGCTAGAGCATGGGAAGGATCTCAGGTACCAGTAGTGTTCGGTTTATTTTGGAGCAGGTACAGAGATGGATAGTATCGCAGGGCGAATAATAGATGGTAAATCTTTTTGGTAAAATTTATTAACAATATTCACCGAAATATCACCCAGCAATTGGAATTGCAAACTCAAATTTGTAGCTAATATTTGCCAAAAAATGCAAAATAAAAGATTGATGTTACTATCTTCTGTGACGCCTATTTGCTTGAGGATATCTAAAATAAATAATACTCTTTCATAGATCATGTACAACCTACAGTTCATCTAATTTAAATGCAAACACAAAAATATCACTTAGCACCTTGAATATTATCAGTTCATCACTTATGGTGCTGACCTACAGTCTTTCTAATTTTTAGAGCATAAAATGAACACACACTGTCATGAAAAATTTGATAAATTAAATAAAATATTTGATCACTTGCTGTATGTCTCTACAGTTCGTTTGAGTTGAAAAATGAAATTAATAGAGCACTTGTAAATCCTAAAGTTCATCTAGATAGAATGAATTCAATTAATTAATGACTTTTGGAAAGAACTTTATAGTTTAAAAGCAAAATATGAACTTCACTTGAATAATGATAAATTATGACTTGATATTCACATGAAGCACTTGTCAGAGCACTGTAATGAACTAAGTGCTTTGTAAAAAGTCAGTCAGTTGGATTACTCACTCACAATACGAGAAGATCTGCTTACACGTGTTGGAGTTGTGCTGTATGGCGACTTGGTGTCTGGAACATTCCGCTGCATGCGGCCAAGGCTCGAACTCAGCACCGGTGGTGTTCAGTGAAGATACCACATCAATCTCCCTCGTCGACATCCTTCGATGGGAACCACAACTGAAGAAACCACATAAATCCCTCGTTGGAAGCGACGTTCGATGTAGCAGGATCTCGTAGCACTTTGTCAAGATTTCTGTTGTTTTTGGAGGCAATGCCGGAACACGGGAAGTTCAATTGGCACTATTGAGCTCACAAATATCACGGATATTAATACTACACACCGACATGAGTTGTAATGCACAGTTCTATTCTTATGATAATTTTGCAGTGTTGAATTAGCATTCACAGTCCATGCTACAGAAAACACAGTTTTTATATACCGGTACACGGTTCATGGATTTCAGATTTAACGCAGTTCATAATCGTCACTAGGTATGTCTGAGATTCGATTGTAAAGTAATGAACACAGTCCATAAGCACTTGAAAAATATTATTTATAACAGTCTCTAAAATAATATTATTCACAGATTAAGGCAATTTTGTTGTTGGATTTACACCACACTAGTCTGTACTACTTAATATTATCGTAAAAAGTCCTTAATGTTCACTGGGTTCTCACAGTGGTGATCAAAAGATTGAGAAAGTGCACAAGAAAAATAGTTAGTTCTAGCCCTGTTATGGGATGAATGTCGACTGAAATAATATCTCATACAGTTCACTGTTATATTATCATAAGAGAAATACGTCTTAGATTGATTGAAGTGGTCTTAAATTAGGGTTAAGCTCACCACACGCAATGATTTAGAATATTATCACAGTTCAGAATTACGTGAAATTGGTAAAGTTCACGATGTCGTATACTGGTCAGTAAAATATTGGACACTTCAATTCTCACTTCCAATTATAGCTTCACTCGGTTAATAAAGTTACAAGTATCATATTATGACAATTCAGTCAGAGAAATGCCTAGAATATTACCGTCATCGCGTCACGGAAGAAACTTTACGTACGACGTCGTTGTACTATTTTAACGGCGTTCGAGTGTGGCAACGATTATGTCCTCCCAAATCGCGACGGAGCATACTGTCCTTACGTCACACTTACTGCACACTCTGCACACACATATTCTCTGCACACACTGTGCACTGAACTGGCTATGGCCTTGATCCAGTGACCTATTTATACAAGTCTGGCGAGCAGCGCTCGGAGTCAGGGGATGAAGGGGCGAGAATTCCTTCCAAACTTTAAATTATCATATTTCGAAAACCACTGGACGGATTGACTTCAAATTTGCAGGGTTTACTTCCAGAATATTAGCTACAATTCAGCGCTGGTCTTGTGTTGATCGGTCCAGGCATTAAAAAGTTCATAAAAATAATCGAGAAAATTCCGAAGGGGAGGTAAGCTACAGGCAGCGGTGATGTCACTTGACCTTGCTCGACTTGTGTTCTCCCTCATGCAGCGCAGTGGAAACGAGAACCTTCTCTCACACAGCTGTTCATGCATCGGAACTTGATTGTATGCTCAAAAATAAAATGTATAACTCGTATGTGCCAGGGCCTATGCCTTCCTGGTACAATACATACATACATACATACATACATACATACATACATACATACATACATACATACATACATACATACTCTACCCTTCCAGTGTATGATTTGTGCACCGGCATTAATCCCAGGGTTGTATAAGGGTGATCCCCGGTGATATTTTGAAATAAAATAAAACTAATCTTAAATTAATAAGCTGGTCATGAAATCTAGAGCATTCAGACACCTCCCAAGAAAACAGAGAACATGGATATCTCCCAACCCCAACCTAGAAAGTTCCATTTTGATCATGTAGCGATCTCAAAACATGTGGAAAAGGGGATCCAAAATGTCAAATTCCTGAGAGGTGCAAATTTATATTCAGATCACTTCCTCTCCAAGGTCAAAGTCAAGATCATCCCAAGATCCCAGATAAACAGGAACACAACTCGAACAACAATGTTTGACAAAAAAATCTCAGAATGTGCAAGGTTGTGCAACAGAATTAAACAAAAGACAGTACCAGGGATGGGAACAGTTAAAATAGACTATGATTGATTCTGCAAGAGTCACAGTTCCTCTAGCCCATTCCAGTCCTGGCCTTAATATCCCTAACAAATGTTCTGGACTGGGGATTTTTAAGGATATTTAAAACATTATATCTCTGTACCTGTAGGAGATATTTGCATGATTCTTTTTTCTTTGTGCTTGTTTGAACATCTAGTTTTGAAAGACGCTGTTTTTATTATGTCAACTATCACTTGAGATTTTAAAATTGTTTATGTATTTTACCATATTTTACGAACAGAAAAAAATGTCTCACGGATAACTAAGCAAGTACAGCTTTCTGAAATACTGTTATATTTACCCTATTTTGCTAATATAAAATGTGCATTGCAATGAAAAACAACAACAACAACAATAATGAGTACGATATAAAAATAATACAATAATGAAAATGGGAGCTCATATGAAATTTTATTTTAATTGATAAATTTTGTCAAAAGTTACTCAAATGTAAAAATATTGTTCCATTTACCACAAATGACTTCTGAGAAAGAGAAAATACAGTCTTCTAAACAGACAACTTTACTAATATGTAGACAATCTTATGTATTCACGCAAATTTGAAATACGCGGGAACATGCGCTAGGCCGTAAAACGTACTCCATTCATAATGAAATGTAAGAAGTTTTTTTGAATTCATATGTCAATAATATGTTCATTTGTGCATAAACTTATAATATATCATAAAATAGCGAAGATATTACTTTCGTCAAGCTCATGTTTACCGCGAGAAGCCATGTCTTAGAGCTCACTGAGTGACATCTACTGACGCATGTTGATCGAAAATATTGTAAATTCTATGACTTAGACATATAATACTGCCATCTGCTTAAATACTCTTGTAACTAATACATGAAGAAACACGATGTAACCACCAGAATACGTACATAGCTCGTTCTCGATTTTTAGTGAATTGTCAAACCTTACAACGGGCTATGCCCGCAGCGCGGCCTGAGCGTAATTTTGGTCGCTGTGAACTATGCTCGCAGTTAGACCGGAAAGAGCTAGAGGAAAAGAGGAAACATGCATGGTGGTCATCTGAATGTGATGATGCAATCAAAGAACGCCGAAAGGCGTGGGTGAATTGATGTTCTCAGGAAACACCAGAGAACCAGAAGAAGTTCCAGGAAACAAGAAAAAGAACAACCAAGACCAACAGGAATCTGAAGAGAAAGAATGAAAAGGAACGCTTGATTCATATCGAACAGGATTTTCAAATAAATAACACTTGGGACTTTTATAAAACATTCAAGAACACCTTGAGTAGATATGATCCACCAAGCCTCAACTTCAGAAACCAAGAAGTAAAAGTAGCTCACAGTGATGTGGAGAATTGCCAGATTCTGGCAGATTACTTCGCAAAACTCCTCTATTGTGAACTACCATCTCAGAAATTTGACTACAGTCACAAGGAACCAAACCCAGACTCAGACCCTCCAACTGAATCATCAAGACCTTAAAGAACAACAAAGCACCTGAAGAAGATGGGATTAATACAGAACTTTGGAAATATGCTGACAACAGAGCGATCGTTGAACTGACAAAAATCCTACACAATATCTGGGAAGAAGAGAAGCTTCCAGATGGATGGACATCAACGTTAACACACCCTCTGCACAACAAAGGAGATAATGCAGATGTCAACAATTACAGGGGAATATCGCTAGAACCAGAGACATATAAGATCTTTTCAAAGGTACTGCTAGACAGAGCAGAAAAACAATTGGATCCACAAATTGGTGAGTATCAAGGAAGTTTTGGAAAGGGCAGGTCATGTGCGGAACTGATCCTGAACCTGAAGTTGATCACAGCATACCAAAAACTGAGGAAAAAGAAATTTGTGATCATATATGTGGGTTTCAAGAAGGCCTACAAGTCAGTAGATAGAGAAACACTGATCCGTATCCTAGAAGAAATGGGTCTAGATAGGAAGACCAGAGAGCTCATTAAACAGACTGTGATTGACACAACATCCAAGGTCACATTAAGAATCCTTTAGGATTAAAACAGGGGTCAGACAGGGAGATGGGCTTTCTCCCCTTCTATTCAATTGTGCTCTTGACAAGGTCATTAGAGAGGAATAGGTGGTATACGAATGGGATGTAAAAATAAAGGGACTGTAGTCAACTGCCTAGCCTTTGTTGATGACATTGTGATTATGTCAGAGTCAATAGAGGAGGCACGGAACCAGATTGCCCAGCTCCAGGAGCAAGCAAGTAAGGCAGGCTTAGGGATCTACTTCGAGAAGACACAGTACGTGACCAACATCGAAACAGCACCCAAAGGGATGACAGTGGAGGGGGGAGGATTCAGAATGTAGAGAAATTTAAGTATCTGGGAGAGTGGATAGATAAAAACCTGTCAGAGTAAGAGGCACTGATATTGAGAATCAACAAAATAAACTTGGCATACAAGCTAAGTATGAACACCTATAACAAGAAGAAAATCTCAATCAATGCAAAACTCAGACATTACCAGACAGTGATCCATCCAGAAGCCTTATATGCAGCTGAATGTTTGAACCTGATAAAGTAGGATTGGTCAAGAACTTAGAACTGGTGGAGCAAAAAATCCTAAGGAAGATACTGGGAGCCCAAGGAATAGAGGATGGGTCATACAGAAACAAAGCAAACCAAGAACTGTACCACAAGATAGAAAAGATCTCAGACACCATCCAGAAGAGGAGAGCCATGTTCTTTGGACACAGCTAAAGAATGGACCCAGGAAGACTGACCAACCAGATAGTAAAGTTTTTTGAGACCAGGAAAATTGTGGTACGCTGGCATCAGGAAGTAAAGAAGGACCTGACAGAAATAGGAATACAAAGTTCGGAAGTAAGCAACAGGGAAACTTACAAGTCAAAAATGAAGAACACAAAGAGTTTCCAAGAAAAAGTCAGTTTGCAGACCCAAACACCATGAACGGAAGAGCGAAGAAGATTGCAGAGTGAAAGAATGAAGGATTACTGGCCACAGATCAAAGCCCAGAAGCAGCTCAAATTGAATTAATGTGGTCCACAGTTGGCCAAAACGAAAGAGAGAAGCAGGAAGCTCAAAAGAGAAAAAAATAATAAAAAGATTATGAATGAGGACCTTTAGCAAACAAATTTATTTGAAACTTTGGCAGAATGGCAACAAAAAAGACATAAACAACAATCAAAGGAATAACAATGTCATTAAATAAAAAACTCACAAGGTCAACTGAAACCATTGAATATTCATCAAGTGAGTTATATCTTCCAAGTATCCTTTCCCAATAAGCACAAATGCTTCATTTGTTAAATTTGTTAAGTCAGTTTATTTAAAAATTGTATTAAATTCCACTCATTAAATCTCTGACATAAAACAACACTCTTTCTTAATCTCAAATTCCTAAGGAAAATACATATTGAGTGGTTGAAACTTCATTTACATACTTTTATGGATCCATCTTTATGGCTTGGTTATAACAGGAATTTAACTGATGTAATTCTTCACAAAACATATCCATTATTAAATTACTGAAGATTATTATTCCAAAATTAGAGTTGACCTGTGTTACCTTTACAAGTTATTTTAAATTACATCAATTATATAATTTAATTACATTTTATTAAATTAAATCAATTAAATCATCAAGTTTATTAAATTTATCAAAGCATCAAATTATTAAATTATCAAATTTATTAAATCGTCAACATATTGCTGAATCATCCCCATAAAACTATCACGAACCAGACACAGACCGAACAAGTACATCCGATCTAAATACTGACATGAGTAAATCCAATTTTAAAAAATCAATCTCACAAACAAATATAACCAGCTGTCTCATTACTAAATTCCACCAACATGGAAATTATCCGTTAATAAATGACACTAAATAAATATGTAGCGAAGGGTCATACGGAGTATAAACAATCACAAATCCCCTAAAAACTTACGACTACACTGGCTCTACTGCAGTGGGAATGTAACTCCTGTCTAAAAACATGACAACTAAATGGAACTGAGTCCACAATCAAATAAATCACAACAACCACAAAGCAGAATTTGCGTTGTCAAGTACATGTATAATAAATATAACACATACATATCAACAAAATAAATCCAGGATGACAACCATCTGTGAAAACCCCAAGTCCGTGACCTGGTCGAGAATTGAAGTAATGTCCCTCAAGACATTCAATTAAAGTATAGGCCTACTTGAAATTTCCTGACTTCTGACTAAAGTGATATATCTGATGACGTTAAATATTCAAATAACCTTGTGTGGTGGTTCTACCAAATCAATTGGAATTGTATGAAATAACATTGTAATTAGTCTTCACTGACACTATCTCAACAGAATACAATCTTTAACTTTTTTTTTTCCTGTTGGCTTTACGTTGCACCGACATAGATAGGTCTTATGGCGACGATGGAATAGGAAGGCCTAGGAGTTGGCTGGGCTGCCGACAGTGGAATTTGAACCCACTATCCCCAGATGCAAGCTCACAGCCGCACACTCCTAACCGTACTGCCAAATCACCCAGTCTTTAATGTTCAAACGCAGTAATGAAGAGACTCTTGACTTGAAAATAAACATATCTGTTTTTCCACTCCCTGGCATAATACATCTGTCAGCGCTCCACGCTATCTCCATAACAAGGCAAGCTCATTCAATCTCTTCCAAATACCTTATATAATCTGGCCTCTCTCAGGCTCGTAATATTCTCTGGTTCAAATCTCACCAAGATTCACAACAATATTCCTCACGCTTTATGCTCAGGAACACACAATATCTTGCCCTCAATTATCAGTTTCATAATATCTCCTCCCAGATTAATTACTCATTTCCTTCCTCTCACTAATGTTCTGAATGTTTAAATATCATATCTCAATAAAGCACAAAATAAACTCAATAAGGAAACAATGAAAAACATGAACTACCTCACAGCACAGATCACTAACTTGATCAAAATCAAATCACTAGAGCCCTGCGCAGATATAAAAAATAACATCTGCATCCGCACTTCTTTCATCCACATCCGTGTATGGTTATCCTCATCCGCAAATGATTATGCGTGGATATTATAAATATTTACCTACAGTATATTATACCCAAGGTATTGAAATGGATAGATCTGGTAAAACATAATACAATAGGCCTGACACCAGGCACCAGAACCCCTACAGTCACAGGTTTATGAGGGATTCTCTCTTGCGGCAACTTCCAACAAATTGACCTTTGTTCCTTTCTTCCACTAATTGCGGACAGAGGCCAGTTAGGCTTAGGTCAGATTTACGGCTTTATGGTCTCAAGGCTCTATATGTAACCATTCCCTCATAACATTGTCACGGGTTGCCTAACTACAAGTAAAAGTAAGAGTATACCGGAGTGAAAATCGATAAACATCACTTTTTAGAAATGATCAGCAAAATTATCCCCACTGGCATACAGTTTGTACCCACCAAGACACTAACTTCGCAGATGTCCACGGATTTATCCACAGGTATCTACATCTGTGCAGGGCTCTACAAATCACTTGTCCTCATACAATGACTTTAAATATAAAGTGTAATATTCACTGATGGTCACTGGTTCGAGTCTGTAGCACAACACTATGAACTTTTCTTGAAGAGCAAAAATAATCATGCAACATGCCATACCACTAACATGCTCCCACAAACTACTCAAAATGTACTTAATGCCATCTAGTCTTTATTAACATTACACTAACACACGCTGATATCATTGTAATGACCCGAACGTAGTCAAACCCAGAAACACTACGGTAAGGCCAGCAAGAAATAAATCAATAAGAAATAAAATAGAACACACCAAGAGACAAAATAGACAAAAGTACGTCAGGAAGCGTAACTAGGCACCCACAGAACGTAACCTTAAAATCAGTAAATTACTTACCACAAGAAGAAGTGGGTGACACATCAAACCATGTAAAATAAATCCAGTATCAGACGAGTAATTCATTTGAAAGAACAACACCAGTGTTTTTGTGCAAAAGTAAGTACAATTTATTAGAGAAAAGTTAAACCTTCCAATTAGTAATAAGAAAATGCCCACGTAGTAAAATAGAAAGACTAGTAATTAACATGAAATAGAATTATTACCAAGAAAATAAATTAATCATATTTAAAAGTTATTAGGGGGCCCCACTATACTAGAAGTAATTTAATAATGAAAATCGTATCAGCTTAAAATAAAGAATCAACCTTTAAACTACCAAAAACCACATGAACCACCTAGTCCTACTCAAGGACAGGTCTTACCAGGAACCCAGAAAGAAAATTCACCTTAAACACTACGGGCAGGGAGAAGTAAAAAAAATAAAAATTGAATTAGGAAAATTCAAAACAAGGTACAGAAAAGGGGAAGCACAAAACATTCAATAAAATAGAAAGGAAACGCAGGTAATCAAGCCCAGAAAGGCAAACAAGGAACCAAAATCCTTCATCAACGGAACTGTTTACATTAACAATCACCGTACAACATACGTTGTCATGGTAACAGGCCCACGCTCAAAACAATGCAAAATCAAAGATACACACCAAAAGGAAACTAGGAACGAGGCAAAAAAGGTAACTATTTAGGTAGTACGGACAAAGACAGAAGAAAATATAAAGCCGGACCGCAAAAATTAAATAAACAAACCGGTTCTTGGTTAGGGCTAAGTAGTTCAGGTTAGACCAAATTGTGATGAGCTTAACAGTAGAGTAAAAATTAGTATTCTATCGTATTCCTTTTTCTTCTTGAACCATTTAGAATGAAATTTACCATACGTCCAGAACAACATTACAAGTTTACATCACCATTATAGCACGTGATTAAATAAATATGCTCTTAAAAGACATACTACCCAAGTTTCTTTTTTTTTTTTTTTTTGAAAACATATCATTAAAAATTTAGCCGAGAGTGAACAAATTTAAAGCATTAGGGTCTTAGACATGTCTCACACTTCCGAACAGTTTTTCTTTTTGGGGGTTCATCAATATCGAAAATAGAACAGAAGCTTGAAGCCACTCCGCGTCGCCATTTAAAACTCTGGTTCCCAAAATGCAGACAGATAGACTTAAATAAAATACATACAGTCTGTGGACGTTTTCACGATGAATGAGGTATCACCTCATGTTGAGGGCTAGGAGGAGAGCCCTCACACACGTAGTATTCAGCCGTTCTCCATAGTTCCAAGTAAAATCTTCACCTTTACGAGGCACCTACTACACGCGTCCATCACCAACCAGACGCCAGCACAAGAATGAGTCTCTCGCTTCGAGCGAGCTTCAACAAGCCAACGCTCAGTGTACAAGACGAGCTCTCATTGGTCAAGGAGCTGAGCATCGTAGTACTAGTTCTCTGCACAGATGTCAGTACGTACAAGGAGCCCTTTAGATCAGGTCGTTACACGGACCAGAGCCCTACCAAAAAGTGGTAGTGAATCATAAAACTAGAAGGAGATAAGAAATTCAGCGAACTGAATACACAGAACATTGAGGGAGAAAGACACTAATTTCCACAGGGATTAGCCCAGGTCCAAAAACGTTAGGGGGGGGGGGGGTAGAAGACGATTAAATGTGACACCTCGGTGTCAGTAAAAACATTAATTTAACACACACTTAAGAATATATTCTGAAGATCAAATTACCACTATCACATAAAATTTATATACACAAATATTAACACCCCCAATGCATTAGTACCACAAATTAACAATACTAATCTAGCTGACCCTTGCTACATAATTAAATTGACAAACTTTAATATTAAATGCAAGAAATTACTATACACAAATTTATTCAAGCATCGTGGCATGCATTTAATGTGAGATTAAATAAAATCAGATGTACTCATCCTTTCCCGTGCTGGTCCATGATTCAGTAATTCATCATTTCAGCCATGGGGTCAGCCCATAGATGAGGTGCTCACTCCATTATCATGTTGGAAATATGACCATCCTCAAGGCTCTCCTCCTCCTCCATGGTTCTTCTCTTGAAGTACATTGTTCCAACACAATCTGATTTACAGCATAATTGGTAAACTCGTGTCCCACATAGTCCGAAATATGCTGAGCATAAAAACATATGATAAATTATTATGCAAGTTAAAGAGACACAATAAAATACTCCTTCTCAAGGTTCCATTCACATAACAGTTCAATCTTTATCCTATTCTTTACCAGAATCTATTATTCAATATTATTTACAAATGTTACCTTGACTTGCAACTTCGTTATTTATCGAATCTAACACTGCTTGAATAGCAAGTACCTTGGCACTTCACATTGCTATAATTATTAATCTGTGAGAATTTATCATTATTAATTCCCTTAGGGGAAAATCCCTTCGGATTAAGTTCAAGTTATTATTCTTGCCTTCAGAAATGTTCAATGTTAATTCCACGTTTTCTGGCAACGATCTTAAGAACATGTCTGGCATGTTCAATTTCACAGTTCAGAGTGAGTTCCTATCAGGTGGTGGTGGTGGTGATTATTGTTTTAAGAGAAAGTACAACTGGGCAACCATCCTCTATATAACATAATCGGAGAGAAAATATGGAAGGGATCCGACACTTCAACAAATGAAGATATCGGCCAAAGAAAGGGAAGGGCCATGAAGGGCATGAAAATGGAAGACTCCCTAGTCCTTGCAAACCTAATAGTGTTGGGGTCAGAAAAGAACAAGAGTTGACCAAGAAAGGTCAGATAGGATAGATGAAATTGAGGAGTCTGGCACAAGTAAGTGGAAGTAATGCCAGGACTCAGCTAAGGGCCCTGTGGTCATCAACCAATGCTGCAAAGTTCAGAGACCCTGGGGCCCCTTTTAGTCACCTCTTACGACAGGCAGGGGATTTCGTGGGTGTTATTCTACCCCCCTCCCTCAGAGGGGAGTTCCTAACCAGTGCGTGGCATATCAAGCCCACGTGCCGTACAGAATACACGTCAGGGATTCCGCTACTTGATTACAGACAATTACCGTCTCTGGTAATCACATATTTAAATACACAATCTGCCAAGATATTTTAATTAGATTTTTACAGAATTATAAGAGTCTTATTTACATTTTATAGTCAGGCCTTTTGGATTTAACTTTATTTTGCAGTGTTCTCACATTGGCACTACTCCAACTACACCAGTTCTCCTGTTCACGCTGCCTTGTGATTCATCAGTTCAAAATTTCCACCAGTAAATCCCACTAGCTCTGTTTCATCTCAACCACAAGCTTCTCTCTCTTCCAAATGAAAAAATTCCATTACCCTCTTTATGATGCAACATCTGCCAATCCTCTACACCTGTGCCATAAAAGCAGGCTGAACTGCTACATAAATCCTGCTTCAATATGAACTCTACCTTCTCAAATATTATTTTCCTCATTACATTATATTCATATGCCAATGACATGAACCAGTTGGGTTCAATACATACATACATACATACATACATACATACATACATACATACATACATACATACATACATACATACATACATACATACATACATACATACATACATACATACATACATACATACATACATACATACATACATACATACATACATACATACAACAATACATGCATACATACATACATACATACATACATACATACATACATACATACATACATACATACATACATACATACATACATGATTTTGGATAGCAATCTATATCTTTATATCCAGGAGGTTTATGTAACTAATTGTCTCTGGAAATGCACAAGAAAAATCCCTGATGTCACAAATGAGATACTGCATTCATTGTGTTTAACTGTATTCTATACTAGATGAATCTGTGAAAGATGTCTCTGGTGATCGTTTAATGCCTGCCCAGTAGATTGCTCTGTAAAATCAACTTATCAGCAGCATGCAAACTGTTGTTCCATTTGCTCACAATAAGCCAGAAACACAACATTATTTGTTTCAATAAGTCCTTTGTTTGCCTAAAACAATAATTCTGTGAAGCTGTGAATGTGTGTCTGCATGGTCCGCTGATCTTTTAATGCCCGCTTTCACAGCTTACCAAGGAATGTGTTGCTCTGCAGTTCAGCACACATCTATGCACACCCTTGGTTCTTTCTTTGCACTGACACACAGCACCGTTGCACCAATAACTTGGCAGCCTCTAAAGATGGTCATTTGTTTGTGCTAATTGTGTATAAAACATTTTCTCTTCTTTTTCAACAGGGTGATAACAACAATAGTGATGAAGACCTGATAATAGCAGGTAGGTGTGCAGTTTACAGTTTAAACACTTCACGCAGTAGAGATTCTAGAGAGAATTCAGAGTAACCAAATATTAAACCTGGATGGCCCTTAAGTCTTGGCGTTTTTAATGAACAAGAAATGTACATCCAACAATTGATAATGTATTCTCCTTTGTTGTTTACAACTTCTTCCCAACATTCAACATGCTTTCCAATGCCTTGATGGTAGAAATCACCTGGTTTTGACTTGAAGAAATCGTCCAACCAAACCGTCAATTCCATGTCATTATTGAATGAAACGCCACACTTTTCATTCAAGAGGAAATCGGAACAGATGAAAATTTGATAGTGTCAAGTTGAGATAATATGGAGGACATGGCAGCTTTTCCCAGGCAATGTTTGAATGGCTTCCTTGGTCATATTGGCGATGTGAGGGTGGGCATTGTCGTGTTGCAGATGAATGCCATGTCGCTGATCAGGTTCTTTATTGATGGATAGCGTTGTTGACTCATTGCATTTGTTGGAAGTAAAGTTCTGCAGCCACAGTTTGGTACCTATCAAGCACTTCATAGTGGATCCTGCCTTCCCAGTCTCACTATATGCACATCATCATTTTGCACGGGTGAAGGCCTTATTTGATCGCGATGTTGCCTATTTCCTGGGGCTTAGCCATTCTTTGTGCTGCTTCATATTGGCATACAGACATCATTTTTCATTTCCGGTGACAATTCGATAGAGTATTCTCTCCTTGTGTCCATGAGTTGACCAATGACGGGCAAGCAAACTGGAGGCAATCATGACTCGTTGATTTTTGTTGTCGTTCAAAGCATGCTAAAATAATGCTTCCAAATTTTTAACCTTTCCCATCGAGTGAAGGTGACACTCCATGATGCTGTGGGAGCATTCCCTTATCTCTGCCAATTCCCTCATCATTTGGCATGGTACTTCCTGAATAAGGTGATTCAGTCGCTCCTCATCAAAATGAACAGAGCATCAGGTGCGGTGCATGTCTTTGAATCTCTTGAACCAATTTCGAGCCCTCCTAAGAGGCATCATTCTTCACCACACACCACAAATCTTCTGTGGGTTTGGCACCTCGCTAAAGGCAGAAGATATCGAAAATGTCCTTTTTTTGCTGACTTGACACACCAATTCAAGGACCTGAAACAAACAAAACTTATATCGGCATAAAAAACTAAACACAATATCTTGTAGAGTACATAATTCTCTATGGAATAACATAAAACACATTGCCAAAACATTATGTTTTCACTTGTTTAAAAGCCAAGACTTAAGGACCAACCCATTATCAAAAAGAAAAAGGCGGTGAACTTTTAAAACTGGCTGATCTCACATTTTTACAGGCTTTAGCTAATTAACTCTCTCCATGTCAGTGTGTAAACAAGTTAGTCCTGTATTTAGTGAGATTTTTAACATTTTTCTTCTGGTCTTAAAAACCTTGGGTAAGTTCTAAACTCAAGAGGATGTTAACATTTCTCCAAAATTAAAGGAGGTTTTTCTGTTAACAGATATGAGAATGATCCCTGTGCTAAGGTAGGAAACCCCTACAACTTAGATAAATGTCTATATGCTTTGTGCCAGTCTTGACAGACTGTTGCACTCAATAGAATGAACACATCATCACTGAGTTACTGAATCTTTGCAGTAATAATCAGATCCTTTGTAAAACACAGAATCTAACTAATATACAGAATCATTCAGCTCCGGGTGAGTCCAAGAGCGCAAAAGTTTTCAGTTTGCAAAATTTGCTTACTTAGTGACGGCTGACATAATACATTTTTGTGTTAGTCCCTCATTTCCTGTTCATTTTGGCTCTATATCACCTCCCCGTCTGACAAGCAAGAATTTTATCCTAGTTGTTGATATAAGAGTTTTGAGTTATTTTACTGCCAACTAGTATCATAACTGGTATCATAGTGTTAGTCTGAAACTAGATATTTACTATTAAACTGTATAATGTTTTCTAGATTTCTGTTGTTTATTGAACTTAATTCCTTGAAAATATGTTTCCAAAATGTAAAACCTGAAAGAAAAAGTTATAAAGAAAGTACAAAAATCCTCCAATAAAGAACATTCTGTAGTAGTGGACCTTCCTATTTTTCGCAAAAATCCAAAAAAGAGCTAATTTTTCTACTGTGTCAGAATTTTATAAAAAATATGGAAGTGTGTAAAAGAACCAAAATTACTGGAAAATTCAAAACATGGATTTATGTTCTAATGTACAATATCTATGTTGGTTAGAGAGTACAGCATTTCCGGGTCACCAAGTTCGCTACTGTAAGTAAATATAAATTCACTCGGTCCTTGGAAGGAGAGGAGATGGCCGTAGGAGAGTTTGGCAACCATCTCATCAACAAATGATATCAGTTGAGGGTTAACACATACTTTTTGTACACCTTGTCTTGCCTCAATCCTTCTGAATATCCATCACATATTTTGTGGCAAAATACAACATTCTGATATTACACATTCACATTATTGATGGACTTGTGTTTGCAAGGCTTTCTCATAATTTATTCACCTGACTGCAAATACAGGCTATTTGATATCCAAGACATCAAAGATGACAACTTTTCCTTTCTCTCAGTTATTTCCATAGTCATCTTAACAGCAAATATCAGGTCAGTTGTTGTGCTGCTGCTTCTTCAAGCTGTGGTTTGGTTATAACTCTCAAACTGTGTTCAACATGTTATTATTTCCACCATCTATAATCATGGCTCTGATTCATGGACTGAATTAATGGCTTTATACAGCTCCTCAGACCTTTGTCCCATCTCATCTCTGGTTGATTTGCATTTCATTCTCTTTTTCCTTATTTGTTCATAGCTATTTCTCTTAATTCTCATTATTTGATTAAGCACTTATGATCAATCCTACAGTTCTTGTCGACCTTCTGTGTGAATTCAACCCAGGTATTCCCGGTCTCTGATTTTCCCTGTCTTTTCCTCTTTCTTTTTCCTCTTGTTTTACCTATTTGCAAATTCAGTGTTAAACAAAGACTTCCTCTTCTCCTCATATCTTGCTGCTATTCATACTCGTACTTTATCTGTGAGTTTTCTAGTTCTTGCAAACAGATCTTTGGTTTATGCTTCATTGCATCTTCTTCACATTGATTTTTCTGAGGGTGGCCACGACTAGAATAGAATTTATCGTAATGAAACAATTTATGAAATTAAAAAAAATACATTGTAATAGACAAAAGGCCAACAATCCATAAAAATTATGCTCTTGAAAATCGTGACTATACCATACTGTACTATTGAACATCGTTCACTTCATTGTAATATATACTGTACTAACTATTTAATGCTGTATCAACAAGTACCGGTAATATATCTACATAATATCTTTATAAATTTATTTGGAGGCTCACCAATTTTTCTTCCAATTACCGTATACTGTAAATGGTGTTTCCATCAGCCAGATTTTTACAGTCTTGTGAAAGGATTTCACAGACATGTCTGTTATTTCCAATAGGAGATTGTTAAAGAGTATCATACCTGTGTAGTTGTGATATTTTTGCATTTCCTTTAATCTAACACGAGGAGAGTCTATATCATTTCTTCTTCTTGTATTATGTTGATATACCTCCTTCCTTAAAAGGTAATCAATCAGGTTTTCTTAAATGTCCATTATGCATTGGTTTTTGTGGTTTTCCTATATCTGCATAGCCTCTGGTGGTTCTATTTGAGGATCCAATCAGCCTCTGGGTTGATGACATAACAGACACAGACATGAATTGGTAAGTATATATTGAGGGAAGAGTCATTATTTTCAGTTCTTGGAAAATGGATCTATATGATTGCTTGTCTGAAATTCCCTGTATGCACCCGATTGCTTTCTTTTGCCATATAAAAACATCCCAAGTCCCCATGCAATTCTCCTGTATTATTGTTCCATACTGTAGATGCAATGTAAGAAAGCATAGTAAGCAGTTATTATCTGAGATTTACTAACACATTTCTTCAGTTTATGCAGCAAAAATATCACTAGGGACAGTATCATACATAGTTGTTTTTTATGAACATTCCAGCTCAGTTTAGTCTAAATGGAATCCTAACATTTTCACTGACTTGTTGCTATCCTCCCTGCTTTGATAAAAAAAGAAAATTTCTTCCAGATTTGTTTTTTGTGTTGGGAGTTCAACTCGACATATACACTGAGCAGCCAAAAGTCATGGGAAGGGGTGTCCCATTAGAAAATGTGCCGTGAATGACCGCTGAACATTGTGGCTAGCTGAGCAGTCTGTCAAAGACACCAATGTACTGAAGATGGCAACATGTCAAGAGTCTACCAACTCTGAACATGGGATAATCATCGGCACACAGAGCATGGATCATACTACTGTGGAGATTACACGTGAATTCAGGTTGCCAAGTTCAACAGTGTCAAGGGTGGATCTTCAATATCAGATAGAGAATGTTACCACTCACATAAATTGCTGCATGGAAAGACCGCAGGTGTTTAAAGAGCGGACATCACATTGCCTCCACAGAGCCATACTGGGCGCATGATGGGCTACTGTGGGTCAGATCTCCACCCAGTTGAATGTTGGAAATCAGGAACCCATTTCTACCAAGACTGTACGGGCGCAACTGAACCCCATAGGCTTCACCAACCGACGACCAACTTGTGTCCCTTTGCTGACACCTCAACACAGAGCTCAATGATGTGCATGCGTCCATGAACATTGGCAGTGGACCATGGAACAGTGGCGGCATGTGGTATGGTCCGATGAATCCCGGTTCCAGCTGTATCGAGCTGATGGGTGAGAGAGAGTGTGGCATATGCCCCATGAAGCTATGGATCCTGCATGTCAGCGAGTTTGTGTCCAGGCGGGAGGTGGCTTAGTCCTGGTTTGTGCAGCGTTCTCATGGTTGCAATTAGGCACCACTGTCCAGCTGCAGGGAGCACTGTTAGGTGCACATTATATAGAATTCTTTCAGACCATCTGCATCCCTTTCTGGCCCTTGTGTACTCTGATGGAGATGCCATGTTTCAGCAGGACAATTCGTCATGTCACCACTCTGTAGTGGCATGCAGGTGGTTGGAGGAGAACTCGGGTGAAGTTACGACCATCAATTCGCCCTCCAGATTCCCCAATCTTAATCCAATCAAGCATTTGTTGGATGGTGTCGATGCTGGTATATGCTCCATGAACCCCACACCAACTACACAAGACCAGTTGTGGCTAGCAGTGCAAAATGCGTGGGTCCAGATCCCTCCATAATGATTCCAACACCTTGTAGAGTCGATGGTTCGCCATATTGCTGCCGTTTTGAGGGCTCGCGGAGGAAAAATTTGCTGTTAAAATCAAATACAGTGTCTCTCCATGACTTTCGACTCTCATTATATTATTACTAGTGTCACTGATAACTGGAATGAAAGGTTTTCTGCTACATATAGAATTGAAGATGTTATTCAGTTTCTTTTTAGCTTCAAACCTCATTTTGTTTTGTTTATCTACTGGCATGTTACTGATGCATAACTCAGATTCCACCATAGTGGTGATGATGTCATTGAGGATATTGGAAGAGGGCCAGTTTTTTTTTTGGACCCTTGCTCAATATGAAAGTCTGAATATCATTATCTTTGCCTAATGTGGCTATTATAACTTTTAAGCATAAAAACAGAAAGGCTCTTTTCTTTGCCTGGTTTGCAGCATAATTATAAGCTATAAATTTCATTCTGTTTCATACTGAAGTCCAATTATAAGAAATAAGTAGACAAGACGTTCCACCTTTTCTATGCAATATATTAAGTAAATAGTACTACATTAGTCTTGGGACTAGTTTCAGCCAATGAGTGGCCATCATCAGCCAAAATAAAAATTAAGCAGGTGATATGATAACAAGTAAAACATACGTATACAATAGAAAGACAGGAATGATTATAACATCAAAGTATATATAACAACAAAAGGTATGGGTGTGACTTCATGTCATAATATGATGCTGTCTTTAAAGTGAATTAGGCAAATCAAAGCAGATCTCAGGCAGTGAATTTGAAAAATTTAAGTGACAATGTTTCCACTTCTGGAATGGCAAATGGCTGTGAGAAACATTCATCCTGCAACAAAATTAGTACCCTGGGGGCAAAGTCAGCCACAACGCTATCACACTTCATATTGAGACTAGTGCTTCTCTATGGGCCTTCATGGCTTTCTTGTCATACATCCATACTCCATCCATTTTCATTTCAAATGCTGATCGGTTTAGTATCATGGGATGTCTCACCATTTGACACTAATTCATGAGATAATCTTCAAGTTGTTGAGATTCTGTTCTCTTTGCTCTTAGTTCTGTATAACATTACTCAACATATTGTTATATAGTTACAGTCATGCTTTTGAGAGTGAAATGTTTCTTGTAGGCACAGCTGTTAATTCTCTTGGTGCCAGGCGGTAGTGTGAGCATCCACCATTTAAATTTTCAGAGCCGATCTGGTCAGCTGTTAACAATCCAGTCGGAAGTTGCCAGAGCCGATTACATCTGCCGGCTTAAAATTCTGTGATATACGTAATTTTGAGGCAACCTATAGTGATGTGCATACTTGTGTTACAACCTGTAGTAAAGGGGCTACAAGTTATTGTGTGCCTGGCCTTGCTTTGGCAGTTCTAAGAGGGTGTTGTACCTTTCACAAGAGTCGTTTCCTGTGTTTACAAATACTGCTAACCGGTCAGTAAGAGATTACTCCTTGCAGTGAGTGGATTTGTGACAGGAAAATGGCATGTTGTTCACATGATAATTTTTCAGCAGGTATTGATGACAATAAATTAATGCAGTATTTAGAACAGTGCGATATTAACGCTGATGATTTATCGGATAGCGATAGGGAATTTAGTTCAGAGAGTAGCGACGAAATTATACCGTACACATCCGCGGAATCACCGCAGCTAAAGAAGAGACATTTAATTGTGTCTAACAGCACTAAAGCTACTCTGAATATGGTGGTAGATGAGACTAGTGATAACGAATATGATGATGATGTTTCTGGAGAACATTTTGTGGAAATTTGTCCCAATTAACCCGACAACATTCCTCAACCTCCTGTCTCCTTGAAGGACCTAAACATGCCCTACCGTCTGATTCTCCGCCCATATCACACTTCAATCTACTTTTCACTTACTCTCTGCTAAACCTTATAGTCACATATAGTCCTCTATCATTACCTAAATGCTGGTCTCCGCGGGCCAAGTGTGGCGTGCCTGCCTCTCACCCGGAGGTCATGGGTTCGATTCCCGCCCAGGTCAAGAATTTTCGCCTGGTCCTGAGGGTTGGTTCAAGGTTCACTCAATCTATGTAACCCTAAGTGATTGCAATTGAGGAGATATCTGAGGGTGAGAGGGCGACTCCGGTCTGGAAAACCAAGAATAATTCCTGAGAGGATCCGTCTCACTGACCATGATTCACCTCGTAAACTGCAGGTACCGAACTGAGTAGTAGTCGTTTAGTAGGTCAAAGCAAATCACGGCTTTAGTGCCATATATTTCTTAATTTCGTAAATTCTGTTGTATTGTAAAATTATTTTTCTAATATATATAACAACCGAAAACGAGAAACTATTTTTTTCTGAAAACAAAAACTATAATATCAACTACTATTTTTAACTTATTTAATAATTCAGAATTATTTTAATACTGTGTTGTCTGGACGTAGAAAATTTCTTGTCAGTATTTGCCAAACATCGATACATACACGCGAATTTTACCGGTGAGTAAAATTGTCTTGTTTTTATTAGTGACATATGTTTGAATTTTTATTTTGTACGTTTTTATTTTTCTCATTCAAATTAGTTATTATGTAGAATTGTATTTAGAAATACATTATACATAATTACGTATATTCTTTTGTATCGTAAATTATTTTTTCAAAGTAGATATTGAGAGAGAAAGTGCGAAAATATTTTTCTCTTCCTAAAAATAAATGTTTTCAACAACTATAAATCAACAATGAAACATTTTTGACTCTTTATATCACTCCAAACCAGTTTCTTATTCTATGTAGTCGATATGAAGAAACTTTCATGCCGATATTTGCTATACGCCGGTAGATATACGCGAATTTTAAAATACGTGTATTTCCACTGAAAACGGCCTGGTACTTTACAGTAGTAGAGTGGAGGCGGAGCTCTGGCCTCTTCCAGCTGATGGGGAGTGGCCGACCAGATCGGCTCTTGGCTCCAACAGGGTTAAGAGAACAACTGATAAGTGCTTTCCTATTCTGCAAAATTTCCAACCCACGTTTACACAAATATGGAACCTACAATACAATGGTTATGTTAATGTTTATGTTTTAGATTCCAAACTCCTGTGTTTATGTTAGTTTGCTTCTAAATTTAATTATGAATGATTCCATCAGACAACCAGATCACAGACTTCTGTCTACATGTTATGTTTGTGTCTAATGACCATTATGAATGACCCTCAGATAACAGATCATAAACTTCTGTTTTCAAATCAAATCAAAATCTCTTTATTTGCAAATGAGGTGTCTACCTCAGTGGCAAATGGTACACTAAAATACATTATTGTCAAGCACTAAATATTAAATTAACAAGAGAAGAAAATTTTTCCTATAATACAATATTATACAATTTACGCTAACAATGTTTTCTATTAAACACACAGCTCATCCTTAATAAATTTATATTGTTTACAAAATTCTACTTATAATATATCCTGTCCTACTTACAAATATAGTCAACTGATATACAGTATGTGGAATTGCTTCAAATGATACTATAAAACTGGTATAACATTAATATTTACATTGCATTTATTTATTTACTATTTTTTTTTTTTTTACCCGTTCTGGATCCTAAGTAGCATAACGACCTGTTGCGTCTTAACCAGAGCCCCTTTTGCCACCACTTTTCAGAGTTCCTGAAGGGCCTTCACAGCTACCGTAGCGGTCCCAGGGCCCTCGAAGTCCCCACTGTACTTCACCCCTACAGGCAGTCCCCTACTTTGGCTGTCCAAACTCCTTAGACCAGGGGATGGAATTAATTTACTCACACACATTTTTTTATATACAATAACCTGCACTGGTCGAATGCCCTCTAACATTTCATTTATTTTCTCTGTTGCTGTTTATTCTCTTCTTGAATATCTGTACAGATTTTGGAAAAGGATCAAACACTACCCCTGGTAAACTGTTCCACTCCTTCACACCCTTCCCAATGAATGAAAATTTACCCCAATCGCTTCTGCTAAAATTCCTTCTAATTTTATATTTGTGGTCAGTCCTGCCGATATAATTATTTTCCAACTGAAGCCTCTCACGGATATCTCCCCATGCTTCTTCTCCTATATAGGCTCTATATAATCCTGTAAGTCTAGTTTTCTCCCTTCTCTTACTTAAAGTTTCCCACCCAAGTTCCTTTAACATTTCTGATACACTACTCTTTCTCCTGAAATCCCCTGTTACAAATCTTGCTGCTTTCCTCTGCACACTATCTATTTCTTTTATTAGGTATTCTTGGTGAGGATCCCAAACACTGTTTGCATATTCCAATAATGGACGAACCATACTCAAGTAACTTTTTTTCTTTTAATTCTTTGTTGCATCCTTTAAGTAGCCTCATTATGACATGTAATGATCTGTATGCTTTCCCAACAATGTCATCAATATGACCCTTCCAGTGCAAATTACTTTCAAATCTCACACCTAAGTATTTGCACTTGCCATCTTTTGGGATAACTACCTCATCCAAAGTATATTCAAATTCAGTTTTAAAGCTCCTGTTTGTAAAAGTTGTAACAGTTGATTTGCCTCCATTAACCTTCATATTATTTTCTTCAACTCATTGTTGGATACTTTCAAGGTCCCTTTGTAATTCTGAACAATCCTCAATGTTGTTTATTTCTCTATAAACAATTATGTCATCTGCATACAATCTTATTTTTGATGTTATATTGTTCCCTAAATCATTTGCGTATATTAAGAAAAGTAACGGACCGATTATACTACCCTGTGCAATTCCCTTCCAAACTTTCTCTTCCTGAGATACATTATTTCCTACTTTGACTTTCTGAACCCTTGAATTTAGAAATGCTTTTATCCAACGTGTAACCCTTACGTCCAATCCTATTCCCTCCAATTTCTTTAATAATATTCCATGTTCCACTCTATCAAAGGCTTTGGAAAGATCTATGGCTATGCAATCTAACTGACCTCCTGAATCCAACTGATCTGATATGTCCTGCTGAAATCCCACCAGTTGTGCCTCACAAGAAAATTTCTTTCTAAATCCATACTGGCTCCTCATGAACCAATTTTTATCATCACATATCCCTCTGATGTACTTCGATATTAAACTCTCCAGAATTTTACAAACTATGCTGGTCAGGCTGATTGGTCTGTAGTTCTCTGGTTTCCTTTTATCACCCTTTCCTTTATAAATTGGTATTATTATAGATTCCTTCCATTCCTTTGGTATTACACTATTATTTATGACATAGTCAAAGAGAAATTTTAAATAAGGCACTATGTACCACCCCATTGTCTTTAATACCTCCCCAGTAATTTGATCACTCCCTGCTGCTTTTCCTTGCTGAAGCAGTTGGATTTCTCTGAAAATATCTTCGTTTGTGAATGAGAAGCTTCTTGTTTCCCTCTGTCTCTCTCCCTCTCTATCTTCTGTTTCGGTTTCCAACTCTTGACAATCATCTACTGAATCTCTAAATTCCCTACTAAATAGGTTTGCTTTCTCAGTATCTCTTAAATAGTGTTCACCCCCTTCTCCCACCATTGTAGGAATTTGGATTCCTTTTCCTTTTTGATTTCTGATATATGAATACAGCTTTTTCCATTTCCCTTTGTGGTCATTACCCTCTTGAAGTATGCCATTCATATAATTCTCTTTTGCTTCCTTTTTCACTCTATTCAGTTCCCTCATTAGCTGTTTTCTAGTTTCTCTACTCTCCCTACCCTCTTTGATTTTCCTGTTTACTATTCTACATTTTCTTTTTAATTTTCTTATTTCCCTTGTATAATAAACAGGGTCTGAGGTCATTTTACCCTTCTTAACAGGTACAAATCTCTTCTCTCCTTCCCAAATAATTCCTTTAAATTTAGCCCAAAGTGTATCCACGTTACTCCCTTCACTTATCCAACAACTGAATTGTGAGTTAAGGTAAGTCCCAAATTCATCAACTTTAGTTTTTCTGTACAATTTCTTGTCTTGTGTAACCCTCTTATTAAGCCTTTTTGGTACGAGTCCTACATCCATTATTACAGCCTTATGGTCTCCTATTCCTTCAATTACCTCAGTTTTATCAACAATTTCCCATGGTTTAACCAAGAATACATCTAGTAAGTTATTGAGACGAGTCGGTTCTTGTA
Source organism: Anabrus simplex (assembly GCF_040414725.1). Taxonomy (NCBI): domain Eukaryota; kingdom Metazoa; phylum Arthropoda; class Insecta; order Orthoptera; family Tettigoniidae; genus Anabrus; species Anabrus simplex. Next base: position 1,714,915,742 of record NC_090265.1, read on the forward strand.
CTACTTGTGTAAATCCTCCCTCCCAAATTAACTTATTTGCCAGTTTCTGTTCATGGGCTTCACTTGCAGCTCCTTTCCATTCAACTTCAGGCAAATTTAGATCTCCCCCAATTATTACCATATCATTATTATTGTTTTTACAAGTATAATCTATTATTTTTTCAAAGATTTCCATGTCTCTTGCCTCTCTTCCAGGCCTGTATGTTCCTATAATTCCCACCTCCTTCATATTATCACAAACTAATTTTATCCCTAATATTTCATCCCTTTCATCGGTAAACCATTCATGTGAACAGTAAGTTTCCTTCACCAGAATAAACACCCCCCCTCCCTTTTTATCTCCTCGGTCTCTACGATAGACTGTGTACCCTTCTGGAAATACTTCTCTATTACCCACCCCTTCTTTCAACCACGATTCCACTCCTATCACCACATCAGTCTCATAAGATTCCATCAATGTACCGAATTTTAATTGTTTATTTACTACACTTTGACAGTTTACCAAGAGCAATCTCAGACCCCCTTCCTCCCTAAAACTTGACTGTTGCAATTGGGTAACTTGAAATTCCTTACTATCCTGAGTTTCTTTTTCTAGTTGACTGAGCCAGCTTAAAGTATAGCTGGCTCTTTCTACTAGTTTTCCTGGTCAGTATTATAACTCAAGGGAGTTGCCTGTTTTACAGTACATATCTTAAGATTAATAAAATCTAGAACAATATTTCCTATCTTTCGTTTACCTGAATTGTTTAGATGGAGGCCATGTTTTGTATAACAGTATCTCTCAAAGCTGCTGCATTCAATAACCTGAGTATTCCGAAAATGTTTACAAATTTTAACAATATCTGTATTGACCTTGTCCACTTCAATGTTCACACACGAATCTCTACTCAAATCATGCCTGTGGGGCACGTTCACTACAAAAACGTTAGTGTGGGTCAGCTTCCCTAGTGTATGTTTAAGTTGTGATCTTACATTCTTGGCGTCGTCGCGAGCTACGTCGTTTGTCTCCGAAGTTGGACGTGAGTTGTCACATAAGATAAACCAGGTTCCAAACTTCTGTGCTTAAGTATGTATCTAATGCTCATTCCACAGGTTGAGTTGTCTGTGCATTTAGGGGCGAGCAACTGTGAGCTTGCGACTGGGAGATAGTCCGATCGAGTCCCACTGTTGGCAGCCCAGAAAATAGATTTCCGTGATTCTCCATTTTCTCATCAGGCAAATGATGGGGCTGTTCCTAATTAAGACCATAGCTGTTTCCTTCCCATTCCTAGGCCTTTCCTAACCTATTCTGTGTCAGGGCAATGTAAAGCAAATTGTAAAAGGAATGTTCATTCTGAATGGTCTTACCCGATGACAGCCTGGAAACTTGTGTTTATATTAATGGGCATAAGCAGACCCAGCCAGTAGCTGGAAGCTGCAGATGATGATAATGATGATGATTAATTTGCATCTAATGTTCATTGTGAATGGCCTCATTAGATAAATCAGATCAGAAACTTTGTTTAACCTTCACCACCACATCTGTACACCAGCTTGTGAGCTCACTGACCTTTCGAGGGCTACGTAATGTTCTAGAGGTGTACTGAACAAGGCTGGTTTATACAAGAATTGCAGAATATTGTTTTGCCAACACTTGTATTTGGTGTACATTTTTATATCTTTCCAAGAGGTCTGAATTAACATGTCTGAATTGAGTCTATCTGCTGGTTTCACTTTTCCCATCTGACCTCCCTTGTTCTGAGCTACATCTATCATTTATTACAACAAAATTGCAAAATAATTCTATTACTGAATAACTACAGGATATCCTTATAGTTACATCTGGTGAGTGAGAGACAATCAGCCCTTAACATGGAACAATTACCCAATGAGAATGAGAGTTGTATTAGTGAAAAACTTGAAGGGACTACTCTCCCCTCCTCGATATATCTCTTGTGTTAGAGCATGAGTTCCCTTGAACGGGAGACAATTACCCAATGAGAATGAGAGTTCTATTAGTGAAAAACTTGAAGGGACTACTCTCCCCTCTTCGATATATCTCTTGTGTTAGAGCATGAGTTCCCTTGAACGGGAGACAATTAGCCAATGACTGCATGGGTTTTGGTAGAGTAGATTCACCTGTTTGTCTTTCAGATGTCTTCTTTTCCATTTCCACTACACAAGTTCCAGTTAACACATAACCTATGCCTCATTTAGCCCCTCTAGGATGTTATCTGTTTTGGAGAATATAGACTGATTTATTCCTTTGAGGAAATGCCCTACAGTTAAGATACCTCAATGTTTGCCATGTAAAGCAGTAATTATAACTAAATGTCTGCAGAAAACTAAATGCTGTTGAGTTTACCTCTCTAACCTTCATTCATACACTGCTTGTCATTAAAGTTACAACACCAAGAAGCATCCACTCGACTATCCTCTCATTTGGGGAAGGCAATGGCAGAATATGTGTACCAGTGGTGACACTAATAACTGTCATATAAGTGAAGGTCAGGAAGCCACTGAGTCGCAATGTTTTCTCTGCTGTTCTTGTGCAGAGAAAGAATTAATGGGCTACATCAAAAAAAAAAAATCATAAGAACAGATTTTTGCCCTTTTCTATGGGAGAATCCTGTCCGATCAGGCTTGTACAATATTTTACAGCAAAAGGACAAGGACAAGGGATCAGTGGGTTGAGAATTGATGGACTGGGTGACTTACATGAAGCCAACAGCCCCATTACATGGTGCCAATGAGCATGAGTTCAGACATCACGTGTGCATCGTGATTACAGACTCTACTGCTACATCAAGCACCCTCGCTCACGCTTTCAAGCATATGACACGTAAAAATATGCCTTTAGCAGGGCATCTTATCCATGTGTTCTTTATTGCAACTGCCTCTGACTTCTCACCACATGCCTGCAGATGGAATGATGTGAAGAACGTCCAGCCTGGAGGGACGATTGTCTTCCCATCCTCTCCTCTAACAAATTTCACCTCTGCTTGCAGCATCACGATGGTAACATCTGAATTTAGTAGCAATGTGTCACATTTGTGGCCAAGGCCTGCATTATGCACCATCATACCAGCCCAGCACTTAGGATTGTGGTATGGACTTCTACACTGACCAGCAACTGTAAATTTGTAGAAGTGTTGGAGGCTGCTGTGGCCCAGTACCAAGAGTATAATGCACACATCATTTGTCTGTACCTGGATGACACAAAGCTTCCTTGTACCTCTCTTGAAATGAATACATTATAGAAGCATGAGTGGGATACTCCACACAGACTTGCAAAGTCTCTCACTCTCAATACCGCATGATGTAGTACAGGTTATTCCTGCCAATGTGGAGGTCATACAGACTGATTTTCCCCTGTTCTGAGTTGCAAGAGTTATCATGTTATGTCCAAAAATCTGGATGTGTTGGTTCACTCCTTCACAATGTTAATGGCTAGCAGTGTATTTGCTTTCTCAGACCTCATCTCTGATACATTTATTATAAACTAGCTTAATATCTGCACCTATACCCCTAACATCCTGTATATGTTCTCATACAAATAATTCAACTAATATTTCAATCCCCCCCCCCCCGTAAAGGGTATTTCCTGAAAACCAAAGAATATGTGTTCCTTATTTTTAAAGGAGTTTCCACATACCAATGTTCACATCTGCAACATGTTAAGTTTCTGAGATATACTGTAGATACGCTGATTTTAAAAATTCACCCCACTTTTCAGCTCCCCTTAACTAGAATTTCCAAAAAAATATTTGTTTCTTTATTTTTACAGGAAATTTCAAATACCAGTTTTCAAATCTTTAATATGTTAGCTGTCTGAGATATAATCTTTCTTGAAATTCACCCCGTTTGTCACTCCTGTTCACCCCCTATTCATTGGATTATCCAAAAACTCAAAAGTACGTGTTTCTTTATTTTCAAAGGAGATTCCAAATTTCAATTTTCATGTCTGTAACATCTTCAGTTTTTGAGATATAAGTCTCCTCATAAAAGGTGTTCAACCAGTTTTCCCCCTTTTTCATCCCCCCTCCTCCTTAATGGGATTTTCCAAAAATAAAAAAATATGTGTTTCTTTATTTTTAAAGGAGATTTCAAATACCTACTTTTACGTCTATAAACTTTCAGGTTTTTGAGATATATATATATATATATATCCTCTTTTTAAAAATTAACCCCACTTTTAACCCCCTTTGCTAAGGAATATCCAAAAATCCTCTCTTAGCGAGCACCTGCATGTTAATATGAATGTATCCCCTAAATTTCATTTCTTT